>NC_090024.1:92986556-93336056 GCF_037176765.1 Anolis sagrei
GGTAGGCCATTGGTCTCTAATATGTGCTTATGGGAATTTAGTCACTAAGATAATCAACAAACGTTTTCATTTAGGCCACTCTCTGATCACCTTTTCAGATAGACAAAATAACAGTGCATAAGAATACTGTCAGTCCTGATTAAGATTTTCCCAAAATTCCCAGAATTACTTATTTGGGATAGAAAGCAATTAAAATAAAAGGATAATCAAATCTGTGAGAAACTGATAGATATAGTCTATGGTTCTACATCTTCCAGTGGGTTTTTTTAAGGATTATAAGGTTGAATTCCTATATTTTTAACTCTGATGCTGCTAATAAATATAAAATCTGCACAGTAAGCAGACACAATATGGGAATACTGGACATAGCTATAATTATTTAATTTGACCAGTTCTAATTGCTGATAATGTTCAGCTCAGTTCATTTAATGACTTTAGGAAAATTGTCAATTTTCTTCATAAATGTGGAAGAGACAGCCTTAGGTAGCTCCCCCTGTCCAATAAACACAGGCTAAAATGAGTTCATGTAGAGTTCAGTAAGCTTGTTCTTTTCTTCTTCCTGATGTAGATTTCCGCATTCAGATTCACAGTTACCTCACCATGATGGCTGCTTTGGCAAAAAATCATCCCTTACCTGACTGTTTAATGCATTTTTATTTGTTAGAATTGTGTACTGCTGTCCCATCACATCGTGTTCAATAGTCAATCAAAACAGTACAAATCTCATTAAAAATTACATCAAACACAATGAAAACAATAAAAATAAACAGCAAATACAAGGCAGAAACATATCCATAAAATACCAATAGCAAAGCAATTAGAACATGTATTAGTAACAACTTCGCTTAACAGGCAAAATTTCAATGAAGGATAAAGCTATCAGTGGGTAAGGATCAAGAAGACTATGCATTGCATCTAGTGTCTGTGGTTATATACTTCTTAAAACCAGTTAACCATCCATTTTACTAACACTGATTATTTCCTGTATCAGAAACAAAAAAAACACTTTTAAAAATTAGTTTGGAATACCAATGAAAACTATTTCACTTAGATCTAACAGGCCACTGTGGGAATGCCATGCAAACTACCGTTGCTATTGCGTTTGAAGGAGAGAAGAGCAATCAACATCTACTGGACTCTGTCCCTTCTCACATTATCAACCCCTTTTCCTTGCATTTATGCTATTTTAAATGGGTAGCTTGCAGACTATTGGGCTTGATAGTTCTTTGTTTTGACCTTGCAAAATATTTCTTACATACTTTTATCTCTTTTTTTAATACCCCCTCCCCAATTTATCTGCTGATAGAAGGTCATCAACACAACCCTACTTAGATTTCTCTTAACGTTGCTTAATGGTGGTAGAGATTCTGCCATGGATCATAAGACTTGTGAAGGCTTTAATGGGGACATTTAATATTTCAGAATGCCATCCTCTTGACATTTTTTTTTCATTTTTCTTTTTATTCACTGGTAGGAAGCTTCCCATCAACAAGATGTAGAATCACAACTATGCAAATGGAAAATAAGGTGTGAGGAGGAAACTTATGGCAACCAGGTACATATTCTAAAACTTTTAGGACAAAATTAGGGGGCTTTTGAGTGACTGCATGCCATCCCAGGTTTAATCAGGGTGGCATGTAGTCCCCCCCCCCCCAGAAAAGCCTGGGATTTTGCGGGACAGTGAGGACTGAAATCTGCACCAAAGTGGGGGTTTTTAAAACTGCTTTGGCACAAATTTTAGTCCTGTCTGGAAGCATCCAGGGAGATCAGAGCTCAAATGTCTTCTGATTAAATCTTGCCAAGAAAACCACATATAGGTTAACTTTACAATGACCATAAATGTAAAACAAATAGGAAGCATACAATAACATGTTAATTACACACACACTCACTCACACACACACACACACACACAAATATTGAAAAAGACCATTTGAAAAGAAAAAAAAAACCAAAATGGCAACCTCTCAATGCAGATTAACCGCATTGAACTGAATTATATGGCAGTGTAGACTCATATAATCGAGTTCAATAAGGTCTATCTACATTCTGAAACTGGATTATATGCCACTGTTGACGCAGCCCCAGATTTACTTTGAATATGGTTGCTTAAGGACTATAGAATGAGACTATTAAGTCAATTTGAATTAGTAAACATTTCTAAAGTTAGTGTAAGATAGGGTGTAAGTCTAACCTTCTCTTTTTTAGCTTAAGTATCAAGGCAGGCTTAGGCAAAGATGCCGGTATAATAACTAGTGTAAGTTAGACTCCAATTTGCTACCCAGCTGCCATAATAAGGAGAGATTTTCCTATGAAAATATTACAGACACTTCCAGAAATGATCTGAATACACACACACACACACACACACACACACACCTAGTGTTCTGATGAGCTAAAAGGCAAGCAATAAGTTTGGCAAATAACTTAAATAATGAATCATGCACTGATTTGATATGGGTGGATAGAAGGAGTCCTTGGGCAACAAACCCATAAGTCTGTGGCATACTTTTGACTGGCCTAATTGATGGATCTGGGAAGGAAGCTTTGCAAGTGAAATTTGTTTTTAGTCTACTGCTTAGTGCAACAGAGAGGGTATCAAGGGACTAAATTCTATT
Source organism: Anolis sagrei (assembly GCF_037176765.1). NCBI lineage: Eukaryota > Metazoa > Chordata > Lepidosauria > Squamata > Anolidae > Anolis > Anolis sagrei. The sequence goes on from NC_090024.1 coordinate 92,989,175, forward strand.
CCCTGCTTCGATGAATGACCTTAGGCAAATCTCTTAACCTTATTGTGCCTCAGGCACAATAATAGCTGCCCACTTTTGTTAAGTGCTGTAAGGGTTGAGGTGTATGTGGAAGGGGTGAGGAGAGTAGAGGCCCAACTATGTAAAAAGTACTTTTCCTTTTTAAACTGAGAAATCTTTAATTAGTTGTCATTCCTGGCAGCATTGTTGTTTTTGTCATCGTCATCATCATCGTCATCATCATCATCATCATCACCATCATCATCTCATTCTGTATCTGGCATGACAGATTTTTATTGGTAGGTCACATGAGCATCTAGATCTCCATGTGTATGCATATAACTATCAGCAAAAATACATTTTCACATCATGGGAAGTTGAATGGTTCACCTCAGCATAGGCAGAAATAATTCTGTATATAGGTGTGTCATCAATTTAGTTCAGATAGTCTATTACATCTTTCATACTTTCACATTTAGTTATTAGCAGAGGCAGTCTCAGAAGCTGTAGACAGCCAGCCATCTAGGCTGACTTTATCATTAGTCAGTGTGAAGCAACTCTTTCACATGGTAGTTACTTGAAGCATATACTCTTTCCCTACTCTTTAAGTTCTAGTGTGATAAGGTGAATTAGTTCTGCCCACCCAGCCATTCACTCTGCATCTCCTCCTGCCATTTCCAATTTGAAAGAAAAAAATTATGTGGCACACATGGCTAGTCCTTCATTCTCTCGACAGCCCATTGTTCTCAACTATAAGAGTAGACAGACACAGTGTCTCATTTCCTTGGGTTAAAATAGTATTCAACTGCCATTCTAGTCAACTTTTGTAATAAAATAGCGTGGAAGTGAACTTGCCATCTGTCTTGGGTAGAGAAATAACTAGAGTTGGCACTATTGTTTTAATTTCTTTTTTAAATGTTTTTTTTGTTGGTGCTCATCTCCATTTCTAAGCCGAAGAGCCAACATTGTCCATAGACACCTCCAAGGTTATGTGGCCAGCATAACTGCATGGAGCGCCATTACCATCCTGCCTGAGTGGTACCTATTGATCTACTCATATTTGCATGTTTTCAAACTGCTAGGTTGGCAGAAGCTAGGCCTAAAAATGGGAGCTCATTCAGCTCCCTGAATTTGAACCTGTGACCTTTTGGTTAGCAAATTCAGCAGGTCAGTGGTTTAACCCACTGTGATACCAGGGGCTCGCTCTCTCTATATATGGAATGAAAATTTGATATTTTAAAGAAATGGGCAGAATAAAAATAACACAACAGGATCAACACAGCACTAATGATCCAATAATAGCAAAAATGAAACCATGACAACAAAACCGGAAAAGATGAAGAGAAAAGCCTGCCTCTCATCTTTCAGACTCCCCCCAGGGACTTCATTCCATGGGTTTAGGTCTTTGTTTCCATGCACTTCGGAAATTGAGCCCTACACAAGCTCCATGGAGGCCATCACATAAGGGACATACGGAATTTCCAGTGAGGCTTTGCAGTGCTCCATTTCAACAGTGCATGGAACAGAGACCTGCCCTTTTTCAGGTGTTACCCAACTCCAAACTGAGGAGAAAGTTTGGAGAAATCAGGGAAAAGATGGGCATTGACACAGTAAGGGCATGTGATGACTGGCCATCCCAGAAGACAGGATAGAATAGGGTAAAGCAGTTCCCCCCACTTTCCCACCACTTGTGGAATTAAGTAACAAGACATTGAAGGGGTTTATTGGTGAGCATTTCTGGGGATGGAAATGGGCTTTGGATATAATCCAGTGCAAATGCAAGCTGTTACACAAACAGATGTTCTTTTATACCAGGGCAACTTTAGAAGAGAATGTTATCCTAAGGGGAACTTAACATATGTGTTACAAGTTGTGCTTGTAATGCTTGTAAGTTTCAAGCAAGCTTTTAGGCAAGGAGCTGCTTGTTGCCAGAGGCTACAGGAGGCAGAGTCGAGAGGATACTTTGGATCCCTGGCCATCTTGGAAGAAGTGAAGCCTCATTTTAAAGTATTAATTACAATTTTATTGCAAAAGCGCCTCCCTCCTGCTAACAAAGGAATGGGTTCATCATGATATTCAGGAGAACAATCAATGATCAACTATCTTGTTTCATCCTAATGAATGAGAGATCTTGCTAAACTGGTTAAAAATGCTATATTTGATCAGCTTTTGTCCCATATGTTGCAACTCAAATTGTTTTCATCAGAGGACTCTCTAAGAGCCTTTAGGAGCCATTATTGGGGGTGACAAGCAGGGGTCATGTTCACATCTGCTCTTTGCACAGAAACATTTTTTTCCCTGCACATGAGTTACAAACTTTATACTCGCCACTTTAAGCACACAGAGCTTTTTCTTTTAAATCCTCCAAAGGATAACATTAAGGTCATGTTTTGACCCACACAGTGATGTCTCTTTCCTTTCAGGTAACAGTCCCCAAATTAGGAACAGGATAAATGTAGGCAGAGTGGCAAAGCAAAGGCAGAAATTTTCCACAGATTTTGGGTTTTCAGTACACAGAAGCAAACACAGATCTGCTCATAAGGAAAGCAGATTTTCCTGAAGGAAAGAATCACCAGAGAAAACAAAGGAGCAGAAATCTTCACCCAATGTACCTTCATCCAGAAGCTGCTTCCCGGCCTTATTTGACTTTTATTTTAATCAGAGGGTGAGAAAATCCATTTGTGTCATAGTCTGAAGCCCCTTTAAGCTTGACTGCATCATTCACAGTCTATTTAGATTGGCCAGGAATGCAGTTTTAGCACCTGTCTTTTTCCTTTGAGAAGCAACTAGTATTCAACACAGGATGTTCTTCTAGATTTCTGCTGCTAACTTTTTCTGTCTTCTCAATAAAGAAATTGCTTTTCTTTTAAATTTAGATTATCCTCAACCCAATCCCCCCCTCCCTTTTTTTGAACTACAATGGTTAATTGTACATTTTTAAAACTTCCCAAAAATTAGTGGATGAGTGAAGTGTTGGGATGGGAGGTTAACAGAAGTAAATGTCTTCGCCCATTGTAGCAAGTTGCATCTCAATATCTCTGAAAATGAGGGAGAAAGTAGCCCCAGAAGATCCCCCCTTGCACAATTATTTAACAAAAAAGTAACTTTTTTGTTATAATATTATAGTTATATTATGGATCCTTAACACTTAATCAGCCCCTGCCACCCAATTAAGTAATAAGTATTGAGAAAAAAAAACATTGATTGCACAAGTCTTCTTCTTCTTCTTCTTCTTCTTCTTCTTCTTCTTATTATTATTATTATTATTATTATTATTAGAAACACAACAGGATGGGTTCACAGCAGACTAGATCACTATGCTGGCTGTTGTATTAGATAACACATCAGACACTTCCCAAGTGTCTAGGACTTTGTGATATATCGGAGAATAATGCATGCAGATCCCAGTAAGCTGGCCTTCTGCAGCTGGCAGATGGTAATTTTCTCAGCGCTGATTGTGTTTAAGTGCAGGCCAAGGTCTTTAGGCACTGCACCCAGTGTGCCGATCACCACTGAGACCACCTTTAATGGCTTGTGCCAGAGTCTTTGCAGTTCAATCTTTAAATCCTCATATTGTGTCAGCTTTTCCAGTTGTTTCTCTTCAATTTCGCTGTCACCTGGGATTGAAACATCGACGATCCATACTTTGTTTTTTAACACAATCGTGAGTTCAGGAGTATTGTGCTCCAAAACTGTCTGAATTCAGAAGTCTCAGAGTAGCTTGACGTGTTCAATCTCTGTATCTTTTTCTGGCTTGTGATCCCACCAGTTTTTTTTTTGTTGCAGGCAGATGGTATTTGTGGCACAAGCTCCAATGAATCATCTGAGCAATGATGTTATGCCTCTGCTTGTAGTCTGTTTGTGTGATCTTCTTGCAGCAGCTGAGGATGTGATGTATTGTTTCATCTGCTTCCTTGCAGAGTCTACATTTGGGATCTGTTGTCGACTTTTCAATTCTGGCTTTGATGGCATTGGTTCGAATGGCTTGTTCTTGGGCTGCCAGAATGAGGCCCTCCAGCTCCTTTTTCAGAGTTCCATTTGTGAGCCCCAGCCATGTTTTTTCTTTGTCAATTTGGCTCTCAATTTTCCCCAGAAACTGTCCATGGAGTGCCTTCTTTTGCCAGTTTTCTCTTCTGCACTGGATTGTGTTTTTTTACGATATTCGCTCTTTGTCTTTTTCACTTGAAGCAGTTTACTACTATTGACTCCCCTCAATGTTGGTTCTTGACTGCCTTTCACATAATCTGCCAGTGCATGCTTATCTTCTTCTACCATTTGTTTACCATTTGTTTGTCCGTTTGGCATCTCTATGCCCTCGCTGTGTGTAATTTTCCCTTTCTTTAATGCCACTGTGGCACATTTGTCTCGGCTGAACTCCATAATAACGTCATTGCTGAAGATTCTGACTGTGTTGGTCAGTGACTCGATTTCAGTTTCTGATTATCCGTAAAGTCTTAGATCATCCATGTACAGTAAGTGAGAAATTTTTGGTGAATTCCTTGTTGTTTGGTAGCCAAGGTTTGGTTTCTGTAGAATTACTGACAGTGGGATCAGTGCAATAATGAACAGCAGTGGTGACAGTGAGTCGCCTTGGAAAATTCCTCTCTTGATGTTAACACTTCCATAGCTTTCGTTGCCCACAAACGACTCAGTTTTCCATTGTTTCATTGCTTTTTTAATGAACTTTCTAATATTTACACAAATCCCAATGACATCTAGACATTTGATAATCCAACAATGTGGCAGTGAGTCAAATGCATTTTTGTAATCAATCCAAGTTGTATAGAGGTTTGTTTTGCGGCTTTTGCAATTCTCCAGTATCTCTGTCAATTAGAAGCTGATCTTTCGTGTCCCTTCTTCTTTTATTGCCTTTTTGTTCTACTGGCCAGATGTTATTTTCCTCCAAGTAATCCTGGATTTGATCAGCTATTATTCCTGTCAGCAGTTTGAACATTTTAGGCAGACATGTTATTGGCCTGTAGTTTCTTGGTATTATCCCCTTTTCTGGATCTTTCTGTATCAAATATATCTTCCCAGTTGTTATCCATTTGCTGATGTTTCCAGTTTGCAGCATCTCATTGAATTGTTTGGCCATTTATAGTGCGTTATTATTATTGTTATTATTATTATTATTATCTGGTCTTTTTCTGCATAGGGATTCACAGCAACAATTTAGATCTGTGTAAATATGTCCTGGAGCAGCCCTGAATCTATCTGAATTTGGGACCATGGTTCAGATAGCCCAGGCCTGTACCAACTCTGCTGGGTGGATGCATTTTATGTCCTCCACTATTGTTCCTAGCCAGCCACAAATCTCAGTATAAGCTTCTGGATGTTGCACATACCTTTGCTAACATCAAAATGGGATGCCTATTCAATCAGGAAGGAGGATGGGAATCACCATGTGCACTATATAAATAATGATGATGGTGACTACTTTTAATGTTTTTCTTGTCAATGACAATTTTAACTATTCCCAGTTGTTTGTACTGTTGTGTTGCTATTATGTACCATTATGTTGACTCTGATCTTAGTGACTACCATAGAGTTTTCTTGACATAATTGATTCAGATATTTGTCTTTGTTTCCCTCTGTGAATGGAAGAATATGAATTGGCTAAGATCATTCAGTGGGCGATGGCCAAGTAAGGATTAAAGCATTGGATTCCTGAAGATCTAATCTAGCACTCATACCACTATATTGTGTCAGATTCCTTCTTCTTGGGTAAAGTTGCCAGATTTTATACACTTTTATACACTGACATAGATTCTTACAATCTCCAACTGAGAAGTTTATATTTGATTAAGATGTGTCAGATTTGCCACAATTTAAAGCCTACTTTGAGATAACAAGGATACAATGAGGGGGGAGAGGTTATCTAATCCTTTTGGACATACAAGATTAACCTCACCTTTGTGGAAAAAGTGACAGTTGCAAAACCTGCCTTGGGCATGTAAAACCTTCCCACCAGACTGTATAACTGCACAAATTTTATAACTTTAGTCATGGAGGCAATGGCAATCTAGTGTGGAGACTTTTCCCATACTGCACACTCAACCTAGGAAGAGCATCTATGATGCCAAAAACAAAATGCCAGTGGAAATATATATTTGATAAGTGAAGTGCAATAAGTTATACTTTTAAGTGAAAGTGGGCATCATGGCAGTCTTAAAAACTGCTAGATGCAATAGTCCATGACTGGTATAGCATACCTCCATGTACACTGGATATGCCATTTTGTAACTTTACATTTTGGAAGAAGAGTACCTAGAATAGCACATTTAGAACAGTGCCATGGATGAAGTCCTAAATATTGGAACACTACAGAGGTATATCTGTTACCATTGATGTAACACCTTTGGTAAAGGAACAACAATAGACAAGTGACTAAGATGGGCATCACACATGACAGAAAGAATGAAACAGGATCAAGTAAGTTCAGCTACTATGTTATTTCCAATTTCAAATTGGCCTGGGGTATTGAAAACCACTGTAGGGAAGGAAATATTATATAAAGTGAGAAACTGTACTTAAGGAACAACATTCCTATTTCTGTGCTGTTTATCTGTCCTTAAGCTCCTTCGTACCTGAGTGCTTTTTTTTACATGTGATGTGTAGTTCACCTCTTATTCATGTCAACTGGAGTTGCTCAGAAGTTCTTGGTGAATTCTGCCCATCATTGTTCGCATTAGTATCACTTATTCATTCATTTGCACCTTTAAGTATTACATTCTATCCCACTGATCATTACTACAATCCTCCTTGTAAAGCTTTTCATTAAAAAAAGAAAAGAAAAGAAAAGAAAGTGAAGAGAAAAGAAGGGAGTTTGCCCTTTCATGTCTCAGATGTATGCTTGTCACAGCATACGCATGGAAGATCTAAGTGAATGGTTTGCTTTGATATCTCGCTCTCCGAATGTTGTGCTATATCTAGCAGTGAAGAATAAATTATAAAGCCAGAGAGGGAGGGAGAGAGGAGAGAAAGAAAGAGAGAGATCCAAAAACATTCTAAATCACCAAGAAATTAAGGCAATTGGTTTATGCAGCAACTGGAGTAGAGATTTGGCATTTAAATGGCTGTTTTCATCAGGTGTGCCTACAAATCAAAACATTTTGCAGCACACTCCATTTAAAATTTTATGCAGCAATTAACCTTGAATGAGGACAGGGACTTCTCATCTTCTGTGAATAGTTAGAGAAGCATGGAAGGATTATATTCTACTTAAGATAAAGTAAGTATGAACTATAGGAACTGAAACAAAATCTTCTCATTCCAAGCATCTACCAGATTTCTCTCAATGTCACATCTGCTGAGGGTTATCAGCTTCTTGGTCTGCAATGTGCATGGATGGGCCTTAGTTTTGGGACTCATGGTCTAGATCAATAGGGAATAACTTATCCAGTGTTCTTATGAAAGAAGCAAGGGATCAAAGTGAAACAGCCCTGCGTCAAAATCAACTAGGTTCTCAGAATCAAACTACCCATTAATCAGAACACATATTCTTTCAAATAATATGTTTTATTTATTTATTTATTTCATATACTTGTACCCCACCCTTCTCACCCCCAAAAGGGGACTCAGGGAGGCTTCACAGTAAGGACCATTTGGTGTCATCGCAATAATAAAAACAATCAACAAATTCATTAAAAACAGAACATTAAATAAACAGTTGTTAAAACATACCAATTAAAATCTCTACCACAGACGAGTTCCTCAGAACTGAAGACTTTGGCAATCACAACAGAAAACACACTAAATGCAACATGCAAAAGCAAGGAAAAATATGTCCTCTGATAAACAGATTTCTTTATTTCACGTCAAAAGCATTGCATAAATGAAATAAGTATAAAACTGATAAAATAGAGAGAGCACAAGTGGCTAAATAATTTTAGACCAAAAATGGGCAACAGCAACCACACTGTCTGTAGCTTTAAACAGTTCTTTCTCTTTGCATGAGGCAGGGTATTGTGGGCAAGCATACAGGTGTGGACTTGTCTGTTCTGCTCCACAGTTGCACCAGGTGGAGGATTCTTTTAGGTAGTGCCATTTTGCCAGGTTGTCTTTTGATCTGCCCACTGCACTTCTGAGTGTGTTCAGGGACCTCCAAGTTGCCCATTCTTGGTTTGCCCCTGGAGACAGGCTATAAGGTTTATCCCAGGAAGGATCACACTAAGGGAGGAAGGAAGGCCGAGTACTAAAGAAGTAGAGAAGATTTTAAATAATTTTGAATTTATCAGACAGGGAAAGATATAACTGTGTATAGTTAAGAACCAAACACAGGTTTATTGTTAATAAACAATGCTGAAGGACACTTACATCAGTATCTCAAACAGCAACAAAAGTCTATAGCAACTGCTATGTAAAAAAAAAACCTCAAGTAGAAAATAAACCGGATTATTCTGGAATATAATCCGCATTAACAAAAACAGAAGCAAACTGCTTGAAACCAACTATGTTGGTAGATAACAGAGCCACAAAGATAAATCACACAAAGCGAGGTCGAAAAAACAACCCAAGGTCAAAAAACACATTCAGGAGTTGAAGCCAGAAGTTAATTGTTGTAAATCCAGGAAACAGTCCGTAGTCAGCAGGAGGAATTCAGTCCGTGCTTACAGGATACAAAGCAGGATAAACACAGCAACTCGATGATCTGTAATCCCGGGACCCAAGGCAGGAACAAAGTACTACACATGAATAAGACACTTTGCCTTCTTCAAAGGCCAATTGCAAACATAACAACTTATATCTCATAGCTCATTATTGCTAGAAGAGTTACTCCCTTCTTCCTCATTACTACTCATTACTGCCTCATCACCCGCAGCTGAGCTCTGTTGCCCATCTCTCCATCGCTGCCAGCGTCTGTCAAGACTTAGGTCTTGCCAGGAACACCCAGGTTGCCAGTCACTCGTGAAACCCTCAAACTCTTCATTCAAGGTAGGCTGTGCACAAATGTCCCTGATTTCCTGCACACGGGTCCAGTTTAAATCCTGTTCCCCTTCATCCTAACTCGAAGTCCCATCACTCCCATTAAAGCCCATGAATTCCTCATCAGATGTGGGAGTGTAAAGTATATCCCGAATGCACTTCTTCTGTAAATCCTCATCAGAATCGGGTTCCCGAGTAGACCGCTTGACTCCCCTGCTCTCCTCTCCATCCTCCATTTCACACTCCGAGAAACCCTCAAAATCCTCCGAATCTGTTGGTGCCATTAAGATGTCTCTAATCTGTTTTCACTGCTGTTCCTCCTCCTCCACCTGGATGGCTTTCAGTGTTCAACCTTATTTCTCTCATAGTTAGCAGCAACTTCCCATTGCACATCCGGGGGGGGGGGGGGCACTGCCAGCTAACTTATAGTGTCTATCAACAGGTGTAGGTTTGAGACATCCAGTGATTTTTTTACATGTTTTTTTCAACAGTATATTCAGCCGCTTCACATGTGCAGACTTGTACCAAACAGGGCAGGTATACTCAGCAGTTGAGTAAGACAAGGCCAGGGGGTGATGTTCTTATTAATTTTGGGTCTGCACCCCATGCACTTCCAATAAGTTTTTGCAGGATTTTATTGCATTGAGCTACTTTGTGCTTGGAGTTCATACAGTGTTTCCTAAATGTTAGTGTTTGATCTAAGGTGACACCAAGATATTTAGAATGGGAACAGTGTTTGAGCTCTTGGCCTCACCAGGTAACTTTCAATTTCCTGTTGGCTTTGTGATTGTGTAGGTAGAAAACACACACTTGTGTCTTGGCAGGTTAAGGCTGCAAGTGGTTACCCTTGCAGTAACAGGAGAGATCTTTCAGGGCATTAGTAAGTTGGTTTTGACTGTTTCAAAGTCTTTTGGTTGTGTCGTTCGGTCAAGGACAGCAGCATATAGAAAGCTCTTTGTGAGTGGAAGCTCCAAGAATGCTACCTTGAGGTAAACCATTATTTTGTCTCCTCCATCTACTTTTCCTGCCTTGAAACTCCACATAGAAGCTGCAGTTTTCTAGTAGGGTCTGTACAGTTTTTGTAAGATAATAGTCCCAGGTAATATGGAGGACTTTATGCAGGATTTTTCTATGTTACACAGTGTATGTTTTCTATATTGCACAGCTGCTATAAGGTCCACAAAAACCATCCCCATAATGCAACTTTTCTCATATCCTTCCTCGATGTAATCAGCCAGAATACGAATTTGTACAGTTTTTCCTTGGTCTGTAATTTGCTTGTTGTACAATAAATTGGGGTTCAACAACAGATCCTAGTTGATTTAATAGCATCCTCTCATATATTTTATATAGATGACATAAGAGAGAGATTGGCTGGTAGTTCCTGGCATGTTTTGTATCTTATTGAAATTTAATTTTGGAATCCACAGGATTCTCTTGGAAACTAACTTCAGTGGAAACTGAAGGTGAAGTGTACAATCATCTTTTGATCTTGGAGTGCAGGACATACAAAGACAAAGAGGGAAGCAATTCATGATTTCAAAATGTAACAATTACCCTTCTTTGGACATGCCCCAACTTGCCAATATCCTTTTCGAATTGTGCTGTACAAAATTAAGTATTCCAAATGTGGTCTGACAAAGTCATTTACTTTTCCTGAGACTTACTGCAACTGGCTGCCTCCTCATAGCATGAAAGCTCAAAATATGCCTCTGTAGAAGGTGAAATCTTTGAGTCTTATGGTTGTTCTGCCTTTTTATGTATAAGACGGAGTTCCCTTCTTCCCAGTTTGTTATGGACATCTCCTGTCTTTTTTGATGTATCATGACATCACCTAACCAGAAAATTGAAACATTTCTTTTAAAAAAACTAGAAAATATATTATTGTTTATATATCTATTCAGTTCCACCTTGTCTCCTATGCTATTCTAATAATAAATATAATATAATATAATATAATATATTGTATATACATATAATATTTATAATATTATAATGTAATGCAATATAATAATAATAATAAGATATAGTTATATATTTATATTACATGTAATATTACTAATAATATTATGATATAGTGGTATGGTGCAATATAGCAACGTTTAATGCTGATATTGTACTATGTTAATAATATAATGTATTGTATGTAATATATACCTTGTAAGCCGCTCTGAGTCCTGTTCAGGGTGAAAGGGCGACATATAAATGTCAAAAATAAATAAATAAATAAACAAAAACATATTCTATATTTGATTCTATATTCCACTGTAACTTAGTCTGACACTTTAATAAACTCAATGAACTACTTGTCTTGACCTCGATGAGCCTTATTTCCCAGCTAATGCACTGCAGTACTTGGTGCACCAGTCACTTTTCTTACAGTTCAAACCATTCCTCTTTTTTCAGCCTAGTAGCAATAGTCCATTAATGAGTGTGTTTGGGCAAAAAGGACAGCACTTCATTCTTCTTGGGTTAAGTTTAATTCCACTGCCACAAAGATATACTGTGTACCTTTCCTGCCATGTTGAAGAAGGATTGCCCTAATAAAACTTCGGTGCTTCGGAAGAAGAGTAATTGAAATTAACTTGGCAAAAATCATGTCACAGTGCTGGATCAGAAGCTTACCAGGAAATCAATAGTACAGAAAACCAGCAATTAAGTCCAAGCTTGCCCAGTCCATTGAATGAAATTTGGTGTGTTGTTTTTTTATGTTCACAATCTCCTTCCTATTGATTTGTATTTACAAAGTGAAATCAGAACATTGTTTCTTGTTACTGGGCTCAGTTCATACAAAAAGGAGAGAGGGAGATGAAACCATTCTGTAATGCCCCATTTTAAGTCCCATGCAGATGCTTCATCTGACAAGGAGAATCTTGGAATAGTGAGCATCTTCACAATCCAGGATTTAAAATGTAGAAAATCCAACTTTTTTTTCACATAACAAATAGGATGCAAAATTTTGGTACAGGAAAAAAAAAAGAATATTTATATTTTTCCTGTAGAGAAATTATATTCTTTGTGCAAAAACACTAAGTATGAACACCAGGCAAGGAATCAGTCTTAAACTGAAAAGTTGCACAGTTTTCAGATTTTCTTATAGTGGGATGCCAATTCTGAATGTTTTTGTTTACTCTAAGAACAAACTTAACAATTACATCATTTACCTTCACACTGCCAAAATGGAATTGTACCTTCTTATCTTCCTTTCTTCAGCAATTGATATACAGAGACATATTCTCCCTGATAGTAGAGATGATATACAGTCATGCCAAATAACAGCTATTGATGTCTTTACTTTTCATTTATTTATCTAATCCTTTTTGAAAAGTGTCCAAGTTGGCAACTATTACTACTTCTTTGTGGTTACAATTACAGTTTAATTATGCATTGTTAAAGAAGCCCTCCTTTTTATTGGTGTTAAATTTCCTTCTACTCAGCTACAGTGAATTGCTCCAGCTTTATTTACTTATTAAAATATTTCTTCCCCACCTTATGCCCCAGATCCCAGAATAAATTAAAGTCAGTAATACGATCCTAACAATTTAAAGTGTCTAAAACCAAATAGAACAATTTAAAACTGTGGAAAACCATGTAATTATACAGATCTGAGCACCATCATTAGAAGTACTGATTTTTAAAGCACCCTTTTATATTGGTGTGGGAATGAATCAACCTTCAAAGGCCTCTATGGTAAGGGTGTTCCATAACTTGAGCCACACAGCAAAGCTCTTCTCCTCTCATGATCCCACACAATATCCCATGAGACAGAGAGGGCAGACTTTTTTTGGAATCTTTTTTGGAGTTTTATGTTCTTGGCAGGTGTGTAAAAGAAATGGAATTCTTTCAACTATCACAGGCCATTTAGGCACCACTGGTCACCTGAATCTGGTCTTAAATTCAGACCAAAAACATATTAGTAAGCCAGCACAGTTCCTCTAAAAGCAGTGTTGTTTTAAATCTTGCTGCTATTTAGAACACTAGCTGCAGACCCTGACTCAGGTACATCTACACCAGGCAAGGGCAAACCTTTTCACATTGGAGCTGCATTGTGTGCCAGGAGGGGAGGGAGGAGGCCAGGAGGTTGGATAGTGGTAGTTGGCATGTGTGTGGAGGGGGGAGGCTGAGGGTCAGAGCAGGAAGGGAAAGGCCGAGGGTGATTGGCATGTGTATGTGCGGGGAGGCTGGGGGGTGGTTGGCATGAGAGAGGGAGGGGGGATAGTTTCACACACAGCTGCGCAGGGCTCTTGGGAAATCTCTGGTAGCTATGTGTGACTGCAAGGCCAGAAGAAAAAGTCAAATGGGTTGCATCTGGCTCATGGGTGGTAGTTTGCCCATGCCTGATCTACGTTGTACAATAAATGCAGTTTGACAGCACTCTAACTACTACGGATCAATGCTATGAGATCATGGTAATTGCAGTTTTACAAGGTCGTTATCCTTCTCTCCCAGATAGTGCTGGAGCCTCACCAGAATATAACTACCAACATTCCATAGCATTGAGCTAAAATGCTGTCAAACTATGTATTCTACAGTGTAGATGCAACCTTCAATTTCAAGGGCAGCCCTGTATAGAAGACATTGCAGCAATCTAAATGGGAAATTAACAGTATTCTAATCCAGTGTAAGAAATGCTTCTCTCAATTTTTTCTGCATATTGTTTAATTTAAAGTACTACAGGTATGTATTCATTTCCTCACCTTTAAAAAACAAAACAAAAAACAATTGGAACCTTTCTTCATATGAGAGTTACTTCTTGCCCTTCAGACCACACACATATATACACACAAAAAGGATGGGAAGGGAAAGAGAGAGAGACCTAAAATCTAATCCAAATTAATTGAGCAAGGAAGTGCAAAAAGCCAAGGTCTGCTGAAGTGTGATCTTAAAAGCAACAGGAGTAACACACCAAGGTCTTACCAATAACATTCTCCTTTTATATAATGGTGATATTGATAAGAGGTGTGAAAAGACAAGAGAGAGAAGAAAAGAGATTGAATATAACATCCAACTCACCCCCTCCTACTCTGTCATCCACCCCCTCCAAAAAAAGGAGTCTGGAAGATTAAAGTAAGATTCAGGTAGGAGAGAGAGAAAGAAACAGCTATGACAAATGTGCTCTTCCCCACTTCCTCCACCTTTTCAAAAATAATTCAAGCCTGATGAAAAAGGGCATTCCATAAGAGTTCAGAGATAACAGCATAAGGAGAGAGAAGCTGATGAATTATGTATAGGAAACCCCCATCAGCACTTAAGTGTTTTTCCTTGTCTTTTTCAAAAGCACCCTAGAGGCCACAGGAGTGTGTGGAGGGGTTGATGGTGCTCAATCCTTTTTCAACAGTAAGCAGACAGGCACGAACGGTAGTAGCTTGTTCATACCCTCACATACACATGACCTGACTAGATATGTGCCACCTCTCGGGGGCACTAATAGGAGAGATTTGAACTGAAGGGCCTCCTGATTTCTTGGGAGGAAAATGACTTAAAGGTCAAGGTGTATAACAGAAGTAAGATGCACTGCAGGGATTAGGAGAGTGCTATCCCAAATTCAGACATGAAAGATACTCTCTTGGCTACAAAAAGACAATAATGCTTCATTCCCAAGCCCCATAGTCTGGGGATTTTTACTCAATGTTTTCATTCTAGCATGGGATTTCTGAACAGTTGCTTTTGGAATCACCAAGATTTAAAACCAGATGGTGGTGTGTGATAGCAAGCCCATTAGGGAATGGATTTTGCAGAAGCAGTCAAACACCAAATAAACCACAGAACATGGCAGGTGAGTTTCATTCAGTTTAGTAGAACACTCAATGCTCAAGCCTTGTTCAGATAATTAGTGTAAATGTTAATTATAATATAGGCAAAATTGGGACTTTGCTGTAATAAAATTATTTTTACCTGATTCCTTTTCTAGTCATTCTTATCCCTGAGCTGAGAGCCTGTTGTGTCTGGATAATACGATGACAGAATTAAAATAATACAAGAGATATAATGTAAGTTTCAAATCACTTATACAAGAGGAGCAAAATCCAAATTCCAATTGTTTTATTTTGGTGTTGGTAATACTGATCCATGAAATATTTGTTTGGTGCCCTTTTTATGCAGAATTTCTCACTTCTTGACAGTTTGCATCTAAGAGTTTAGCCATGGCACATTTTCATGTTATTTCCTATTTCTTCTCCATTAGCCTGCAAGTCTAGAGGCAGATCTACACTGACCATTTAGCACAAAGGGCTGGCTAATCAACTCTGTCATCTCTCAATCCTCCCATGAGGAACACATTTACAGGAAGATAAAAACGGGCAATTATCACGGCCAGTGCTTGTTTATTTAGGACACCCCCCCCCCAAAAAAAAACATAAGGTTATGGATGCCTGTCCAGAGACCCAGAGGTAAGGGCTCATAAACCTTTATAGTCCGATGTTGTAGAGCAAGTTTCATGTAAGTGGCTGTGAAGAACCTATGTGGGCCAACATGGGTGAGGGGATATTTTGAGCCATTAAAGATGAACACGGGCTCTCAGCATGGAGATACACAGGCAACTTGAATTACCAAATTAGCATTACCTAAGAGCAAAAATAGGGAGCAGTGAGAGTGATGCAGTGAGTTAAACCACTGAGCTGCTGAGCTTGTTGACCAAAAGGTCATGGGTTCAAATCCAGGGAGCAATGTGAGCTTCCACTGTCAGCCCTAGCTTCTGCCAACCTAGCAGTTTGAAAACATGCAAATGTGAGTAGACCAATAGGTACCGTTCCGGCCGGAAGGTAACGGCGCTGCATGCAGTCATGCCGACCACATGACCTTGGAGGTGTGTATGGACAATGCCAGCCCTTTGGTTTAGAAATGGAGATGAGCACGAAACCTCAGAGTCAGACACAACTTTACTTAATGTCAGAGGACAACCCCATTTACCTAAAAGCAAAAATATGCAGCTAGAACAATCAGAGCTATTTCTTGGCATCCTATCCGTTATGTGTTTTTTTCAAATTCCATTTTAGATCTTTGTTCTCAGTTTCATGATAGCTAACTGACACACAGAACTTAATTAATGTGGGGCAATGCTGCTTAATGTGGCCTTGAATTACACTAATATAAATGTGTGTTGAATCATTTTCTCCCCCAGAATCTGGAGCAAATTGCAACTTTGGGCCCATATAAACAGTTGGACTGGTTTCAAGGCAGAACTGCCACAACTGTTTACACAGCCATCCCATGTTCCCCAGGCTCACCTCCATCGAGACTCCCTTTCACATCTGCAGGGGTCAGATGAATTGTGTGCTAAAACATCCCATATTCAAAAAAGATATTCACTATTGTGATTGGTCCTTTGAGAAGTGGTTGGCCTAGAAACGCCATGAGTTTGCTCTTCTCTCATTTTATACATTTCTGTCTTTCTTCTATATTTAAAGATAATTTATTTGAGAGACTATCACCATGAGATGCCACATTATAAGTACTTTTAGTATTTGTAAATAAACCTTATTCATTTTTAACTAAAGAAGACTAAGCCCACATTGCTTATTTATTGTTTTTCTGGACTGATGATGTGGAACTGGTTTTCACTCACCTTCTGCTTGTGAATACTAATTATTCTGCTTGCAAGGTATATTACTAATACATTCCTCAACATATAATGCTTCAGCAATTAAATATAATGTTAGTTCACACAAGAATTTCCAAATAACAACTTCTTCAGGCACACCTAATACATCCACAAGAGGTAACAGGAAGACTTGAGAGAACTACAAGATTTTCAGAAGTAATTCCAAAATCTAAGGAAATGCATAGCACCCTGAAACTGGAGAAACGGGCATATTCAACACCATTGTATTCTAACAAAATAGAGTTGTATGATATGTTTGAAGGAGATTCTAAAAGCAAATGCTACCAGCACTGGTAAAGAAAAAGACCCTGCTTTTTATTGTGTCAGAAGTTACTTGAGAAACTGCAAGCTGCTTCTGGTGTGAGAGAATTGGTTGTCTGCCGAAATGTTGCCCGGGAGACACTCAAATGTTTTGCCATCCTGCGGGAGTCTTCTCTCGTGTCCCTGCATGAGAAGCTGGAGCTGATAGATGAGAGCTCACCCCTGTCTCAATGTTTTGAACCGCCAAACTTCAGCTCAGCAGTTCAGCTGACACAAGGGTTTAACCCATTGCACCACCATGGTTGTTTAGCTGTGTGTGTTGCTGTTTCTGGGTTCAGTTCCAGTCTATAGTCAGCAGACATAGAGGCCACTGTGCCAGGCTCAAACCAGTTCCCAGGGCGTTTGTGTTGGTTCGGCACAGCGAAACTGGTTTATTTTAATCTACTTCCAAACTGGATTATAGTGTCTATGAAGAAGCACCCTCATAATTAAACAATCTAATTAGTTTAAGAAGGTTTATATTCCAATTTAATTCCAAGAGAGCAGAAGATCCTAGACACAAAATTCACACCAAAAAAGAACACTTGCAAGTTAACAAGACAATAAGTAGTCTTCAAATAGTATTCACCACGGGTACTTAGGCCATAACTCTCTTTTACTTTGCCTTTTGTGAATAAAAAATCTCATTGATTTTATTTCTGCAATAATTTATAATATGTTTGTCTATTACAGCTGCACAAGCCTCTGTAAAAGGAGTGACACCTCACCCTCACTTAATTCAGATGCATCCCACTAAAGGAATTCAAAATTTCTATACCACTAGTTGGGGTGCAGCTGAATGTTTGGGTTAAAACTAATTGTACCAGCAGCTACCTCCCAATCTGTGTGCTCCATTATAGCACATAAGTGTTTCAGTACATGCCACCTCATTTGGGTCTTGAAACTTCACAGCAAACATAACACCTGTTCTTATCAACCAGTTAAGTATTTTATTGGATCATAGGTAGGTATATGAGACCAAATAGGTATTGGATTTTAACTAACTCCATCTTTTCAAATGCCTGCTGTGCTTCTTGCTTAAAGCCTTGACTATGCAACCTGAAAAATGTCTTCCAGTGTAGGGTGAATCAAATTATTTTACATACTTGTACATATCCTTGTGTGTTTATGTATGTGAGTTCTTTGCAACGGGAGGGAAATTACCCTGAATGCCTGCGATGCACCCAACCACATTGAGAAATTTCCCAGTCGTAGGACAATTTAGACTCTTTTCAAGGACTGAGCTCATCACGTGAGTTAAACTACTTCTGGCAGTCATGCATAGCCCTCATTGGTTGAAAAGAGGCAGAAGTGTCCAGAAAGGAGGGAACTCCAGTGACCTCATCACATTGAGAAATGTCCACCTCATAGACCACTTCAATCTCTTTTCAAGCATGGAGAGGCACAGAGCTCATCACATGTTCTAGGGTTCAAAAGAGGCAGAAATGTCTTGAAAGGAGGGTACTCTGGACAAGGCAGCAATCATGTTCAGAGCTCCTACCTCTTATCTTGCTTTACTGCCATGTAAAACAAATGGAATGGGAACCATCACAGTTTCCCATCCTGTTTCATTGCTCAACCATCAGCAGTCTCTTGTATCCTATGGGGTTTGATACAGAACAATAGGATCCCATGGAAAGAAATGGTTTTAACCCGAATCACTGTCTTTTGTATCCTATGGGGAACAATATGATGCCATGGAAGTCAATGGTTTTAACCTGTATCACTGTCACTTGTATCCTATGGTGTTTGATGCAGAACAGTTTTCACCCATGAAAAGAAGTGGTTTTAAATTGGTGTCAGTCTCCTTTAATGTAAGGGGTTTGGGGCAAGGCAAGGGTTCTCTTGGTTTTCAGATACTGTTGTTTCTCCTGATTTTAAAAAATGCAATATTGACCTTGTGATACATGTAAGATGGTTGTATTGCCAGCTCTTAAGTTTCCGCGTGTGAGTTTAATAGGGAGGCAGAACTCGACACAGGGCTGCTGATGATATAAGAGGGGTGTTTTCTCTATGCTAAAAGGACAACCACCCATGCTTTCCCCTGTCAATGTGATGAGGTCAAAAGGTGCAAAGTCAGAGAACTATTAGAAATGTTAAATAAAACAAAACAAAATAAACAACTTTTTTAGGGCTTAGGGAGTTTTTTGTTTGAGGCAAGGACTGGTGATCCAAGTTCTAATTTGTCTATCTGAAGTTGGATCTCTCTTCTCCTCTCTTCTCCTGAAAGTGGAAGATCTGATATTTCCTAAGGCCCAGAAAAGCCCTGCTTTAAGTTAACCATACAATGTATCAGAAGGTCACCAAAAATAGCCTAGATTCCAGTGACTATAACATGCAGGTTGATTACTGAGTTGGTGAGACAAAATGGAAAATTGAATGTTAAAGGGATTGGAGTATTCCAAGGAAGCCTGGCCTGCCAGCTGGGGTCAACAACCACCACCAGAAATATAAAACACTGAAGTATTTTGTTACAGATTCAATTTTGGTCTGCAACATGTTGGGAAGCTAAGGAACAGCCACAATATAAAGCACAGTTGAAAGTTCGCAGAGTCATTTGCTTTGACAGTGATGTACAAAGCCATAAATCATAACAGAAGTTGTAATTTTCCTGCAAGTCTTCCTTACTTTGCCAGTGGTTTAAAACCATACATTATTTGCTTCAGACTGCTGGGGTATGCTGTGAAATGCCCTTTCTACTGGTGATACAAAAGCTTCTTAAGGATGCATTTTTATTTTTAGTCTTCTCTCTTATCTGCGTGACTAGTTCTGCATGAAACCACATTGCTTAGATTCAAGTATCTCATTTCTGTGCTATGTACAAAGATAAAGCTTTAATCTGTTTCTTTCATAATGTAACAGTCTCAAGAAGCCCC
Source organism: Anolis sagrei (assembly GCF_037176765.1). Lineage (NCBI taxonomy): Eukaryota > Metazoa > Chordata > Lepidosauria > Squamata > Anolidae > Anolis > Anolis sagrei. The sequence goes on from NC_090024.1 coordinate 93,008,873, forward strand.
TGCAGTCCGGCATTAAGAAGCCATTCAATTCATTTGCAGTCTTAATGACTAGAAAAAAATAATAATGAAAATGATGATTGCTTGTTTGTTAACGAAGGGATGCTGTGGTTAGCCACTGGAAAGACTATTAAACACCATAAAATTGCCCTTGAAGTTTGACACTCAAAATATCTCATCTGACATCCTATGTATCCATTTGTAAGGAAGCGGAGGGAGGGAGTCAGGCAGGCAGGAACATAAAGTTATTGCCAATTATACATAGTGATTCATTAGATATTCACAAAAATTGTTTAAGAAAAGGTGAAATAACCATGAAAGCAAAATCAATTAAAGATATAGGAGACTTGAACTGAAAGGTGTCCTCAGGGAAATTCTAGACTGCCAAAATAAATCTCTTATGGGTAGATATACCATTAATATTCGAAAATAATAGCAACATAAATATAAAAATTGCTTTTTGGATCCAGATCATATATCTATCTAGATCAGCCCTCCCCAACTGACTACCCTCCAAAATTGTGGGCTACAACTGTAATCAGCAAAAGCAATCTAAGGTGATACGTAGAGATAAATAAGCAATGGTATACAAATATCTGGACCACCAGTTGACCAACACTGAACTAAATAACTCTGATATTCACTCTTCAACGAGTCTACGTCCAAGAAGCTTACAGGCAGCATTAAACGCAATTGTAATAGCTATGTCCATTCATTTAGCCCTTAGTATTCAATGAGCAGAGGTCTGTGATCTTCAGTTGTAGAGGTGCCTCAGTCTTTTGGGCCAAAGGACAACCATCTTATTTGCAAAACACCTTTGGTTTTGATTTTTATTGAGCAATTTAAAATGGCAGTGGATAGTGAAATCTAAGCCACCATGTGTTCAGCATGGTGATAAAAAGAAAACAATATTGCAGACTAAATCTCACCAAGTTGAAGCAGAAGCCACCAAGGTATTTATTTAATTTCATCTTAAAGTGATGCCAGGTGGCTGTAATCCATGCCCAAAATAAGCTGAGGTACATAACACAGTAAAACATGGACTTTTATACACTTTTCAGGTTCAAATCAAATCAAATCAAATCATTTATTTCGGTCATTGACCAGCACAGGAAATAGAGTCACATTTTCATACAAACTTGGTATGTTTGGTACATTAAAAATATAAATATAACTACTAAAGCACAATATGGGTGAGGGAGCAGAAGGGGAAACAGGATAAAAACATACAATGCCCAGATCCATCACCAAATTGCAGATTCAGGGAAGAAGATTACTGAACACAGCTGACTTTGGGACTAGTCATTCCCTGACAGATTTTGTATGCTGCTGCACAGAACTTTGAAACATTGTAGGTTGTAGCTGAATTAGTATCTGCAAGTAGCAGGGAGGTATAAAATTGTCCTGAATGGCCTGGGTGCTTGTATATTAGAGGTAAAATAAGCCTGGCACAGATATCCCTGTAGAACGGGCACTGAAGGAGCACATGTTCTATTGTTTCTACATGACCCGAGTCACAGGGGCAGAGTCTCTCTGGGAAAGGGATCTTCCGGTAGCTGCCTTCGAGTACAGCTGATGGGAGAGCGTGGCATCGAGCCAGGGTGAAAGCCCTTCAATGAATGGGAATCTCTAAGTTTGTTAAATATGCCATAGGGGAGGCAAGATATCTGCTGTCTTCATTGATAAGGAATGTTGGAAGCGAGGCCAGATCTAGTTGGCGCTCTGTGTCTGTGATACGTTGTTTAATAAGCGCTTTAGCTTGATTGTAATGCATAGCTAATAGTAGGCCTGGAGAAAATCCCAATGAGGAGATTTTGGATGCTACCGCCTGCTTCCATGTGGATTGGAAGTCATCCCCCATGGTTAGTGGGGATAGGCCAAGGGGTGCACGGGACAGTCTGAGCCAGAGGTTGAGTATGGCCACCCACACCCAGGCCTCCACTCTCATAAAACCCGTCTCTAGTCGCAGGGTGGCATTAGAAACACATTTAGGTACCTGCAAGGCTGATCTCAGAAACTTTGACTGAACCAGCTCTAATGTGGCAAAACTGGGGAAGGGGCCCAGTTGAGCACCATACAAGAGTTGGGCTAATGACTTAGCTTCAACCAGCTTGAGCGCTGCCGGTGTGAAGTGGCCCCCTCTTGTATTGAGATATTTAAGAATGGCAATTGAGCTCCTCTGCGCGGTGTTGGATACTTGATCCCCATGAGCTCTTCTGCTACCATTAGATTGGAGAACTACACCTACATATTTGAAGGATGGAACTTGTTCAATTTTATGACCATCTATGCTCCAAGAGTAAGTCCTGGGCCTATTAGCGAAAGCCATGATTTTGGTTTTATTGTAATTGAGTTGGAGCTGATCTGGACTTTTCAGGTTCAAAATTCTCACCGCCCCCAGCTGGACCTGGCTTGGCGTGATTGCCCAAGCCTGGAGTCTGGCATGCCCCAACCAATGGGAGAGTGCTGCCTGCCTTTGATGTAGATTTCCATCTTTCCAATGATTGGAGAGGGTCCAGGAGGTCTTAGAACAATGAATGAGTTGATGACTGGTGATGGGATTAAATATCCCTGATGTGTGGGCACAATGACCCTGATGGGTCTCCCAATACTTCTATTGTCCCTTGTGTTTCCAGTTCCTGATTAAGCATAGTGGCCTGACCACCAGACTTCCTTGCAGATTCCAAAATAAAGTATTGTTCATATAAATGTTTAATGATTGGAAAAAAGAGCCTTTCCAAAGACAGTAGCATGGTTATCCCTTTCCTGGCAACCCCATGCTGGGATGGGAAATGTCATGTATTGTCTAAACAGTAACATAAAGAAAGGATGGACCATCTGGCTCCTGTTATCCTCTGTGTCACCTGGGTTGTATGGGTTCCATTGAGGTAGCTGATGAAATCCAATCAAATGCAAATGAAGCTTGGCAAGATGTTGACAAATCTTCCCAGGACAAGGAAGTGCAGACAGAGATCATCACAAACAAGTTAGTGACTTTCTTACAGTGATACAAAAGCATAAACAGAATTATACATAGACATACAGTACATGAGGGGCTGTGGTTACAAGGGTATCCAATACTAGAGGTCTGGTCCCCACAGGTTGGGGGGTACACATACAGATTAGGGTACAAAAGGCTACCGAGGAGCTATCTCCTTGGGTCCTCTTATGGGGAAGAAAAATATAAAATTATAGAAAAGGATAGTGGGACAACCACATGAGGGTCCAGAAAGGCAAGTACACCTAGACACTAGATGGGCTGACATAAATTATGGGATAGGAAATCTGGTACATGGGAGGGAATTATGGTTTAAGTAGTTATTGAATGGGAGAGAGAGAGGGGGGGGGAAATTAATGGCCAAGGGAAAAAAGGAAGCAAAATGAGGCTAGGGATGGTTTTTTTTAAAAGACTATCTAGTGGAAGATGGTTAAGATACATGTGTGTATATTTTGGTAGGATATATTTTAGTCTTGTATCAGTGTAGGTGTGTCAAAGATTATACAGAAAGATACATTTTGAGATTTGAGAAATAAGGGCAAGATTATAAAATATATTATTTACTTGGCATTTCCCATGGAATCCCTTTGATTGTAAGGCATTGACTGGTATGGGAAACAATTAGCAGAGTCATTAGTTCTGGCTGAGCAAAGGTCAGAGATACCTTTTGTGACAGGGTTTCCAATATATTACAGTAAACTTCAATAAAGATAGCAGTTACCTTCTACTATAGATATATGATATATAGTAGGCCTGAGCAACCACGGAAAAATTTGTTTCTAAAATCGATTCGTTTTTTGGGGATTTTTGCGTTTCGATTTTTAAAAGAATTCCGAATTTTTTCTTTTAAAAAGTTCGATATTTACGAAATTTCGTAAATGTGGAAAAAAATTCAAAACAATAACAAAACAATTTCGAAACAATAACGAATCGATTCGTTAATGGCGGACGCAACCACACAATACGCTAAAAAACCTCCAAATGGGACAGGGGGAACTTCTGAAGCTTCCCTCTCCCTCTGTTGTTGACTGTTGGTGTGATATTATAATTTTTTTTCACTAATTAAACAAACAACAACTATAAAACTTGCCCCAGACATGCGGAAATAATAACGAAACGACTTCAAAACGATAACGAAACGAATACATAACGAATCCGAAACAATTACGAAACGAATTTAAAAATTCGTTTCATTTTTAAGTTGCTCCAGAATGGTTCGTTATCGCTTCATTATAAAAAGATAACGATTTTTTAACGAATTACGAATTTTCGAAACAAAACCGCCAAGCCCTAATATATAGGACACAAAGTTTTGATTAAATGTACACACTATTTATCATAGGGCAGGTCCTTATTGTTGTTGTTAGTACCTTTGCAAATTGGCCAAGATCCATATCAACCCAGCCTGGTGTTCTTGGCAAAACTACAAGTTCCCTGATTAAAGTGGGGGGGGGGGGTCACTGTTTACATGATGATGGCAGGTGATAACTGCATGTCTGGGAATTAAGAAAATGTATCTTCCAGGATAGAGGCCACTCAGCAATTGAAAGCAAGGTTTCTAGTCACTATAACCATGTCTCTGAAAATAGTTTTAAACTACATCCATATGGGAAGAACTAATAGCAATCATATAGGAAAGCAACAACAGCAACAGACTGTTCTTGGGAAAATTCTTAAGTATGAATTACATGTTTTACATCTGAGCCCCTAGATGTAGCTGTTAATAATTAATATTGTATACTAGATGTGCTTAGTCTTCAAACTCCATCAGGTTCAGTCAATGTCTTCCAAACTCCGTCAGCTCAATGATGAAGGGAAATGGGAATTATAGACAACCAACTGGTATCTCATGCATAGTATAGCTGAAATTCTGTTAGGGGCATACAAACATGTTCGGTTCATGCATGTATGCCATCTAACATCTACATATGCAGATGGTAGAAATCAGAGTGCGTGACATAGGTCCACATGCAAAAATTCTCACTACATTTAGGGGATGTTGGATTGTGTTATCCTTGTGCATTCCAAGCTGGTCTTGCTCTTTAATAAGAAGGTTTTTTTTTAATAATCTGATCCATAAGCAGGAAACTGAGGTTAAGGTGTTCATTCAAATGATCTTCAAGGAATCTTTGCTCCACTTAATACAGAAAAGATTCTAAATCTTAACTGTGACTCTGAAAATAATTTCCTTTGTACTCTCTTTTTATTTTCTCTGCTGCCCAGAACCTTCCCATTTAGGTATCAAACTTTGTAAGCATGGAGCACATGGATGGCATTGTAGAGGCAGTAAACAATGCATTTTCAAATATCTGAATTTGCTCCAAAGTTAGCCCAGCCCTTTGATCAGAATAGCCTTACATTAGGCTTTGTTCTTTTTTCAGCTACTGAGAGATAAGGAGATGGAAGGTTGAGAACTAAGGACAGACAGAAATATGACACAAGAAAAAATGTAAAGGATTGGAGCCAGAGGTTGGCAAGACAAGAGGACATGTTTCATAAGAAAAGCATTTAGAAGGAACTTGCTTGGAGAAACCCAAGCAAGCACCCATATATTGCATAAACCTATTTGCATGGGATCCCATTGCCAAAGGTGGATCACTGTGCCTGTGAATAGCACTGAAGATTTCTTCTATCTTAAAACAAAGGAAATGGCAGACAAAGAAGTGCTTGAATATTTTGAGTGGTGGATAAATATCTGGAGATAGCATGAGGGACAACAATTTCTGAGGGACAGCTCCATTTCTGTTCCTATCCACCTATTTTTTTGCTAGATGGAAAGCATATACACACCGAGAAAGAAATATACTTTGATTATGTTATGATCACAACAAGAAAATCAGATCTGGGAGGAGGGGAGATGCAATAATCACAGAATGTAATGTCCAACTGGCTGGGATTATATTGTGAGATGAAAGAAGCTGGTTGGGCAAAGCAACCTGCATTAGTTGGCTAAAACACTAACAGGAAGAGACATAGCAGAAAGAAAATCTGATACAAAATGATACTGAAGAATAGTACATTATTTTTTTTCCTATATCTTCTCCACTGACTGCCACTTCTGAAAAAAGTAGTCAGGCCAGCTGGGCATCCGCTAAGATTTGTTTGATATCATCAAAAGCATCCAGGATTCCACAGAAAGAAAGCTCATAGAAGAAGAGGTCATTTTTGCTTCATGAATAATTTTACTATAATTAAAATAGCAAGATGCATACTACGGAATCTATCACAGTTATGCTAATAGTTTCTCTCTATATATAATCTGTTTTTTTTTAAAAAAAGGTTGGATTAGTTTGAAAATGATGTGTGTGTGTGTGTGAATATAAATCTTACAAGAGCGAGATGGCACGAACATGTAAAGTAACTATGCTCATTTGGATGGCACAATAAAAATAATAAAATAATAAAAATAGTTTGGGTTCCAGAAAATATGTGGGCTATTATTTGCTTTTTAAATGAACCTGTTATGGAACAGATAGTTAGCCAGTGTGATGTAGTCATTTGATTACTGGACTATGACAGTGCCAGGTTATGAATCCTTGTTTAGCCATGGCAATAAAAAAAACTTGTGATAGGTTCATCTTAGTGTCATTATAAGTTACAACTCAAAGGCACACAAAAACAATGGTAATAACTGAACAGACATGGAATTCTGAAGTAAACTTGAATTGTTCTTATAAAGACAAATGAAGTTCATTAGTTTTGATTTATACAGCAATCTCATTTATCATTAAAAAAAGAAGTAAAATCACTTTTGAATTAATTACTTTTGAGAAGTTGATGCCTGAGGGATTGTATTTAGATCAGTGGGGTTGCGGAGTGGTCCCTATCTCCTGACCCATGGTTAATCTATCCAAAATTGCCACCAAATAACTTACTTCTTATGGGGCTCAAAATCTGTGAAATATCTGGTTTTTTTTAAAGTTAATTTTCTAAACACATTTGCAGCATGTCCAAAAACAGTATCATTTCATCTGAGGCAATGAAAACTACATTTTTCTTCAGGTATTACATGCAAATACACTTGTTCTATTTGTAAAGAGTAAAATGTCATGGATGAAATAGATTCAAACATAGAATCTGATGTGAAATCTCTAATCCTGTCATAGGTAAAGTGACACAAGTTGGTAAATATTCCAAGTGAGTCTCTAATTAGTGACTTCCATCTTTGAAGTATCATTTTCTGTCACAATTTTTTCCTCCTGCAGAAAATAGACATATCCTGGATATTTTTGTGTCTTTGCTTCTGTAAGTAGCTATGGGATTTTTTTTTCATTTCCTTTTCATCCAGTGTCTTTTAAAACTCATTGAAAGATAGAAATTAATGAAAGAATGGAAGATTAATACTAGTTTAGCATCCCTTAGCTGGAATTCCAGAATCTAAAATACTCCAAAATCCAAAATTATCCACATGAGATAGGTATGAAAGTACTCAGACAGTGCACAAGGTCTTAAGTGAGTTCAGAGAACAATGCAGTGGCTTGGATCCAACACTGATTTGGTACAGATTGATCTGAATCCAATACAGGCTGCAATTTTATTTTTACAGATAAGCAAATAATTGAATGCCTTGTAGAGATGCTAAAAGCACACAGTCTAGTCAAATTTCCACACACTTTTAGGCCAAAGAAAATTTGTTGCTCCTCCAAGCTCATCTATACCTTTCCAAAAATCCAGGACCAGTCTCAAGCAGAAATGCTCCAGTCTGACCACATGCTCTGCCACAACCCATGACAGCAACATGGGCCGAATCGAAATAATCCAGCTTAGCTGAAACTGTTTTGGCCCAGCTGGATTGTTAACAACAACAACAACAACAACAACAACAACACTACTACTACTACTACTTATTATTATTATTATTATTATTATTATTATTATTTCTCAACCCAGGGTACAACAAAGTAAAAAGCATATTAACATAAAATAAATACAATAAATTACACACATAAAAATACAAATGTTATATATATATATATATATATATATATATATATATATCCTTGCACCAAACACAGATGCAGAATTGTCATATAGTATTTATTTATTATTTATTTACTTTGCTTATATACCGCTGTTCTCAGCCCGGGGGTGACTCACAGCGGTGAGCAATAGAATGTAATATAGTAGCAATAGAATATAGTAGCAATAGAATGTAAATCAAAACTCATGAATGAAAAGTTGACCACAGTTATGATCTGCTGAAAGAGATGGGTCTTCAATTGCATTTTAAATTCTAACAGTTCGTTTAAGCTGTTGTATTTTTTTCTGTGAATGTCATTTCACAGTCATGAGGCAGCCAATGAAAAGGTCATCTGGGTGATGTTCACCAGTCGGGTTCTGGCTGATTAGAGTAAGCATCCCCCAGAGGACTTAAGTGTCCTAAAGGGTGGATTATGCAGGAGAAGGTGATCCTGTAGGCAAGCTGGACCCAAACCATGTAGGGCTTTAAAGGTGAAAACCAACACTTTGAACTTTATCTGTCTTGTTGCTCCTGTCACTGCAATAGCATTGTCAGGCATCTCTGCAGACATCAGCAAAGGCACCCACGCAACCAGGGTGAACTGATGTCAGCAAATTCACCCATCAATAGCCAGGAGCTCTCCGGGTGACTGATGTGGCAACAGAGTCGACACAGCCCCAATTTATCCTCTATTACCTGCACTGCAGAACATAGAGAAAAGGAAGCAGTAACCCATGCAGACAGCAAACTGATTTGCATGGAAGCCAGTCTACTGTCTAAACTATGCCCAAATTGCAGAGCTGCACAGTCATTTGCACAGCCATTTACAGACGCACTACCACCTACCTCCACCTTTGGAAGACAAAATTGCAGAGCTGCTTTGGAATTTCTTTGCTCAAGGCTGGACAAAACTTGCTCAGTCTGGTTCACTCTCAAATCCTTGGATGTCATTTGATATGCAAATTCAACTTCTGCCCCACTTCAGGTTTCAAAGTCATTTACAGACCCACCACCAAAACTACCTCTGGAAGATAATCATATGCAGCTACTAGGCTTGGGTAACCACGGAAAAATTGGTTCTAAACTCGTTTCATTTTTAGGGGAGCCCTTGCGTTTTGTTTTTTTAAAGAATTCCGAAATTTTCCTTTTAAAAAGTTCAAAATATACAAATTTCGTAAAATTACGAATCGATTCGTTAATGGCGAACGCGATTGCGCAATATGCTAAAAAACCCTCCAAATGGGACAGGGGAAACTTCTGAAGCTTCCCTCTCCCTCTGTTGTTGACTGTTGGTGTGATAATTTATTTTTTATCACTGATAAAACAAACAACAACTATAAAACTTGCACCAGACATACGGAAATAATTACGAAACAATTACGAAACAATTTCGAAACAATTTTGAACCAATTACGAAACAATTATGAAACAATATGAAATAAATTGGAAAAATTGTTTCGATTTTTAATTACTCCTCACAGTAGTCCTGCATGGCTCAATATTGGATCGTAAGCTAATTTAAATACGAATTAATAACGAATTACGAAATTAACGAACGAAACTGCCCAAGCCTAGCAGCTACCAATGATTGCTCATGATGAAAGGGTGTAGATAGACCAGCCCTCAGAAACGAAAAAAAGAAAGATATTTAAAGATTAATTTTCATTTATGTAGTTATTGTCATAAATCACTAAAGATTAGGTTACACAATGCTTATTTGTGTTGTTGTAAGTTTTTGGGCTGTATGGCCATGTTCCAGAAGCATTCTCTCCTGACATTTTGCCTGCACCTATGGCAGGCATTTTCAGAGGTTGTGAGATCTGTTGGAAACTAGAAAAATTGGGTTTATATAGCTGTGGAATGTCCAGGGTGGGAGAAATAACTCTTGTCTGTTGGAGGTAGGTGTGAATATTTCAACTGGCCACCTTGATTAGCATTTAATGGCTTAGCAGTTTAGAGTGTGACCTTTTACTGCCTGATGGAATCCTTTGTTGAGAGGTGATTAGCTGTCCCTGATTGCTTATTTGTATAAGCATATTTTGGATGCAGTTGGTTTACATTACAATATTTTTAGTGTTCCCTTGGGACATTATGTTTTTTTATATGAGATCCAAGCTTACATTACTGTTAAACATACTGCATACAGCATACACACGTAATTCTGTATTATTAAATATTTCTAAACATTTTTTTCATTTTATATACTGATGTTGTGTAGGCCTTAGTGAATTTTAGAATGATTTTGGCACCACATTGTCAAGGTACAGATGTCACAAAGACAGTCCCAAGTGCAAAGTGACAACAGTTTATTGAAGGTACAGCTCAAAAGAATAAAAAATGCTTAACAGCAGCAAAATAAAATTCCAAAACAAAACACAGACCAACCGGCCAAAAAGGAGGCAAAATAAAGAGTCCCAAAGTCCTCAAAAAATCCCAACGCACCAACCAAAATACAGCAAAGGAAAAGACACTCGCTATTGTTTCAGCGAGCACGTTCCAGGGTGTAGCAAAGTCGTAGTCAAGCTGGTCCAGGGGTCATCCACAGCAAACAAGATACAGCAGTGTCAAATGTCTAATCTATGGTTAGGGCAAGAGAGCGAAAGTGATGTCCAGAAGTGATCCAAGGTCAAAGCCAAAGCAGTAGCAAAGTCCCAAGAGGGTCCACGAAGTTCAGGAATCACAACCCAGCATAGCAATTTAGCATACACTAACCCAATGAGACAACGCTCCACCCTCAGCTGCTCCTGCATTCTCCTCCAAACTAGAATCAGACAACACCCACCCCACACTCAACTGCCAGTTGTGCTGCCCGAGCTGCTCTTTGCCTTGCCTGCCAAGAGGTCCTTCTCCTGCTTCTACTTGCATCTCCCCAAACAGTAGATGAATCATCCTCCCTCCAAGTTTCATCCCCAGCAAACCCTCTGAATGTCTCACTACTTGTAGGCTCCTCACACACTTCTCTCACTTCTGCTACTTTTGTCCAATCCAGCTCTTCCCCAACCCCATCAGTGTCACTCCCAGCACTTCTCATAGAATCTGCATCATTGCCAAATGCATCATCCCCATCAAACCATTCAAAGGACTCTACATCAGTGGGTTCAGTCAGTATTTGCCGAATTCTCTTCTGCTGTTGCTCTTCAATAGATTTTTGCTCCCGAGTAGACCTTTTTGCCTGCCTAGTCTCCAACTCCCTGTTCTTACTACTACTCAGACTCATCCACAACACATATTCTTTCAATTTAATTTGTAATGTTCAGAAAGTAAGTCATATCCAATGGCTTGAGCTCACTGGAGGAAAGGCAGGTATAAATGTAACAAAAATACTACTAAATAATAGCTAATTTCTCCACTCCAAGTTTATTTGAAGTGCTAAATTTCTTAAGCTATTTTATCCATGCAAGTGGTTTTGCTAGTTTCCTCCTCCGAAATATTGGATGGTATAATGAACAGTAATAAATAGAACTGACCCTGATTATCTTCCAAGATCAGATGGGATCTGGCACTTTAATGCATTATTTTTGTTGGTATATAGGCTTAGTTGAGGACATGCATTCTCTGGTTGTTCCTGCATTTACCTCCAGTGGAGTTTCTTCTCTTGGTTCAGATATACGGTATATCCATGGCAGCAGGTGATTGAAAGCTGTTAACCTGAGGTGAACCCTACTTCTTTTTTCCCAATTCAGCTGTGACTAATGTCACATTTTATCAAAGCCAAAGAAATACAGACATAATAGGTACTAGATATTCAACACAGCACTATAATAACAAAATTGAGCCTTTGGTTTTATTTGAGTTCATCTGGCCCCGTCTCCCCACTTCAATACTTTTCTTTTTATTTATAGTACTCAACATAACCAAAATACAGGAAAGTCTTCTAAAGCATCCTGTCTGAATGTGGTCCCCTCATCAGTACAAGAGTACAATACAGAAGAATTATATTTCAGAATCAGTTTATCTCCACGTATAGAAAATAATATTGAAGCACATATTGCAAAACTGTCCCAATTTGGCAGAAATATTAGTGGTTAATAATGTGTCCTCAAATTTTTCAGTCGTTTCTAAAATTTGTTTCTTTCCCTCCATCTTAGTGTTTTCCCTTTGCCTCAGCTTACTTCAGTTTGTATAAAGTGAGATCAAAATGTAAAAGTCTTGCCCTACCCAGTAGGTTCAAACAGAAGTAAACTGCTGCAGCCTCTCCTAGCTCTGTGTATTTTTTGCAAAAACCTCAGGAGCAGCTGAAAATGCAGGAGCTTAGAGCAGACACATAAGGAAGTGTAGGAGGTTAACCCCCAAGCACCAACATATTATGGAAACAGGTCCAGGAGATTTGGGAGAACAACTGTAAAGCAAAGTTCAGCAAAGAAAGACTATATAGGAGGTAGGGCAGGGTCTCAAGGAACCATATGATTGTACAGTAGAAGCTTCACCAGGCAGGCTACCTCCTCCTCCTATAGGAAATAAGCCTAAGTGAAGAATCTTGTTGAATCCTGTGAAGCTATACTAGGACGTTAATCTTGCCCATACCGGGTTTGCACTCAATATACTTAGCATATGGTGTCTGCCATAACCTCTCATCAAACAGCTTCACCAAACATGTAGGCCTGAATGTCAGCACACTTACTTGAAACAGAGGCTGAAACCATTGGACTGGCACTGCCAACAAGAAAATTATACCAAGACAAATTGCCTAATTTTAGATCGAGATCCTAGAATGGCTTACCAGGAGACATAGTGGGGTTCAGTGTCAGCTTGAGCACTAAATTCAGAAGTTTGTATTGTCTTCCTGTGCCACAGATAGCAGTCCTCATTTTTGGCTGCTTCCTGGGCAAAAGGTGGTGTTTGGTATTAGAACAAACTGTTAAAAGACTTAAAAGGGGTGTCCCTAATATTTTTTGTAAATGCCAAGGATCAATAAAAGGTACTGATGCACAGGATAGTCAGCTATGCCATGTTGGAAAATAATGGCAGTGTGCAATTCCCCTGTTTGGATATTAGAAGGACAAGAATTACATTTTTTAAATTTATGTCTCAGTATTAGGGATATGATGGGTGTGTAATATTCAAATAGTTTATTGTACAAGTCCAAGGCTGCAACAGAAAGGCACAAGATGCACAGAATAGTACCCTCAGAGGAAACAGGAAACAGACAATACCAAACAAAGGCCATCTCCATGATCACACAAAGAAGCCAAAACATTACAGATATATTTTGGGAAAACGGTCAGTTTTGCCCTTCGTGTCTGCATGGCAGTTGATGGCAATTTTATCTAGCTCTTTCTTTCTGATCTTTTTTGCAGCCAAAGTAAAAAGGTCTACTTTGTATATGACATATTCATTTGAGTTGCTCAGCAAAAACTGAACCATTTCTATAAGACAGTTCCCATTTTCTTTTATCCACAAAGGTTCAAATGTTTAGCTCAGGTCACTGTACAAAGCTCAGTTTAACATATAATGCACCATGTCTTCCATCTGACATTGGCTACAACATAGTTTTTTTTTTTTACTTTATGGTAATGACCGTCTAGATAGAGATAGAGGTAGAGATAGAGATAGAGATAGAGATAGAGATAGAGAGCATGTGCAAACTATAAAAAATGGTTCTAAAGTACTTACAAAACTAGGGGGTGCTGGTGATTCATTTTGAAAGTGTTTCTAATGTTTCAGAGGTGAAAATTTTGGATCTCTAATGAGACTAACAAAATTTCATAATTACTTTGTTAGTGATTGTGCATGCACAATAAGGAAATCGTTACTGTCAGTGGGGAAATTTTAGGGGCTCCCATCTCCCTCATTTTTAAATATATTGGGAGTAAAACGTGCTACATTAGTAGAACACATTTACCTCTCTTTTCCCATCAAGTTTCATAATATTTCACTTATTCGTGGTTGTTTGGCAAATTTTCAAAGATTTTATAAAAATATTTTTTAAAAAAAACTACAATAGCTATCTACTTGAATTTTATATGAAATGCACAAGATAACCAGGACACCAATCTCCAGAAGTTTCATGAAGATTCACATATCTAAAGATTTTGGGGGATTTTTTTTTAAAGTTTAGACCAAAACAATCCCCTTGAATGTCTGTCTGTCTTTATGACATTCAACCACAAGCACAAATTTATACTATTACTTACTCTCCATGCACTCATGCCGGCCACATGACCTTGGAGGTGTCTACGGACAACGCTGGCTCTTCGGCTTAGAAATGGAGATGAGCACCACACCCCAGAGTCAGACATGACTGGACTTAATGTCAGGGGACTACCTTTACCTTTATCTACTTACTTATTTTAGTCCTCTTTGCAGATTCAATAATTTCATGTATTAGTGACTCTATATGACTGGCTGGCTGCCCCCCCCCCCCAGTTGCTTCTTTATGGTGACAGCCCAAAGTAAAATGAATGATTCTGAAAACATTTTATGTTCTCTTGGCTTTGCCAAAGTCTCTTAATGCTTGTTTACTTAAGTCCTCTTTGCAGATTCATTATTATTATTATTATTATTATTATTATTATTATTATTATTATTAGAATAATTCTAAACGGCGACTGCTGCAGCTATCATTTTCATTCTTCTGCCCTCATTTGGGTTCTGAGCAGAATTGCATTCTTGGAAATGTAGTTTATGGCAGGCCATTTTGCATTATCTACCATTGGGGGCCATGCTTTCCAAACTACATTTCAGATGGCTGTGTTCTCAATCTCCGTTAAGTTTAGTCACACCCATATTATTTTCCTTATGGCAACGATGGGGCAAAACTCCAAGGTAAAAGAAATGGTTTTTTAAGCACTTTATGTTCTCTTGGTTTTACCAAAGTTGTTTGAATTTTAACTGCATCACAGTTACTTACAAAGGAATTGAAATTTAAGAATCGAAGCAAGGAAAAGGTTGCACTGGAATACACGTTGTAAGTCTGAAACATCTGAAAAACTTCTGACTTGTACTGATTTTTGATACAAATGCACATGCCTAATAGATATAGATAGGGAACTGATATTGGTCATTGTGGATGGTAAATACCACATTTGTTAAAACTGCAATGATTGTTGGCTTGAAAAAACTATTATTTGACATAATTTCCAGTCCAAGTTTACTATTGTATTCACCACATCTAAGTATCCTTCAGAGACACGCTGTTCTTTGAAAACCAATTCAAGGCTCTAATAACATTGTCTTGAGGTAGGTTGTCTAACTCTAAAAGTTACAGATAAAGTTAGCAACTCCACCTACTTTATATGTAAGAAGTGCATTTACTTGAATAACTTGATGTTGCTATCTGAATGAAAGTTAAAGAATGAAAGTGGATCCTGATTCAAAAAAAAAGTCTCAATTTCAGTAGCAGCGTGAGCGTTTGGCTATTTGAATATGCAGTTACCCATATACATATACTGGATGCTAAAAAATGGTGACACCACACTTCCCAGCCTAGGTCCACCAATCTGACCCATTGTCCAACTCCATTTATTCTACTCTGATCTTGATTTGGAACACAGGACACATTTTGTAGAGAAAGGGGGGTTCCTTGAAACTGTAGAGTTAAAAGAGTTATTAAAAATCAAATTAAATGGTAAAATAGCTGCTTTCATTTTAAAAACAGAGGAATGTTGTGTGTTCCCACATCACTGGGATGAAGGTAAGCATGAATTATCTTGCAGGTGTGCATTAAACCCATGTTGTTATCACCATAGACAAAAGTGAAGTGAAGTGAAATAATCATTAGCAATTAAAATGTATATCTATTTTGGTTGATGTGTGGAAAAGATGAACCCTTTGTTGAAGACCATGGAGGGTGGGGAATGATTTTGATGACATGACATAGGAAGTGAAGCAAAGAAAGGGAGAAGCTAGCAAATAAATTCAAAATGAAAAGTAGCACCGAAGCATCAAGGAGGGAGTAGACTTAGTATAACTGCATGTATATGCTAATGGGTAAAGAAAGATGTCAGAAGAACAGGGAAATGTTATCATTTCCTGATCTGAAAAAAAAAAGTCCCTATAAATTATACTGTTTCTTTGGAGCAATGACATTGGAACAAGATATAAAAACAATACCATGTAATGAGAAAAAGCAGTTCCAGAAGAAAATATCCTTTTTCAGAAGTAACTTCCTTAACCTCTGTCTCTATCTCTACCTTCTGGCTAAACACCATTGGAACTCTGTGATGTTAATACTGCTGAGAGGTTTGTTCTCTTCTTCTTTAATCACAAAAGTAAAAGGGAAAAGAAGTAAAAAGTGAAAAATCCAAACCAGAAACAATAATAATTTGGTTTGCTGTGAATTTCTGGGCTAATCAATTTGTCAACCTTGCAGTACAAGATGAAGCAGCAGAATAATAGTGCTAATAATAATGTTAATATATTAGAGAGTTTTAATATATTAACATTATTATTAGCACTATTAGCACAGGACTGAAGACCGATAGGTCACAGGTTCAAATCCGGGGAGAGTGCGGGGACATGAGAGAAGCTTCCACAAGGATGGTAAAACATCAAAACATCTGAGCGTCCCTGGGCAACGTCCTTGCAGATGGCCTATTCTCTCACACCAGAAGTGACACTGACTTGCAGTTTCTCAAGTCACTCTTGACCCCCTCCCCCCCCCCCCGCACACACATACACATACAGTGCCCTGGCATGTTACGTTTCATTGCTTGTCCTTAGATAATCTCTTCTCTGTACCTTGGATATCTTTACATTTCCTCTTTCTTCAATTTTAAAGTTCTTGTCTTCTCATCTCTTTTTTATCCTTCACATGGAGACATATGTGCTTCATGTAACTATGACTGCTATGTCTCCTGATGTTACTTGCCTCAAATACACCTTATAAGCAGCACAGAACCCTTTCTCCCCCATTTGTATGTTGTCAGAGTGGGCAGACCAGTGGAGAGGGAGGCATCTAGCACTATTTATTTTCCTGTAGCTGGGCATACTACAACTGGAATCTGGAATCCTTTGTGGTTCTTCAGGAAGTCCCTGCAGATGATGCCTTTGCAAAACATCGAGATATAAGATAATAACTGGATGCCTCCCCTGCTGATTTCCCTGCTCTCTGACAACATAAAATTAGCATATTGCAGTGGGGTTTGCACTGCTTATAAGGTAGGTTAGGAAGGCATTTTGAATTGTCTGATGCTTGGAACAGAATTGTCTATAAAAACAACAGGAAAAAAATATTTCTGTTGGCAGAAGTGCAATAACAAACAAAGATTGACAGTCCAGGATTAAAAAAAATCTTCACCAAACTGATGATCTATGCCTACATGCCTATATCCATTTAGCCTAGATGTAAGCTTTATTTAACTCAATGGGCTTACTTCTGAGCATGGGAGTGTAGAATTTTGCTGTTTGGCTATGACTTGAACACATTGGAAAAATGAACATTGTATTGCAAATAAAAGTAGGAACTATTTGGGGTTTTAAAAAAATTAAATACACAGTCTATATTAAAACAATAACTCATAATAAACATGACAAATTGCTAATAGCAAAGTGAAAATATAAAAACAGTGGGGGGAAAGGAATTACAAGTGAATAATGTTATGCAAATTTCCCAGTGCATCTTGATTTCCTGTGTACTTGTTAGTAGTTATGTGTGGTGCAGATGGGCTAAATATTGTAAGGGCACGCTTTTAAAAAACTTTATACACTTTAAACCCTGGGCCATTATTCACAGTAAGTAAAGATTTACATTGGACATTCTATGTTTCATTAACTACCATGAGTATGTGAATTACATTCTTCATACTGTTGGATGATTATAGCAATGTAGGCAAAAGCTAGTTTTGCTATATTGCTACCAAGTGCTGAATTTCCACTCCATATTTTCCAGTTTTTATAAAGGAAGTATACTGTTGGTTGTTCTTTTAGGAGGTAAATCTCCAAAACTGTAATTAAGGAAAGAGTTATGAATTATCAATGGCCCAAAGGCCCCTGCAGAAAATCCAGGCTGGTTTAATTATCCAGCCCATTGCATTCCATCTCGCAACACCAAAGCTTTTAAATCTAAGACTATAAAGCCTAGATACAGAGCAAATATTTTTCAACATAGCATTACACAAATTGACATAAAAATATTTTGATTACATGTCTGAAGGATAGCAAAGAGAGAAGGACCAAGTATGACAATGGTAGATCCAGCTAAAATTGCCATTGAAAAGCCCACACACAACAACAACAAATCATCTATCTAGTATACATTACGGTTTTTCAATATGTCTCACCAGATTGCACCCCCATGAATATCTGCTTCTGTTTCATTTTAGTTTATAACCAGAATGAAACCATGGGTAAGGAAACACCTTATCACATTGTGTTTTACTCCAACTCTGAAACTCTTTGAATGCAATTCCTATCACATGACATTTGTGCCAGTTAATTGAGACTTCCAGGCTACAGCACTTCACAATATTGGGGTGTGTGTGTGTGGGGGGGGGGGGAGTGAGATATTTGAATGGATTGGGAGGAGCCAGCCTTCCATGGTGTGATGAGTCAACATACAGCATTTTCTAAACATGAGAACTAGATGTGATGGGGTTAGTATGCATCCTGTCTGATTACAGTGCACATCCAGTCCTAACAAAACATGGGGTGAATACTGAAAAAAACTGAGTATAGCCTAGTACCTCTTTGGAAGCATATCGAATTGAGTTTAGAAGAGTTAGGGATGTGTGAGAATTTCTTTTCTTAAAAAAATGCAAATATTTCTTCATCTTCAATGTGGAAAGAAATTGGATGTGTTTTTGTGGGGAAGTGGGTTGTGCTTTTATGTTTAAAACAAAAAGGATAGAATATGGGAGAAACCAAACATGTCCAACTAGTTTAAAGCACTAAACTTTTAAATATGTTTGTTGTGTGTCTTCAAACTGTTTCCAATGTAGAGTTTCTCTAAAGCTAATGTAGAGTTTCTCTAAAGAGAGTATGTCTTCCTAAGGTGAACCAGTCAACTTCCAATGCTGTATAAGGATTTGAACCCTGGTCTCCAGAGCCATACTCCAGTGTTCAAACCAGTACAAACCACTGTTAAAAGTTTGTGTTTTCAGTTACCATGATGATCAGGATTGCCAAATTGTTTTCTCCCAAAGACGTTCCTTTTCTTTAATTTCTACACCAAAATGTTCTGAGTGCTCATGAAAGGAGAGTTCACTTTGCAAATGAGTATACTGGAGCAATAGTGAGAGTGAAGTTAAAATCAGGTAGTTGTTTAAGGAGTGGTGTGGATGCATTGCCTGGCGTGACATGCTACCTTGGCAGCCAGATGATGAAACACAGGCTGGGTTTGAAGGGAATAAACAGATTTATTAACTTTTAGGCTGAAAAGAATGTCTGATACAGAGCCTGCTCAAAAGGAATCAGACATACCCTTGCAATGCAGTGCAAGGCATATTATCCCCTTTGACAGCCATTCAAAAGACCCACTCCGTACCGTGATTGGTTCAGAAATAGTTATGCCAGGATCTGGGCTTCTATGACAGGGACTCCCACTGATGTCAGAGATGGACAGAATTTCCCCCATGATGGGAAGAATGGAGAGTTGTCATTTGTCCATTTGAAGCTGGAGCCATTCATAACACCTGCACAGGCTTAGGCTTAATTATATGGTTTCAGGCAATTTAAAGAGTCTGTGATGGGATTATATGAATATACAAAAGGAACCGGCCACAGAGACAATGAAGAGGCTTATGCAAATATAGACAACTCAATGGAAAACATAAAAAATACAGATTCTATTGAGGTGCAGTTCAGAAATATCAAACACCCGGATATCCTCCAGAGCCTGAGCCTTATTGTATCTTAAATGGGATATTTTCTTGTTTGCTTTGCCTACCTGAGGGGATATCCTCTTCGCAGGATGACAAACCAGTTTCCCAAGCACCAGCAGTTTTACAAGCCCTGACAGTTCCACAAGGACTTGCATACTATCCTATAGTTTAAAGTTCTTTTGGGGGCACTGGATAGCAAACCCTATCAAAATGAATGACTTTCTGCAGAAACGTATTATACACTCATGTTGAAAGGTCTAGAACAGGGGTCCTCAAACTAAGGTCCGGGGGCCGGATGCGGCCCTCCAAGGTCATTTACCCGGCTCTCGCGCAGGGTCAACCTAAGTCTGAAATGACTTAAAAACATATAACAACAACAATCCTATCTCATCAGCCAAAAGCAGGCCCACATTTCCCATTGAAATACTAATAAGATTATATTTATTAACATTACTCCTCATTTTAATTATTGTATTGTTTTTAAGTGTTTTTACACTACAAATAAGATATGTGCAGCATGCATAGGAATTCATTCATTTTTTTTCCAAATTATAATCTGGCCCTCCAACAGTTAGAGCAGGGGTCCCCAAACCACAGCCCGCGGGCCACATGCGGCCCGCCAAGGGCATCTATCCGGCCCGCACGGCCTGTCCTGGCCTCGCACAATGCCCCTCAGCGCCGCCAATGGCGTCCGCTCTGCTGCGCTTCTCCCTCCACAGCAGCGTTTCTCAACCTAGGGGTCGCGGGGCAATTTTTGAGGGGTTGCAGCATGGCCTCCTTAGGCCCCGCCCCCTCCACCTCCCTGGAATGGCTGCCGGGGCCCCTCTGCCAGTTTGGATCTGAACCGAACTACCAAACTGAGCACAAAAAGCAGCACAGAGGGGGGGGGAGGGAGCAAAGAGGTCCGCCGCTGCACTCCCCCTGCCTTCCCTGCAGGCTTTGGGGCAGCCCGAGCTTCTGGCACGAAAACTCAGTGTGGGGTGGGGGGAGTGAAGGGCCCGCTGCTCCTCCCCACAGGCCGCGGGAACTGGAGCCACGTGCAGCAATGGAGGGTCTCCCCAGGAGGAGGAGGGAGAGAATGAAGGTGTTTCCCAGATGGGTATGTTTGGGGGGGGTGTGTGCAGGGTTTGGGCAAAGTTTTCTTTGGAACATTGTCCTCACTTCCTTACCAATCCCCCCCCCCTTCCGACGACAAATGCCCTTTTTTGTTTTCTCCCAGGGCGCAGGACTTACTTCCTCCCTCCCTCCCTCCCTGGCTGCCTGCCTTCCTTTTTTTCCCCTTCCCTCATTCAATTCCTTCCCTTTCTTCTTCCCCTCTCCTTTCTCCATTCCTTTTTCTTCCTTGCTTCCTCCTTTCTTCAATCTTTTCACCATTCCCTCCCCTCCCCAATCCAAACTGCCTAAACACGCCCCATTTCCCAGGTTTACAGCCCCGGTGTTTGCAGTCAGCCAGCCATCCGTGCGTTGGAGGAAGGGAGAAAAGGGAGGGAAGAAGGAAGGCTGCTGCTGCTGCTACCTTTGGCTGACCCTCAGTGCTGCTGGGGAGCTGGACCCAGTGGCATTAGTGGAGTCAAGCAGCACCCGGCCTGCACGGAGGATGCACTGGCTGCAGGGGACGCCAGCTGCTTCGCTGCCTCTTTTTCCTCCTCCTCCGTGTTGTGTTTTTGTTTTGGGAGGGAGGGAGGGAGGGAGGGAGGGAGGGAGGGAGGGAGGGAGGGAGGGAAGAGGAGGGGGTGCCTCTCCGGGTGACCTTAGCTCAGGCATGGGCAAACTTGGGCCCTCCAGGTGTTTTGAACTTCAACTCCCACAATTCCTGACAGCTGGTAGGCAGTTAGGAATTGTGGGAATTGAAGTCCAAAATATCTGGAGGGCCCAAATTTGCCCATGCCTGCATTTGCCACAAATATGCAGTGAGAACCTCTTTGATTGTACGTGAACTATAAATCTAATCAACTCCAACTCCCTAATGTCACAGTCTATTTTCCCCAAACTCCACCAGTGTTCAAATTTGGGCATATTGCATATTCGTGCCAAGTTTGTCCAGATCCATAGCTGTTTGGGTTCACAGTACTCTCCAGATGTAGGCAAACTACATCTCCCCTAAATCATTGTCAATTCTTCCCAAACCACTCCAGTATATTCTGTTTGTCATGGCAGTTCTGTGTGCCAAGTTTGGTCCAGTTCTGTAATTCCTGGGGGTCTCAGTAGTCTGTGGAAATCAGAGCAGAATTGATTGAAGGTACTGCAAATCCCATCATTCATTGCCCATACTCCCCCAAACATATTGTTTTTGTGATTCATCACTATGCTTTAATTATATTCAATCTGTAACAATGAAAATGCATCCTGCATATCAGATATTTACATTACAATTCATAACAGTAGCAAAATAGGACATGTGCAGTGTGCATAGGAATTTGACCATCGTTTTTTTTTAAAAAAACAACTATAGTCCGGCCCTCCAACGGTCTGGGGGACAGTAATCCGGCCCCCCGTTTAAAAAGTTTGAGGACCCCTGAGTTAGAGAGACTGTGACCTGGCCCTCTGTTTAAAAAGTTTGTGGACCCCTGGTCTAGAAGATGTGTAAAAAGAACACTCTCTAACATTTCTAGGATTACCAGCATATCTCTGTGGTGAAAGAATGCCATAGAACTATGCCAAAGAACCTAGAAAATGCCAAGAGATAACACTTTCTTTTGAACATGGGTAAGTAAAACTGTGGGTACCAGTTCAGGACCTGCCTTATCTTCATGACCACATCTTCCCCTACGAGCCCATACAGTCTTTAAGATCTTCCAGGAATGCTCTTCTCTCGCTCCCACGCCCATCTCAGGTGCAGTTGGTGGGGACAAGGGAAAGGGCATTCTCGGTGGTGTCCCCTCATCTCTGGAACTCCCTTCCCAGAGAGATTAGGCTGGCACCCTCCCTATCCACATTCTGTAAGGAACTAAAGATGTGGATGTTCCATTGTGCATTTGACTGACAATTCCTTTGACAGATGGTCCCTAACCATGACCTGAATTCGTTTCCTGTATTTGATTACTACACTTTCAAGTTAAGCTGAAATGATCCAGTTATAATTGCTCTATTCCTATGCTACTATATGTTCTATCCACCTTATTGACCAGCCCATCCTCTAATTTGTTTGAACACTGCCCCCCCCCCCCCCCCGATTGAGACTAGAGATATTTCTGTTGTTGCTTATGATGCTTGTTTATTATTGCTTATGATGATGCTTTTCTTATGCTGTTTTAATATTTTATTGTTTTGTTTTTAATTGTATGTTGCCTAGGGCTTGGCCCCATGTAAGCCGCCCCGAGTCCCTTTGGAGAGATGGAGGCGGGGTAGAAAAATAACTTCTCCTCCTCCTCCTCCTCCTCCTCCTCCTCCTCCTCCTCCTCCTCCTCCTCCTCCTGTCCCTCTGATATAGAAGTAGTACTGTATTTTAAATAACTGAATTCATGTGAAAGAAAAGCAATTACATTTCCTCATCTCTAAATGAGACTTCCTCTTATCTGGATTCAAACATATGTTTATTAGATTTGTATCATATAGTTTCTCAGATCTTTATGACATGATAACATTGTTAACCCATTTGAACCTCATTGCAACATCATTGGTCATGGAAATAATTTTCACTCACCCAGCTCAAGAGATATAAAGCATGTTCTTACCCATGATGTGAAAAGGTGACTCAGTATAGTGAGATAGTGAATAAGATAATGGTTGAATTCTACAAAAATAAATTGAAAAGTAATATGATGAGTTGGATTGTGACTACTTTATAAGTGTAACAAGCAACATTTTCTACTTATATTAACTAATAGGGCATTTTAGAAATATTTCAACAGGACATTTAAGGAGTGAAAAGCATAATAAAAGTAATGAAAAATTGATGGGAAGCAAAGTCCAGCTATCTTGAGGAGGGGGGGGGGGGGCACTATTGAGTTGCCAGAAGATGTTGACAAGCATCTGGTATAGAAACAGAACTAGATGGTCCTCTGATGTCCCAGCTCTCCATAGGCTTCTAAATGTCAATGGAAAGAGACAACACCCTGTGTATAATATAAGTCTACCATCATAACATCATTATAATTATCATCATCATCATCATCTGCAAGAGATTATTTCCATTCCTTTTAATAAGTAAATATACTGCCAATTAGGTACAATTGGAATAAAAACTAAAATGTTCTTTAACAAAGATCCAGGAAAATTCTTGCCTTAATTAGTAATTCTGGTACATGATGGCTACAGCACTGGCAAAAGTGACTTCATTCATTTACTCATCATTACATTCATTTTCTGTACAGCATAATGATTGAAGTATTGATTGCATATATTTTGGATAAGAGCCATTGCATCATGGTCAAGCACATGCATTGCATGTAGAACATGTTGCATCTTTCTTCTGGCAGACCCAATGAGAAAGCTCTTAAGCGGCACAACTAGAAAAATAAATTGAAAACTGGAATTAAACTTCTAGTCAATATGACACCAAAAGTAGCAATATTATGGAATCTCTGCTGTTCGTTTTACCTTGTTTTATCTTTGAAAAAATAAAATGTAGTCATCTTTATTAAATCAGTTGTATCACATCATTGTAGACAGACTTAAAGTTGTTTCCTTTTTTGTCATGCCTGCTTTTACAGTCATTTTCTCTGAAATAACTACTCTAGCTTCCATTTCTCCTTTTATGTGCCTATATGTAGACAAAATCAATAAAAATCGGAAATATAAACAAAAACAGAGAGCTTCCACATGTCAATTCATTTTATAATTACATTTTAGAGAACAACAAGGAAAGAGTGAGAAAAAACTTGGGAAATATAGAGTTGAAACAACAGAATTTTCTAGCTGGTATGGCCAAAGTCTACTGGTCATGCTGTCTGCATGTATCTGGGTTCTGTAGTCCAAATGAGTCATGTTTATATACCATGGAGTGTGAGCAATGTGTAATTAACGTTTTAAACAATACATTGATTTAAGCAATTTCCTCAATTGGAAGCTTTCATGGTTTCAGGAAGATTCCTTGCTTTCCTTATTAAATAAAACAATACATACATCTTATTTCCTGTGGCCAATTAGACTTTTTAAACAGCCTTTTTGCAAGTGTAAATGGATTACATTCATAATAAAATGTCCTAGAGGTACAAATAGATTTTCTTCCTCTCCTGCTGATAATCTCTTTGCCTTTGACATCCTGTGGAGTAGCATTACTTTCTCTAAATAGTCCTTCCTCTTTCCCAAAATGTTTTATCCTCACTCAGGTGCCACTGAGAAAGTAATATATAGTTAATCCCTACAAGTTTTTTTTTAAGACGTACATCTTTATCAACAGGAATTGGACGCAGTATATAGTAGAAATAGTAGACTTAGGAGAAATACAAAACATCTATACATCCAGCACTAAAATCTGATTGTTTATTCCATAGCATACAAGAACATGATTAAACTTCTCCATCTAATTCTCGCATCCATGAATATTAATGACCAACCATAGAATAATAAAACCATACACAAAGTTGAAGAGTGCGACTTGATCTAATTCAATCTGAACCTGAAAAAGTGCAAGAGTAACCTTGCATGAGATCAGTGGAGGCCAATGGCCATCCTATGACTTCCTCTTCAGTCTTCCCCTCCACAAACCACCTGAGGCTTGAGGGCAATCCAATAACTGTACTGCTCCCATCTGACCATTGAATGCAAGAGTCCTCAAACTAAGGCTCATAGACTGGATGCAGATCTTCAAGGTCATTTACCCAGCCTCTGCCCTAAACTTTAAATTTAGGGTGACCCTAAGTCTGAAATGACTTGAAAGCACACAACAACAAATTAACGTGACTATCTCACCAATCAAAAGCAGGCCTACACTTCCCATTGACATATGGGTAAGTTTATGTTAGCTAAAATTATTATTATATATATATAGAGAGAGAGAGAGAGAGAGAGAGAGAGAGAGAGAGAGAGAGAGAGTATTTATGCTTGTATGTATGTATGTTTGTATGTATATGGGCAAGTATGTTTGCAGCAAATTTCCTATTGGCTCCCAATTCCAGAGACCACTGTGTCCCCCACCAATGATAGATTAGGACCATTTTTGGCACATTGAGGGGAAATTACCTTAATTTTTTGGAGTTGTAGTTCCCTACATCAAGGGAGCAATGTGAACCTAGCCAACAATGGATCTGGACCAAACTTGACACACAGACCCAACAAGGCCAACTTTGAATACAGACAGGGTTTGAGGATAATTGGTCTTAGAATCTGGGAGTTGGTTGCAGGACTTTGTAATGGACTGGCCTACCCTGAAGAGTTGGTGTGAAAAGAATTGGAGTGTATAAAAGCTGCTTTTAAAGGCAGAAGCCAGGTCAGCTTGCTGAAGCTAAGCTGAGGGATAGAGCAATCAGGCAATCTCTAGGCAGACTCTAAATCAGAAGAGCAGTCTTTTTGGCTGCTAGAATTTGGAGGGGAAAAGCTCAGAGCTGGAGATGGGTGGAACCAGAGCCAAAGAAAGAAGACAACGGTCATTTTAAGATCACTCTGGAGATGGGGTTGGAAAAAGGAGGAAGTTAGGGAAATGGCACTGAAGAAGAAGCAGTCCGGAGACAGGGTTGGAAGAGAAAGGAGCTGGGGAACTGGGAGTGAAGAGAAAGAATGAAGGAAGAGTTTTGGGATCTCTGTAACAGCTGGCCAGAGAGACCTCTATAACTTCTTGTCTATAGTGCCAACATTGGTTTACCAGCCTTGCCTACTCTTTACCTTCATTGGCAGGAGGAGAACTCTTATGTAACACATTGCCATGTACCAGATTCAGGACTTTATCCGCTACTAGGAGAGAATCATGGGAAAGTGTCTGGAAGAGTGGGGTCTCATCTTATCCTGGCAAGATCTGTCTTTGGGGATGGCAAGCCATACCATGAATCAGAAGTTAGGTAACACTGACCAACCACAGAGTAACATCTAACTCCTGAAAAAGAAGTGTTTTCTCCATTTTTGCACATTAGCAAGACGGATTCTCACAGGCTGTTATCAGAAGAGGCCACGTGTCATGGAATGGCCTCTGTGGATCTCTGCTTTGCTAGGTGGAGAGAAAATGGGGGTGGGGATTTACATGGAATATGGTCCTTAGGGGAGCAATACAATTTATTATTTTATTTTTGCATTAAATTTTATTTCTACTCCACCTTTTTTCCTATGGGAACTCAAGGCAGCTTACTATAATATTACATAACCCTATACATTTAATGACATCATATATGCAAAAAAAAAGATAAATAAAAGAAGTGTAGTTCCTACAAATTAAAATTAGTGGTGTGCACAATTCAGTTTCATTATTCTGGCTGCCAAAGGCTCAGCAGGAACAGAGCACATGGCACCAGATTCTTTGACTGCATTTGGCTGCCCCATGATTGACAAGAGCCAGCTGTGCTGGAATTTTTTCCCCTGTTAGCCTTGCCAGAGCCAATCCAAAGAAGAAAGTAGATCACACGTCTTTTTGCAAAACTGGTCTTCCACTGAAGCAGTGTTAAGGTATCTTTCTTAAGGAGTCCCTTTCTCTGGGGTTGTCTGCAATCAAGGCGCTTCCAATGAAGCAGAGTTAAGGCACAATTTTAAACATTTATTTCAGCGGGAGCCCCACCTCCTGGAGGAGCATTAGCAGACCACCCACAGGAACATCCCATTTCATTTCATTAACTCGGTTCTAAAGATTATAGCTGATGATATGTTTATTTATTTATTATTTATTTATTTTATTTACTGCGCTTGTAGACCGCCATTCTCAGCCCTGGGGCGACTCACGGCAGTGTACAACATGTAAAATCAGGTACAATTTACAAAATAAGCAATATCAAAAACAACATTAAACAACATCACTATCAATAATACAATTACACTAAGTCATTCGCGACGTCTCATCGTTGAATCACAATCCAAATCTCGTTATCCATGTTCCGTTCCAATTGTCGTTGCCAATTGTTGCAGCACTTACTCAAACGCCTTCTCAAACAACCACGTCTTTAGTCTCTTGTGGAATGTCATAAGGGAGGGCGCCAGTCTGATGTCCACAGGAAGGGTGTTCCACAGCCGGGGGGGCCACCACCGAGAAGGCCCTGTCCCTTGTCCCCGTCAGGCGTGCCTGTGAGGCAGGCGGGATCGAGAGAAGGGCCTCCCCGGACGATCTCAAAGTCCTTGTGGGCTCATAGGCCGAGATGCGGTCAGACAGGTATTTGGGCCGGAACCGTTTAGGGCTTTGTAGGCCAACACCAGCACCTTGAATTGGGCCCGGTAGCAGATCGGCAGCCAGTGGAGCTGGTACAACAAGGACGTTGTATGCTCCCTGCCACCCGCTCCTGTTAGTAACATGGCTGCCGCGCGCTGGACTAGCTGGAGCTTCCGGGACGTCTTCAAGGGCAGCCCCACGTAGAGAGCGTTGCAGTAGTCAAGGCGGGATGTGACCAGAGCGTGTACTACCGTGGCCAAGTCAGACTTCCCGAGGTACGGGCGCAGCTGGCGCACGAGCCTGAGCTGTGCAAATGCTCCCCTGGTCACCGCTGAGACCAGGCTCAACGATGAATCCAGGATCACACCCAAGCTGTGAACCTGCGCCTTCAAGGGGAGTGCGACCCCATCCAGCACAGGCTGTAACCTTATACCCTGTTCGGCCTTGCGACTGACCAGGAGTACCTCTGTCTTGTCTGGATTCAATTTCAATTTGTTCGCCCTCATCCAGACCGTTACAGCGGTTCAGGACCTCGACAGCCTCCTTAGTAGTAGGTGGGAAGGAGTGACAGAGTTGGACATCATCTGCGTACAGATGACACCGCACCCCGAAACTCCGGATGATCTCACCCAGCGGCTTCATGTAGATATTAAACAGCATGGGGGACAGTATAGAGCCCTGTGGAACCCCACAAGTCAAAGGATGTGGCATTGAACAGGTGTCCCCCAATAACACCTTCTGGGTGCGGCCCTCCAGAAATGACCGGAGCCACTGTAGAACAGTGCCCCCGAGGCCCATTTCCGCAAGACGCCCCAGAAGGATACCGTGGTCGACGGTATCGAAGGCCGCTGAGAGGTCCAGGAGCACCAACCCCTGTCTAGCTCCCGGCCAGATCATCCACTAAGGCGACCAAGACCGTCTCAGTTCCATGTCCCGGTCTGAAACCAGACTGTGCCGAATCCAGATAATCCGTGTCTCTCAAGAATACCTGGAGTAGTTATATTAAGTAAGATCAATCTAAGGGGGAGGACTAGGGGGGACAATAAGGAACACGAATAAATAAATATATATGTGACGATTTGATGTTACGTACGAAAATTATGCTATGTTTAGTACTACTTTGTTCGTCATGTTTGTCATGTGCACCTGTACTGTGTGTTACTGTTTGTCATGGGTATTTGTACTGTGTGTTACTGTTATTGTTATATGTTCATTACTGAAATAAAATCAATAAAACCAATAAAAAAAAGAATACCTGGAGTTGTGAGGCCACTACGCTTTCCATGACTTTGCCCAAAAAGGGGAGATTGGAAACTGGCCGAAAGTTGTCAAATCTAGTGGGGTCCAGTGATGGTTTTTTCAACAGCGGTTTTATAATAGCTTGTTTTAAGCTCGCTGGAATCTCGCCTTCCCGAAGGGAGGCGTTAACCACCACCGTTACCCACTCAGCCAATCCCCCTCTGGCCTCCTTCAGAAGCCAGGATGGGCAGGGGTCTAGGATGGACGTAGTAGGCCTCATTCCTCCAAGTATCTTGTCCACATCCTCGGGCTTCACCAATTGAAAAGAATCCATCAAAATAGGACAAGCAGGTGCTCATGTCACATCCTCAGAGACTGCATTTAATATGGTGTCCAGATCGGAACGGATCAAAGCGACTTTGTCTGCAAAGAACCGAGCAAATGCTTCGCAGCGCGTGGCCGAATTGTCAGGGCTCCCGACTAGGGTGGCGGGAGTTAAAAGACCTCTGACAATCCGGAACAACTCCGCCGGACGGTTCCTTGCAGACGCAATAGTGGCCGCAAAGAAAGTTTTCTTTGCGGCTTTTATTGCCGCGGCATATGCCCTTAAAAAGGACACAAACCGTGTTCGATTTGACTCGCTCGGATCCGAACGCCACACGCTCTCTAGTTCCCTCTTCCTTTGCTTCATCACTGCCAACTCCTCAGTAAACCAAGGAGCTGGTTTAGCTCGGCTACTTGAGAGGGGACGTTCCGGAGCGATCGTGTCAATTGCCCTGGCCATCTCTCCATTCCAGAGAGCGACCAAGGCATCGACAGGGTCACCTACCGAGGTGGCAGGAAAATCCCCAAGAGCCGTCAGGAATCCATCCGGATCTATAAGCCTCCTGGGGCGGACCAACTTAATGGGTCCTCCACCTTTGCAGAGGTTGGGGGGCGCAGTGAGCCTAAATCTGACCAGGAAACGTTTAGGTAAGGGAGGGATAGCCTGACTCCATTGAGTCCCCATGGGAAGAATATTATTTCAATTTCAATCCTTCCCCGGCCCTACCTACCTTCTGGCTTCTGTACTCAGTTTTTGCACCAACAGCCTTAACCCCCCCCCCCATTTTTTTTAAAAAAAACCTTTTAAAGCTCAAAATGTTCTGAAACTTGGAGGGACTTGTAATTATAAATGTATCATCCAAGTGTGGCTATTTTCTTCCTGATAGCCATAAAAATGATAGAGAGAGCAGAATTGCAAGTTCCCCCATTGTCGCCAATGGGCCAGATCTTCCCAGAATGTAAATGAAACCTCTGGCTATGGATCACAGGAACAGTATTTTTTCCCTCCTAATTTCAGTAATTTTCCAGTGAACAGAACCTGGGGTGGGTAGACAAAACAGGACTGAAAACAGGAAAGTTTTTGATGAATTGCATACCCCTAGTTAAAATACAGCCAAAATACAATAAAAATACTCATGCAAATTGATATTCTTCTATATTTTTCTGTTTCTAAACTATCTGAAATACCTTTTGAATCAGAGTTTAACTTGTGAAATAGAGTCTGTCATGTCCAAAGAGACACTATTGATTGCAGCTGAGGAACAAGGGAACACTTACCTGGAGACATAGGACTGTTTCCATCTTACACAAGTGCTTGGTTTGACAGCAGGAGGTAAAGTGATATAATGTGGGATTTTTGGCAGGCTTTGCTCCTTACATCACCTAAATTCATCTCCAGACCTGACAGGACAAAATCTTCTGGAATGATCACTGAATACTGCCAGCGTAAGAGACTATGACTTCATAAAGGACAAGAATAGAGCTAAAAGGGACATACTCTGCAGATGCAAAATGAAGATAGGAGATTACATTACTTTCTTTATTGCCTGAAATCCCAGGGACTTTAAAACTTTATTCCTAGAGGAAGATAAGATCTAAACTTATTTTGGCCTATCTTTGTGTGTGTATGTGTGTTTGTGTAATATCTCTAACAAGTTAAATTCAAACCTATGATTCACACAATACCTTTCTTTCCACACATGTTGCTTTTATCATCTTTACCTGATGAGCAAACCAGTATGCTTCAAAAATGATTGTTGTACCTTTTGGCTGGATGCATATAGATGTCACAGTGGGGAGTTTGGATTTTGTTTTATAGTCAGCATTGCTACCTCACATCTACATGTGTCTTACGAAGTTGAAAATAAGATTTTATGTGAATGATAACTTTAAAACAACAAAAAATCAAGTAATTTTAATATAGTAACTTGATGAAGAACCTATTCAACTGGATCAATATCTTATTGATATCTCAAAACTACTCAATTTGTAGGTTATACGAACATAGTTCCATCTATTCATTATGGGAGCCGCTAACCCTTCACACCCTAAAGAGGAGTGCCACGGTGCCTACTAGGACTATCTCACATTTTCAATGCCACCAAAGTCCCTTTATCTCACCAGGCTGGCTAGCAAACATTTTCCCCCCTTTTAAAGTCATAAACAAATAATACATTCCCCTCCTCTGAGAAGTGTACTCCATTGGTCCTATACAACTCTAGGTATTTAAACACAATTTCCATGTGGGGAATCACCAATCTCTCAGTTTGCCTCATGGCAAATTTTAGCTCCTGGTTGACCTTCTGTCATGCTAAATTGAACTTTTGGGGATTACGATCCTCCCACCACCTCAAACATGGCATCAGTGCCAACCAGGCAATCTTTATTCTAGCCCACCAATGCCTGATGTAACTGAAATCCCTCTGGGCTTCCAACATCAGTGTTTTCACATTTAATAGGATGAGATTCTTGCCACCAATATATGGCAGGAGGATGTAGTTTGCTTACCAGGAAATATATGGCCATTCCCTTCAAGGCGAATGACTTTAGATGTGGTAGAGGCCCACTGCCTTCACCATAATTGCCTGTAGTGAATCTGAATGGCACTCCCCACTTCAGCTCATGTGACGCAAACCCATTGCACTCTCCATTCATTGCCTGTAGCATAGCTAAATGTTAGGCCTGGGTAACAACGGAAAAATTTGTTTCTAAAATCGATTCGTTTTTGGGGGTTTTTGCGTTTCGTTATTTAAAATAATTACAAAATTTTCCTTTTAAAAAGTTCGATATTTACGAAATTTCGTAAATGTGAAAAAAATTACAAAGCAATAACGAATCGATTTCCGAAACAATAATGAATCGATTCGTTAATGGCAGACGCGACCGCGCAATATGCTAAAAAACCTCCAAATGGGACAGGGGGAACTTCTGAAGCTTAATTAAACCAAAAACAACTATAAAAACCCTTAGAAAACCAAAAACAACTATAAAACTTGCCCCAGACATGCGGAAATAATAACGAAACGACCTCAAAACGATAACGAAACGAATACAATAACGAAATACAAAACATTTACGAAGCGATTTAAAAATTCGTTTTTTTAAAAAAATGCTCCAGACTGGTTATAGTTTTGTAATTGAAAAATTAACGAATTTTTTAACGAATTACGAATTAACGAAATGAAATCGCCCAGCCCTACTAAATGTGTATGTGTGCATGTGTGACAAGAATAAAAGATGATCATCATTGTCAGCTGTAACATCACTAATACATGCTAAATAGTAAAGAAGCTGTGATTTATTAACTTTCCATATTCAAAAACATTATTTTGGCTGTATGTATTCATGTTAATAAAACTCTACACTCGCCTTCAATCTAAACCTACTTTTCACATTAGTATATAAGACTTCTCACTTTACTACATATGCTTAATTTTCCAACATACTGGAAATTAATTGAGAAGAGGGGGAGTGAAAGCTGAAATATAATTTTTTCATAAACATGTTTAATAACTTTCCTAACTGAAAAAAGAAGAGAAATTGGTATTAGTCTTTGAAAAGAACAAAAGATTTCTTCCAAAAGATAATATTTAATTCTTTAAAGGAGGTGTTTTTCTTTGGTTGTGGATGGAAACCAGGAAGAGAATGGCATATATTCTGGAAGAGTCATGGATGACTGCTTACAATTCGAGGCAAAACAGTGGTAGTTAGTGGTTTCCATGCTTTTGGGTAATCAACCCATTCCAGCATTTAGTCTAAACTTTAAAAGACTTATCCAAAGTACTAAACACTAGCCTCAAAGTAGGTTCAACATCTTGGCAACTTATTTAACATTCAGACTAAAATCCAGAGTAGATTAACTACCACATTAACATGACACTCATCAGCAAGTACTTGTATACTGTGCAATCCATACTGAAAGATTTTTTTGCAAATTCTGTTTGGATATCTCCTTATACAACAACAATGCATATACTGGAGTTGTTTTCATGTATAGATTGTATGGTTTTATATTTTTTAGCTGCTTTGAGTCTCCTTTGGAAGAAGAAATTTAATTTAATTTAATTTAATTACTCTGCTTATATACCGCTGTTCTCAGCCCGGGGGCGACTCACAGTGGTGTACAACATAGGAACAAAATTCAAGACACAGTATAAAAAACAATTCACAATCCAGCATTATACAAAAACAACATCATTACTATGAAAACCATTCAGCGTCGTCTCATCATCCAAACCACAATCCAATATCGTTTTCCGTTGTTCCGTTCCTATAGTCATTACCAATCATTGCACTTCTTATTCAAATGCCTTCTTGAACAACCAAGTCTTTAATTTCCTGTGGAATGTCATCAGAGAAAGTGCCAGCCCAATGTCCACGGGAAGGGTGTTCCACAGCCGATGAGCCACCATGATATATGAAATCATGATATAATCATCATCATCATCATCATCATCATCATCATCATTATTTATACCGTGATTTATCTCCCCAAAGAGGACTCAAAGCAGCTTGATATAAAAACATTAATATACAAAAACATTTAAACAGAATTAAACGCAAACAGCACAAAAAAAATCACATTAAAATTCATTAAAACATATTCAAAGTTAAAAACCACAGCACCCCCTAACTAGATCTTAAACATCTTCATCTTTAATTTGGTTTCAATAAAAAGGTTTTATCCTGCCACTGGAAGGACAGCAGGGAGGAGGCCATTATGGCTTCCCTGGGAGACGAGTTCCAAATAAATAAACAAATGATTGTGAGTTGACTTGGAAATCAGAAGCAAAATGACAAATTTAAAAAAAAAACATGCAAATCAATTTCACTTTTTTGCTTGTATGTTTCTAGCATATTTAATAGCCCTATGGGTACGCCCACACTGGACCTTTCCAGACAAGCTCAAAACCTGTAATAGGTTTACTGAAGGTGTCCAAATGATGCCTCCAGCAAACCCGGATTGATCCAAAATAAACTGGGATTAATTAAACACCTCAACAGATCTAGCCCTTACTGAAAGGCCTGGGTTTGTTGAGATGCTGGACCTGGGGGGACTGACTTCCACAGTCCCGAGTAGGCCCGTAGCCAGGATTTTGTTTCCGGGGGGGGGGGCTGAGTTTGGTTCGGGGGGTGGGCTGAGTCTGAGTGAAAGAAGGTCTACCCTAGCAAACCTTTTGTATCGTTATCCCAATACCCCCATGCATATAGGATATATTGAGCATGGTGATCAGATCATGATATGAATAAACATAACAGTTTAAATAATGTACCAGTAAGGCCTTCTCGCGGACCACCATCAGAATTTTGGGGGAGGGGGCTGAAGCCCCCCAAGCCCCCCCCCCCCGGCTACATGCCTGGTCCCGAGGGTCAGTCCCCACAGTCATTCCACTTCTTTGGGCTCCCAAAAGCCTAGAATTTTTACAAGCCTAGAATTTCAGAAAATGCAGCTATGACTACTAAAGTGGGTTCATAGTACTATGTCATGTGTGAAACGGTCCCTGGTCTCTTCAGAATTCTTATAGTCTCCTTTCTAATGCCATTTTTACAATCCTCCTGATGCTGGTGCTAGCACTAATGAGTTTAAGATGTCTGTAGTAGTCTCTCTGACAGTCCCATCCACCCAGGTTTACCATATGTACCTTGAAATGTTTGGGACTTCACTTCTTTAGAGTTTTAGGGGTCGGTGACAATACTATATTACCAATGACAAAATTGTTCACCCAAAGTTGTCCTTTTTAGGTCATTTGCAGATAACCTTACTTTATATTTTTCTTTCCTTGTGTTTATAGCTCTCTCTTAGTCAATATTTTCTTTTACCAGTGTTTGTCCATGTAAACATTACTTAGCTCTGTTCCATCTATGCACTTCTGTTCCAGGATTCTGAAATCAAATGGCGTCAGCATTTGAAACATAAAATGTTGTGTACAGATAAAAGTGCTACTGCAATTCTGAGTTACTGCTTTCTAATGAAAGTTTGCCAAAGCCCCTACAAACTTGCAGGAATTGTCCAAATGAAAATTCTCAGGGGGTGAGCCAAGGTTAAAATCTGGCAGATATCAGAAAGGACAAGAATTTCATTAACTCCATTTGTAGGTCTGTTATCGTAAACTGCCATTTGATCAGGCCTCATCTCAGCTCTGGGAGGCTGGCAGTGGTATAAAAGGTTTTCATAAGTTGGAATGAGTTGTGAGTGCAACTCCAAATTTAATTTGCTCTATGCAAAATTAGTCTGTCAATCACTTCCTAAAATGTTAGGGAAAATGTTCTACATTCAAAACACAAGAGCTCTTCATGGATTTTACTAGCTGCTAATTACTTGATGTGATATGTTGCCACTTGTAGCGTGCCAATGAAAGCAGGCTTGACAATATCTAACAAGATATTCATGTGTATCCAGCTTGCTACTAATGGCCTGTAGAACAATTTACATTTGACCCTGTGCTCCTCTCTATGTTTAGGATGGAAGTCAACATGGAATTTGTGATATACTTGGAGAGATTTAAACCTTTCTTAAACACTCACGTAGAATGTAATGTGTCCACAGTTTTTGGACACATTACAAATATGTACAATTTGTAATTCACTGTGACTCACACTGCAAGATTGGTCAAATCTTGAAACTATTGAAATTTCTTGGGGAACGGGGCATACAGTCACAAGAAATATCTGAGAGTTGATGTGCCATTGTGCCTAGGAAATTGAACTGTAAACTAAGATGTCTATCATTCAAACTAGGACTCTGCCATGAATGGGCAAAAGGATGTCTCATGCCAGTCCCTGCTTTAGTCTACCTCAACTTGCTGACCTCTGTCAGACATGCTGTACTATTGCCAAAGTTAGAGACGGTGAAAATTAGAATATAGACATTTGAATGGAATTGGATTATGGAGGCAATACAATTGTCCCAGCTTTAATCCTCAATTTGCAATACAATTTTTTTTTCATTATTGCTTTTAATTTAGATATAACGAGAAGCACTTGAAACACCAGATGTCACATGAGTGTTCTATAAAATGGTATTCAAAGGACCAGTGCCAGTCTAGAAAGTTTCTAGAAAGTTTCCAGTAAAAAAAAAAGAAAACAATTGTAGACAATTTCTCCAGTGAGAAAATACTGCTGGTTGCCAAAATCTGATAGTTTAAGAAATAATGTTACACGTGTGTGTGTGATGTGATAATTGCATTCATTGTGCTGGTAACATTTAGAGCGATATAATCATGTTGGGTGGATGCATCACTCTGAACATGAACATTCAAATGGGTACATCACTTTCTTGAGAGTTAGCAGTGGTGATAAGAGAATCTGCCACCCAATCTATATGATTCTAAAAATGAAATACCATTACAAAAAGAAAGCACCACACTATAGAATTGTTGTTTTGCAGTCACCCCTATATATATATTCAAATGGAAGTGCAGCATGTACATAAGTACTTACATAACACTGCCAGATGTTTCTGTTCCTAGGTGTATATTGATTATATCCAGAATTATGCATATGGGAGTAGGCTGGTGGAACTGGATCCCCATAAATCATACAGAGGGATCTTCCATACATTGAGATTATCCCCTAAAGATAGAAAACATGAAGTCCTGTGGATGTCATTAGTCTGAGGTGAGGGTACACTTACATTGACTACTGAAGTCAGTATGTAGTTGGATGAGCTCTATGGCTAAACTTCAATGTGGCATTGCCCTAGGTAAAGCTAACTCAAGGGAAAGAATGAAACCTAACACTAAGTTAGGAGAGTAAATACTGTTGGACCAGTTCCAACTGCATTCATTGCCATCCCATGTTCCATAGGTTCAGACAACTCAGGGATGTGTATCTGTCCGAACGTATCTCCCGCTACGTCCCACCTCGGAGCTTGAGATCATCTGGGGAGGTCCTGCTCTCGACCCCACCACTCTCACAAGTGAGGCTGGTGGGGACGAGGAGCAGGGCCTTCTCAGTGGTGGCCCCTCACCTGTGGAACTCACTCCCCGGGGAAATCAGAGCATCACCATCCCTCCTCTCCTTCAGGAGGAGGGTGAAAACTTGGTTATGGGACCAGGCCTTTGGGCAACCAGGCAATTAAAGACCAGCAGGATGGACGAAATGGTATTAAAAGCGGATCTATGAGACAGCAAACACTGACAACGTAAGGGAGGAATTTAGGTTTGTATTGATTTTATTGATTTTATTGATTTTTACGGGAATAATGCATGAAGCTGTTAGTAACTGTGAATTTTACTGTAAGTTGTGATGATTGTTGTGATGCTGGCATCTAATCGTGCCTTTACTGTGTAAGCCGCCCTGGGTCCCCTTCGGGGTGAGAAGGGCGGGGTAAAAGAACCCCAAATAAATAATAAATAAATGGCAGTTCCTTGCCATTTTCCACTACCACCACCTGCATGTTGCTGATGTCCCCAGCTGCAACACCCACCTACCTTGTTCTCAGACAGTCTGGCTGACATCACCCAGAATGCCTGTGAGAGGCTCCCAGCATCCTTAGCAAGTTGGGCAATTGAGATTCCCCTGCCACCTCCAAGGCAGTTTAGGAAGTCCCTATCTCAGTGGTTCTCAACCTGTGGACCCCCAGATGTTTTGGCCTTCAACTCCCAGAAATCCTGACAGCCAGTAAACTGGCAAGGATTTCTGGGAGTTGTAAGTCAAAACACCTGGTACCCACAGGTTGAGAACCACTGCCTTAACTGAATACCATGTAGGTCTGATATAGCATCCTGAATCAAATTCACATCACTGGTCTCTTTCAGACTTATTCTTAGCCAATAGCTTCCTTCCTCCACCAATATGGCTTGACAATACAGGTTCACTCAGTATTAAAACTAGGAGTATATACCATAGAACTCAAGGGCTATTTCTGAGTAAGTATTCACAAGATTGCATTTCAAGTTGAAATGCTTACTATTACAAAACGAATGCTTTCTTATGAAACTGTTTAACGATATATTAGAAATACATAACTACAATTTAATCACTTGTAAATGGGTTGATGACTTTGGAGGGCTGTTTTGGAAGTATTCTACAGCCCTAGTCATCTTCTTCTCCATTCAATTTAGCCTAAGTTATTTGGCAATACATTCCCAAAAAAGGCCAATTCTTGTTCAGCTTTTCCACATGCACATTATCATGACTTGATTACTTTAAAATGTCATGTGAAGACACAAGACTTAGAGAGAGCTTTTATTTGTGTCTAAGGTTATACCATTCAAATGAATCAGTTCACATACTCAGCTACCGACATTCAAGCATAGAACAATGGGAAACATAAGCAATGCATAAACATTTACATGCATGCTAGCTTTTTGTTCATGCCGTTATGATGGATATGTTGAAATTCCTAGGAAATATTGGTTTATTAGCCATATTTTGTGTTTTCTTCTCCTGAAAATTCTTCATTTATTTCACCAGAGGAGAAATCCCAGTTCTCTTCATGTGTTAACTAATCATCATCAATTTCTGTAGTGATACCATCCCATTTACACTGCTCTTTACAGTTGGAATCACCCCTGAAAATCTCACCAGTATCAATTTTCAATTCATTTAAGAACACCATAACAGTCCAGCTGGATCAAACAAAAGCTTTGTCTAGTCCAGAATTCTGTTTCTTACCTTGGCTAAATAGAAATTTGTGGGAAGCCCACTGAGAAGACATAAAGAAAATAGCCCTCCTCAGTTGTTTACTGCTTCTCAGTTCCATTAAATGTTCTGCTTTTATGATTGAGTAACAGAGTTCCTAGCAAATTAATAGGAAGAATAACATCTCATCAATGTCCAGCCTGAGTCTCTGGAGCTGCTGTGTACCCAACAGAGTAATTGGAAACTGACAATTGTCTGCTAAAGTCTTCCAAGCCCCTTTGCTTCTTACCTGACTGCTTATGAACAGAGCATGAATAAGCTGTCATATGCATAAAGCTAATTGTCTCTCTGTTTATTTTAGGAGCTCATTATAAAAACTACATAAATGACACTGAATGAGGTGTTGACTCAGCATGAACTATTACAGAAAAATACACAACACTGTGTGCAATTGCCTTTTGCATGGCAGACAGTGATGAGTAATGAGAGCTATTAATGAAGTATAGCAAAGAATCATTAAGATAAAAACAAAAACAAAAACAAAAGGAGAAGGAGAGAGTTCTAGCTAATTATTTTATTTTTGTGTTTCTAAGACAGTCATCATTCATCTGTATATGGGTACCATGTAGTACAAGTAGATCCAAAATGAATGGAACATTCACCATAATTTTTACCTCAATCAGACCAAACAACATGTTAGATTTCATATACAATTTTCTGACACTGAAATCTCTTTCTTGTAAATCTGTTCCTACTAAAAGAAGGAGTGAGCAGCTGCTTCAGGCAGCAGACCCCACATTTTCCTGAAAGAGAAGCACAGTGTTAGTTAATAAGTTAGATTACCATTACTGTGTTTTTACTGCCAGACATGTGGGAGGGGTAGTACAAATTAATTAATGGCTGTTAAAATAGCTAACAACTTGCTACCCTCACAGTACTGGATATGAGGAAATGGAAGCTTGTATAGTGCTCTTAGAGGAAGACAAGGACAATTCTGGAGGAATTTAGTATACATGATAGTAGTGATGGTGCAACCCTTCCTCACTTTAAATTTGTATTGGGAGAGCAGTTGCCCTTTAGCACCAAAGAAAGGTTTAGAGACAGTAGTTTTTAGAGATCATGTAGGTAAAATAATACTTATTTATTTATTTATTTTTAAAAAACATTTTCTCATTGCAATTCCAGAAGAACTGGGCAATCACACAGTGTAAGATAAACATCTCAGATGGGAGATGTTGGTTGTTCGTGTGGCAACATTAGCAGCCTTCCAATCTTTTATCTTAAACCCCACAACATTCTCATCTGTTGAAGGACAGAGTTTCAAGTTGTATATGCCGTGCAGAACATTATGATCCCCCAAGGCAGTATTTTCATGCATTCAGTGGACAATGTTGCCACAGCAGCAATATTGAAATAAAATTCACCTGCCAATCCACTTTGCTTCTGAATGTGAGTAGCATAGTTTGGTTTCAGACATGACCTCACATAATAACAACAACAACAACAACAACAACAACAACAACAACAACAACAACAGAGGCAGCTGACCAGAGGAGATACATCACCAATAAAAAGGTGCTCGGTGAAGTTGAACTTAAAGAAATAAGAAGCAACTGTGAAAAAGAAGAACAAACAACTGTGGAGACAGCTGCAGAAGATCTAATGACTTCTGAGCCCACTGAACATGTGGAGCCAGAAGAAAATGCAGGATTTTTTCAAGACCGTGAGCATGAAGAGCCTGTGGCCATTGCTTATACTACACCTGGCACATTGACCACAAAGCAGCAAGAACTTAAAGAATTTTTTTGACCTATGCTGCATTGAAGGAAGAAAGGCAAAGACTGCCAACATTGAGGACAGTACCAAGAAAACATCTGGCACCTCTAATGAATGATGTGAATGCTGCACTTGCAACTGTTGAGATAATAACAATAGAAGAAACCAACCAGCTTGCATACAGCACAGTAGTGATTGTAACACAAGAACTTGGGATACAACTGAAACCCGCAAGAAAAATGATTGGAAAACCAAAATGGAAAATAAGGCTGGAGTTAAACATCAAGAGCCTACAATCAGATGCAAGCAATCTTAAAAACATGAAGGAGCAAAAACTGAAGAATGTCAAAATAAAGAATTATCTGATTAAAAAATATTGGCTGAACACAAGAAAAAAGGAAGAAGCTCTTGAAATTGTGAAACAACAAATCACAGCAACAGCCAGAAAAATTGAGGGATATGAAGCTAGAGTCATCCGATACAAACAAAATCAACTCTTCCGATCTGATCGGAGGTGATTCTACCAGAGTCTGAATCAGCAGGTAGCCGTGAAAAA
Organism: Anolis sagrei; assembly: GCF_037176765.1. Classification (NCBI taxonomy): domain Eukaryota; kingdom Metazoa; phylum Chordata; class Lepidosauria; order Squamata; family Anolidae; genus Anolis; species Anolis sagrei. Next base: position 93,050,291 of record NC_090024.1, read on the forward strand.
TGAAAAACCAGAAAAAACAGCTACAAATGCATTCTGGAAATAATTCAGGGAAACATAAAAAAGTTATAACAAAAAAGCTGAGTGGATAAAAGGCTTTGAAAATAAATTTTCAGAGAACAAAAAGAGAACCCTGGAAATAACAACAGAAATGATCACTGAAAGAGTGAAGAAAGTCACCTGGCAATGATCAACTGCATGGATATTGGCTTAAAAATCTGACTAGCCTGCACTCAAAAATGGCTGAACAATTCAATGAGATGCTGCAAACTGAAAACATCAGCAAATGGATAACAACTAGGAAGACATATTTGATACAGAAAGATACAGCAAAAGGGATAATACCAGGAAACTGCAGGCCAATAACATGTCTGCCTACAATGTTCAAACTTCTGACAGGCATAATAGCTGATTAAATCCAGGATTACTTAGAGGAAAATAACATCTTGCCAGTAGAACAAAAAGGCAATAAAAGAAGAAGTAGGGGCATGAAAGATCAGCTTCTAATTGACAAAATGACACTGGAGAAATGCAAAAGTCACAAACCAAACCTCTATGCAACTTGGATTGATTACAAAAAAGCATTTGACTCACTGCCACATTGTTGGATTATCAAATGTCTAGATGTCATTGGGGTTTGTGAAAATATTAAAAAGTTCACCAAAAATGCAATGAAACAATGGAAAACTGAGTAGTTCGTGGGCAATGAAAGCTATGGAACTGTTAACATCAAGAGAGGAATTTTCCAGGGCAACTCATTGCCACCACTGCTGTTCATCATTGCAATAATCCCACTGTCAGTAATTCTACAGAAAACAAACCTAGGCTACCAAGCAGCAAGAAATTTCCCAAAAATTTCCCACTTGCTGTACATGGATGATCTAAAGCTTTATGGAAAATCAGAAGCTGAAATCCAGTCACTGACCAACACATTCCAAATCTTCGGATCTGACAGCATGTAGTTCAGCCTAGACAAATGTGCCACAGTGACATTAAAGAAAGGGAAAATTACAGACAGCGAGGGCATAGAGATGCCAAATGAACAAACCATAAAGTGCAATCAGCCTGAAGCCTATAAATATCTGGACATACTACAGTTGGACAATATCAAGCATGGACATGTGAAAAAATGTGGTCAGCAAAGTATATGTCCAAAGAGTCAGAAAGGTTTTGAAGAGCAAATTAAATGGTGGAAATACAATCAAGGCTACCGACACCTGGGCCATCCCCATCATTAGATATACTGCTGGAATTGTGAACTGGACACAAGCAGAGCTGGGTGATCTGGACAAAAAACAAGAAAATTGATGACAATCCACTACTCATTACATTCGCGTAGTGATGTCCACAGATTTTACCTGTCCAGAAAATCAGGAGGCAGAGGGCTTCTGCAAGTGAAACAGATGGTAGAAGAAGAAACATACATTGGCAGATTATGTGAAAGGCAGTCAAGAACCAACATTGAAGGAAGTAGATAGTATTAAACTGCTTCAAGTGCAAAAGACAAAGAATGAATACCGTAAAAACACAATCCAGAGCAGAAGAGAAAACTGGCAAAAGAAGGCTCTCCATGGACAGTTCCTGGGAAACATTGAGAGCCAAGTTGACAAAGAAAAAACATGGCTGTGGTTCACAGATGGAATTTTGGAAAAGGAGATGGAGGGCCTAATTCTGGCAGCCCAAGAACAAGCCATTAGAACCAAAGCCATCAAAGCCAGAATTGAAAAGTCGATGACAAACCCCAAATGTAAGGAAGCAGATGAAATGATAGATCACATCCTCAGCTGCTGCCAGAAGATTGCACAGACAGACTACGAGCCGAGGCACAACACCATTGTTCAAATATAAATTGGAACTTGTGACACAAATACCATCTACCTGCAACAAAGAACTGGTGGGATCACAAGCCGGAAAAAGTTACAGAAAATGAACATGTCAAACTCCTCTGGGACTTACGAATTCAGACAGACAGAGTTCTAGAGCACAATACTCCTTACCTCACAATCATGTTAAAAAACAAACTATGGATTGTCAATGATGCAATCCCAGGTGACAGCAGGAGTGAAGACATAGATGACAGGTGATTGAGGGAGTAAAGAGTAAAGAGATTAAAGTGGTAAGAATGAAGGGAAACGGAGGGCTCTTCCAGATAGCACCAAAATGTGGGTTTTAAATCAGGGCCAAAAAATCCTGTGAACTCAGAGCAGGTCCCGACACAGACCTGTGAGTCCCAGGTTTTGGTTCTCCACTCTCCTCACAGGATTCCGCTGTACTGGAAAAAGATGGAGTGCAGTCAGGGGACATCCTGATGAAGGTGGGTTTTTTAACCACTCCATTATGCACTGGACTGTATATGCACACACCGTCCAATCAGCTGATCAGCTGTTTTGGGCTTTTAAAAAGTGCACTGAAGCAGTCTCCACAGGGAGGAGTTTTTTTTAGGAGTGCAGGAATGTACAGTAATGCAAAAATGTGCTTTTTTCTGGCCATAATCTGGATATAAGCAGACCTTTTTACCCAATGTTTTTCATCCATTGCAACAAATCAGTGTGGATTTACCAGTAGCATCATAGAGCCACCCCCACTTTAATATGGTAACTTCCATGTTTTAGGTGCTATGTAGAAAGACACTGAGGAGAGAGAGTGAATACTATCCCTTCTTCAAAATCTGTGATCACATTACTTGTAAAATGTCATAGAGCTTCTACTAAAAAAATGGCATAGCACAATATCTATCAACCAGGAAGTTCATATAGCACCCCTTTCATAAATTTATTGAATGACTTTGTGCAAGTCATATTATCTCAGCCTGGGATCTCACCTCTCCCCCTCCCTCCCCGAAATTTGCATTATGGGGACAGCAACGCTGATTTTGCTTAAGGTTTACTAAAGTAATGACTACTTGAAACCACTACCCAAATAAAAACATGTTTTATTATAGACTGACATTAATATTAAGACTGTTTTATAAGATAGGCAAGAAAGATTGCTATCCCAAGCCACTTGCTACCTAAAGTTGAACAACAAAGAAAAAATCGTGTCTTTGCTAAACCTCTGTTAATCTTCTCAAGGATCAATCCACCCTTGGGTTAAATCTTCTATATCCCAATAGAAGAGTTATTTGAATTTGGAACTTCTAGCAAGGCTGGTTTTAAACAAATATCTAATAACCCAAAGCAACAAAAGAATCCTGCTATCCCATTCTACTGCACACTGTGCAGCATGAGCCTGGAATGAAGACAGGAAAACAATTAACAATGCCACTGGTTGCTTTGCAGGGATTAATTAGTGAGGGAACGGGGAAAAATAACAGCAGGTATGGGACATGCAACTGCTGTCTGAGAAGAATTTGAGTTGACAATGAAAAATCAGCTTCCCACAAGGTTTTCTTATTGGGTTTCTCATGTTTCCTACTTAACTTTAATAATAGCCAGCCAATAGGAAAATAAAGCAGCAGGCGATGGCATTCCTGTGAGTCCAGCCAATCTTCAAGGAGGCCTCCAGCCACCACCTGCCAGCTTCTTCCTTGCACCAGCCAAGTGAAAGACTGAAAAATAAGATACAAACAATGTGAAAGAACACATCAGAGGCAGCATGGGGTTCCCGAAAGGTTGGCCACATCTAAGAACTCATCTTCCCAGAGTCTGTTATCAAAGTCACTTTCACAAACACATGAATTTTGATTAGAAGGTTTATTGTCCTTTTCTGATCTCTTTTTGTTTTTATTTTATTTGTAAAGGACTTTTACAAAAACTGGCCAAGAAAGTGCAGGGATTCATATCAAAATAACCAAAAATATTCTTGCAGATGTTGTTGTCTATAAATGTCCTTTGCAATTTAATCAGCAAGTATAAAGCTTTTCAGGACAACAAATGCTTTCTGATTGCTTTGACTTTGATACTTAAAATAACACTAATAAAGAATAAAAAAATGTGTGATAATACCTACCCCAACTTGTGCAGTGAATGCTGAGGGGAGGGGAGGATTTTATACCTTCCATGGAATAGACCATGGTATGTCAGAACACACCACATGATGGGGATAGAGTAGGAGACTATTTATGGTCTGATCACACCCACACATGCCTCTTTGGATCTTCATAGCATGGCCAATCCAGTGTGATACTTGTCTCATCACTTTGAGGCTGGGTAGAAATCTACTTTAATCTGGTTTGTTGTTTTTTTTTGCCCGTCTCATAATGTGTTTGTGGGGATTAGGCACTGGAGATCTCATTAAAAAGACTTCCAATTGGCAGGTAGTGCAGAGAAAATATATCTCTTTGCATATCATCTTTGGCACCATATTGGTGCCAAATCATCTCTTGTAGGCTTTTAAGGTGGGAAGAAGAGTAGTGGGTTGGTAAATGTGACTGTCCTTAAGGTTATCCTAAGATACAGGCTCTCACTTGCAGAGTTCAAAGGCTTATAGATAGGAGTCTTCTATCCTTCCACATAGATTGGTGTCTAAAGTTATAGATCTTGGACTTTAATATTCAATCTGTTTTTGGATTATGGACTTCTTTTCTGGACATTCCTATAGGGTTACATTAGGTAATCATATCTCTTTAGCTTTTATTCTAAACACTGAAATGCCACAGAGATATGTATTGAGTTCTCCACTTAATACTCTTTACACATATGACTGCACCCCTGTTTGGCATAGTAATATCATTATTAAATTTGCACATGATACAACAATAGTGGGGCTTTTCTCTGAAGGAGATGAGGCTGCCTACTGGGATGAGGTGGATATGTTGCTCTTGTGGTGAAGGGACAGTAATAACATTATCACAGGCTGTGTATAGTCTAAGGTTTTGCTTGGAAATCACAGGCCTGCGATGATTTCTGGACAGACAACCTAAAACGAATTCATACTAAATAGGCATGGACTAAAAGAAAGCTGTATTTCTAAGGTTCATAATGGAAGTCATCTTGCAATCTCCATATTACAACATGAAAGTCATTTGTGTATTGGTAAATTCTGAGATGAAAGTGCCAATTATGATGAAATCAAGAAGGAATTTGAAAGAGTCTTGCCCTGAAGGAGAGACCCTGCAGACCCACCAAAGAGGGCTCGCTACAAAGGTGAGCAAAGAAAAGTCGCAATTTTAAAAGATTTCCCTAAATTCCCAAAAGAATCTCACCAAAGTTGAAGGAAGCCCCACCGAGTTGATTTTATTGCGATCCAGCTGGAAAGGATGCAAAGCAGCAATATTTTGCCAAGCTGAGCATAACATGTACACAAATAAAAGCATTATTTTATACAGAAACAGAGCTGTCAGATTTGAATTTCCCGCTCCCCGCCCCTCTGCTGGCTCAATGATGATTGGCTGGTGCTCTACAGCTGGGAAGGGGCCCTGCCGCCTCCTGAGTGCTTGGGCCAATGGCTGAACTTCTGCTGCCTTGGCTTCCCAATGAATCAGGAGAGAGGGAGGCAGGACGAGAGGGAAACGATGGATTATTGCGAGGATTATGGAGATAGGAAATGTCCAAGCGGTCAGCAAGTCCCAAGGGCCTGCAAGCCGGCCAATCCTATTGTCTATGATTGAAAGAAATAAATGTTGATGTCTGGCGAGCCTACCAGATCCGGATTTTCTGGGTGCCGAGATATGGGAACAATGAAGAAATCTGGCTGAAGTTTCAGTGGAGGAAGATTTAAATGAGTAACAGATCAGGACAAAGGGTGGCTTTCTGAAGGCTCCTTTTGTCCTATTGAGATAGGATCATCAATGTCAAATGACCGCCTCCCCTAGGGGGACCAACTCTGAGCCCCAAAGGCCACGATCCATTGTTATTGCCTATGCAAAAAGTGTCTTTTGATAAGGGTCTTTTCAACTGAGGATTTCCTTCTTTCCAGGGTCACGGAGGGTGGCTGCTTATATTTTTATACATTTCTCAATAAAAGGGAGTTGGGCAAAAGGGTCAGGAAAAGGTCAGACACATAGTGAGAAATATAGAAATATAGAAATCATGATACAGAAAACATACCCACTTATTCCTCCCCCCAGAGTCCCATAGACAAATTGATAAGAGCCTTGATCATGGCTCAATATAAGTCCATAGTTCATAATATTTATAGGAATGTCCATGGAAGAAAATGTGTCCTTGATATGGGGCAAGAAGGGTTCAAGAAAATCATAGAAACAGCTTGGCAATTTCTACCGAGCCAAGATATGGAGCTCTGCATTGCTGGGGCTGAATCTTATAATTCCCTCCAAGGGCTGGAACCAGGTGGCAGATCCACTTCCCCAAAGGTCTCATGGGATGACCACACCAAGACCCCCAGGTCCTGGGACTCCAAAATGATGAAGAAGCGGCGGCGGGAGCAGCGCAGCAGCAGGAAGCCCAGTTTGACAATCAGCTGTTTCTCTTTAAATATATTCTTAAAAACACAAAGGTTAATTCCCAAGCGCAGGAGTCCGAAATGCAAAAAGTGTGATAGTCGTTAGTATTAGAATTAGGCTAGGAAAAATAAGGAACCAAAATGGAGTTGTTCGGTTAACTTGTGGATACGGGGACCCGAGGTGTTTCAGTATCCAAGGTTTAAAGAAACACAGTTTCAGCCTGTGGCTGCCCGCAGCCCCAAAAAAGGATAAATTCATGCATTAGATACTTTGGAGTCAAGAAATAGACACAATGTATCACTAAGAAGAGGTGAACATTACAATTCAATTACTCTTTATTAGGGGTTTTGTTACAATGTTTGGGCTGGGGAGAGAGGCAAAAGGAGAGAGGTCAAGATTGGAGAGAGTCCTTGGTTGAGGCTGCTGCTGGGGCACATTTCATCAGAGTTGGCCCAATTCAGGAACTGCAGAACTCCCTGCAGCTGGTCAGATCAGCTGGAAAGCAAGGGTCTGGGGCTGATTCAGCATCAACGAGAGCTCCTATAGCTTCACCCTCAAGAGACTCCAGAAATGATATCATTGTGATCATCCATACCAAAAATTAGTTTTTTAGGTTGCTGTAAGTTTTTTCGGGCTATATGGTCATATTCTAGAGGCATTCTCCTCTGACGTTTCGCCTGCATCTATGGCAAGCATCCTCAGAGGTAGTGAGGATCTCACTAACTCTGAGGATGCTTGCCATAGATGCAGGCGAAATGTCAGGAGAGAATGCCTCTAGAACATGGCCATATAGCCCGAAAAAACTTACAGCAGCCTTGTGATCCCAGCCATGAAAGCCTTCAACAATTAGTTTTTTTTTCTTTTTTTCTTTTGTTTTTAAAGGGTTTAGCTGGTTTTCTAATGCACCCATATAAAAGCACTGCATTCTGAACAAGCACAAGGCTAACTCAAAACAATATATTATATCATTCCTGGAAATATTTATTGTTCCCTTCAGTTCAGAAAAAAAAATCCCAAAAAGTAATTAGTTGCATCTATATGCCTACATCCAATTCACTATCCCACTTAAAGTCAATCTATTAAATCAATTGCTAATAAGTAAATCAGCATTTATGTAAATTCAATTAATTTGGTAAATCTATTCCAGTTAGGACCAGCAATTGGACTTATCCCATACCCCCCTCACATGCCTGAAAAGTACTTTAGTTAGCATAATAATTGGTATAATTAAATTTATTTATCATTTTTCAAGTGCGATTAAATAGTTATTGTTTTTGTTTCTTTCCCAATCCACATGCTTCAAGCTATAATATGCTTCTTAAGCACAAAACACTCTTTCTTCCTGTCTGCCATGTTGATACCCTCAGCAAAGTGTAAAGTACTAATATGAGGCAGACCTTGAAGTCTCTAATACCACAGTTTATTGAGGCCACATATCTGTAACTGTAAAATTAACTTGGAGTGGTATACTGAAGAAAGAGCAAAATTATGCCTCATAAAGATACAACTATACAGCAACCTAATTAAACTATTGCTTTCAAAGGAAATGAATTCATTACAAATAATTAGTACAGTGTGACCTGCATATTCATGGGACTGGAACCTGCAGTTTCACTTACCTATATCTGACAAAATACATCCTCTCTAGAATTTTCTAGGTACTCCTGGCTATTATATGTTATTTTTCCATTGTAAACTATCATAGAGTTACCCTAGAGGATCTAGCAATTTCCTACAGAGTATACTCTATGGCAGTGTTTCTCAAACTCTGCTCCTCCAGGTATTTTCAGTCCCTTCTACACTGCCATATAAAATCTGGATTATCTGGTTTGAAATGAATTATATAGCAGTGTAGACTCTGATAATCCAGTTCAAAGCAGATAATGTGGATTATCTGCTTTGATAATCTGGATTATATGGCAGCATGAAAGGGGCCTTGGGCTTCAGATACCAGAAAAGCCAGCCATTTTACCAGCTGTTAGGAATTATGGGAGTTGTCGTCCAAAACACCTGGGGAGATGAGTTTGAGAAACACTGCTTATGGTAACTTATGGTAGAAGTCATTCATTTCAATAGGGTTTACTATTAAACTACAGTTTCCTGCTTCTATAGTAAGATTGAAAAGATCACCCTTTAAGATATTGTAGTATTACTCTAGCTATATAAGGTGCCAGCAACTTGGAAAATTATAACTAAGTTTAGAGAGGACAGATAATGTCACTATTCATGTAAAACCCAATCAGGGCACACTGGCGAGTCATTTCTAAAGTGTTTCCAAAATATTGTAAGTGCCCGTTTCATTACTATAACGAGAGTAACAAATTATTCTAGTTAGTATTTTATTAAGTAATTGCAGCAGTAGGGGGCGCTTCAGAGGCTTCTTTCTCCTTCATATTTAGAGCTATTGCGATGAACCTTGGTACTACTGCTAAACACATTCATCATTGTTATTCCCCTCCCTCCAACCAAGGTTCAGTACATTTCAGTCATCCACTTATTTTTGGCAATTTTTTAAAGTTTTAAAAAAATTCATTAAAAAATCCACAAGAGCTATCTTCTTGACTTTTCTGTACATTGACACAAGATAACAGGGCACAATTCCCCCCAAGTTTCAGAAAGATTCGCACATCTAAATTTTGGTCCATTTTTCATTTTTAAAGTAAGCCACAAAACTGGGATGGGGGTGGGAACACTTGGAGGATATGAGGACACATTTACCACTGTGGCCCATCTAGTTTTAGAACATTTGGGCCATCCACTGATTTTCAGGAAATTCTAAAAATGTGTACAAATAAAGGAGGAAGCCTGCTGGAGGACAAATAGGGGGCAGATTGGCTGGTCACTCTGCCCCCAAAAGAGGCAGTCATTCTCTTAAAAAAGGAAAGGTGAGGAGATGGGAAAGAGATCTCAGCTGAGAACCCAAGGCCAGCAAGAGCAGGGCAGAGAAGTTGGCTGGCCACTCTGCCCCAATGGTGGCAGCATCAGATGCTCCCTGTGGTGCTGGAACTGAAGGAGCCCTTGGAATGGTTGAGGGGGCCTGTACAATTGCTTTTTGGCTCAATGCACACAGATAGCACAGCAGTAGCACTAGAAAATGTGGCAAAGAAGGCTTGTGCCTGACTAAAACAACTTGTTGTGTGGTGGTTGTTGGCTGCCAACCCACAGAAATAGGTCAGTAGTGTACTCAACAGCCCAGTAGCCCTCAAAGATTATCTAAAGTGTAGCAGAAAGATAAAACAGTTATAAGGCAAAAAGGCACCCACCCACCCACCCCTCAAAAAGAATAAGCAAGGCAAGTAAGCATTGCCTGCCAGTGCCCAGACTCTTCTTTCTCCGGCATGGACTCAAGTCAACCTCAGCTAAAGAAGCTAAAACATAGTAAATTAGTCTCCTTCCTTCTCTCTCCTTCTCTGGTGCAGTGCCTGCCTGCCTGTAAAGCTAAACTGAACCTGGCACAAATCTATTTTCCCTTTCCCTGATCAATTGCAAATGGAGGCTGTGGCGTGATGCTCAGGAATTTAAAGAGCAATGGCCACGGTTCCTCCTCCTCTTCCCCCTCCTTCAGCCTTGATTGACTGAGAGGTAAGCCAACATATTTGGCTTTGCCTCCCAGTGGTGTTTGGTTGCTCTGTGAATTAAAACTGTGTCAAAGAGAGTTACAATGTTTACTTAACTTACAAAAAAAACAACAGGTGAAAGTTTCAATTCTAAAATGTTTGATGTGGACAGAGCTCATGTGCCAGATATCGCAAATTTGATCCAACTTGCAGTGGACAATCAAAATTTTGCACGGCCTGTGGTTGCTCTATGCTACCTCCAGGAAACCAGCCACACAACTCAGCCATACTAATGATGCTTAGGGACTGCTTGACATTGGCTGGGCCTCCCTATCCTCTCTGCTCCTGATTTTCCCCCAAAACAGTGGTAATCCCCCCTTAATGTCTGTATTCTCTGGATCTGCATCACTCAGGATGTGATGGAGCTTTGGAGAGGGAATCCCCCTCCTCTCCTCTAAAGCTCTGTTGCATCTTCAGTGATGCAATTCCAGGAAATATGAATCCTGTTATGGTAATAAAGAGGGATTCCCACCATTTTGAAAGAGGACTGAGGTACAGGGAGGATAAGGAGGCATGGTTATCCCACCTATCTGGGCTGCCTGAGACCAGAGTATGTGGGATGACTGTGGGGACATCTCCTGGGATTGCACATAGTGCTGCTAAATATCCGAATCTTTGCTGATTTTTATTAACCTGAGATCAAACTTGATTCCCAAGTTAAAAATGCATTAGCCTGTGTGCATCATTTTAATGCCCCAGTCCAATGCAAGTGGCACCTGCACTTTATGGCAGTATAGGTGGCATCTTTGACCATTTAATGCAATGCAGATCCATTGCAGTTTAATGCAATGCAGATCCAGCATGGAGAATATTTATTTATTCTCCATGCTAACATATGCAGTTCCTTAAGTCGCTCCTCAAAGGGATTAATGGTTTCCATACCTTTGGCCATTTTGGTGACCCTTCTCTGGACCTCTTCCATCTTGTCCATCTCCATGTGGGGCCCACCTTATTATTCCAGGGGAGGCCTGACCAAAGCGGCATAGAGCGGGACTATGGCTTTACTTAAACCCATTAGGAAACTGTGGGAAGTTGTCTACCAAGCAGCTGGAATATATTAAAAAAGAGGAGGAGTTGTTGTTACTGACCCTCTTTAAATGGGTCCCCTCTCCCATCTCTTCTTGCATAAAATCTATATTTGTTTGTTTGTTTGTATGTTTGACCAATATCTCATCCTGCTCTTATGGAACCCAAAGGGACTTGCAATATAAATTGATCCCCTATAATGTAAAACAACCTGTGGAACCAAAATTTTGAAAAACATTGAAAGAATTAACCCAACTTATGGCATTAACAGCTTCATGGAAGCCTCAGAGGACATTCAGGAAGTTAGGCAATAATTTGATCATCTTTCTCTGAACAAGGCAACAGGAAATTCAACACACACACATACTGAGGCAAGTTCAGAGTCACAACATGTAAACTATCACAAAAGCAAAGGCAGACACAGACTAATACTTCCTGAGTGAAAAAAAAAAATCAAGGCCTTACTAATGAGCAGCACATGTTTGGATTTAAAATGCTTAATCTGAAGGTTTTGTTTCCTGGAGCCAAAAACTCTTGAAAGTGAGGATAATGGGTGATTAGTGCTCCTGCCAACCTAGTAGCTTAGGAATCAGTTCTGTTCTCTTGCCCATAAACTGCCAGGGCAATTTTTTCCTCATGATTCTGACATTTGCATGTGATAGCATTGCAAATGTTTCATATCAATACAATCATGTCAGTTAAAAATATCCTAGTGGTGGCCCCAGTGAATTGAAGTCTCGCTGCTGTTGAAATCAACTATTGGATTGTTTTGTTTCTACCTTTTATTTGCACCATAAACAGCCATATTTCTGTCAAACTCTCCATGAAAAAAGGTTTATCAAGTTATAAATCTGATAGGTTTTTGTATTAGAATCATAGTACAGAATATTATTGGAATGGGTCATTTTTTTATTACTGTTTGCTTGTTCTTCTCCTCTTTCCTACTTTCCTATCACCAGTATTATTCCCCCTCTTTATGTGTTGGCAAGCATAAATGCTAATTAATAAAAATTATACATAAAAAAAAGGAATGGGTCAACAAAGCTGGACCATTGAGTCTGGAGTCTGGTTTGGTGATTTAGACTCCTGTACTAGATGGCCATTCGAATAATGTTCCATACTATGATTCTATAATGAAAAACTTCCATAATAAAACCTTGAAAACCTTTTTCAAAGAGAGCTTCTCTGGTGTGGACAAAGGTAATGGGGTGGGATAACGTCTTGCCTCTGTCACTTGTCACTATCTTCACAGTGGGAGCTTGAAAAGAGATGGGTTTCTTTCCTTACTATTACCCCTCCCCACGCACACACATCAATCTGCATTTTTATTTTTTCTTTGTCTATATTTTTCATTTTCTAGTTTTGTACATCTTCCTGAATGGAAATATGTGTGTGTGTTCCCTTGATGGACACATATGTTTACCCATTTGCCCGATGAATTTTCCCATTAACTAAGACACATGTATGCTTGTTATCCAAAGACATAAATATTAAAATTTCCCTTTGTGGATCATATATGACCTTGTTTGTTTAATTTGCTTCACTGAAATGCATCACAGGCCCTGGAAATGTATGGATTTGACATAGATATATCACATTCATTCAGTCTGGAGTCCAGTTTGGTGATTTAGAACTGGATTTGGAGGTTAAAGTTTTGCTACTTAAAACAAACAAACCTGTTAAATAGAAAGGAACAAAGATATGCTAGACTATCCAACAAAAGAAAAGGAAATTAAAGAAGCATTCACCAAAAGTAGGACTGCCTGCTCTACACTGTATAGTCTTTTATGATTTGGTACTTAGCAGAAAAAAGTCAGAAGAGATTGACTATGCAATTACAATGAGTGCACATATTTCCTTCCCATAACTACTATGCTTTAAAGAGTGCTGATTAGATTTGTGCCTCAGGGTGCACATTAGAACTGCCAAATAACTACAACACTGCTCCCATCTTCCATTCTGCATCACAGCAACTTGGCAACTTGGCAACATTATCTTAAATGGTAATGTTGGAAGTTGACTTTCTACCTTTTTTCTGTTCACTTAAAAGGCTAGATTTCCATATCAATCAAGTAATTTGGATACTGGCTTTCCATTCCAAAACTGAATCGAGCTAATACAATGTTCTACATCTGATATGATTTACATTGAGGACCCTTCTATGCAGACCTGAAACTCATGGCTCCTTCTGTCCCTCCCCCCCACCCCCAGATTAGCCTGAGACATCTAAATCCAAATCTAAATCTAAACCCAATCTGCCTTAACTTGGAATAAACCTTGATTTCTAGGTTTACTGCATGTTTAAAAAATGCCTGTGGATGTGTGGACCTTAGAGGAAGGCCTACGCCTTCTCAGTTATGGGGCCTGTGGAGACTGACTCTCAGCATCGACTTCTGCCAAAATGTCAAAATGATGTGACGGGAGATTTTTATCAAAGGCCTTCAAATGGAGACATGTCTCTCTGGTAAGTTTTTTTTCTAAAACAGGGGGCTGATAGCAGGCAGCAATATGCCTAATTTGGTCTCTGATTGACCCAGAAGGGTATCTAACCACCCCCTATACAAAATTGTAGGGTTTGCGGGGATTTCAGCCTGTGTAGAAAAGCCCCGAATGAGCCTTCTTTGCTTTATTAGTTGGATTCGACCCAACTGGTTCTATAATCCTAGTATGGATTTCAAAAAGAAAAGGGCAAGAATTTTCTTTCCATCGCTAAATTACAAATAGGAACATAACCAGAGGCTGTAATGGATAATGGGCAGTATTATCCTCAGCAGAATTTAATAACTGTTTCTTATTGATCAACATATTAATTTCAATAGTGGAAAAGCTGGAACCAAGATACAGATGGAAAAAATATTCAAAATATTTTAAATAGTTAAAGGATATATTTCTTTAGTATAAGGAAACCATTGCAAAGAAAAAAACTGGACTGAGGATAAGCTTTACCATTCAGGACATATTCTGTGTATTATTTGTATGTGCATGTGTAGTAAACAAAATATGTACAGGAAACATTACCCATTAGGCTTGTGCGATTAATTCAAACAATGTTTGAATACTCATTAGAAAATTAGGGGGTGGGAAAAAATAATTTCTAAAGAGTTTGACAGGGTCTCTATCATATTTATAATGATCTAACTAATTTTTGATACTTTTTGTTAAGTAATTAATTGTGCCAATGGGGAAACTTCAGGGGTGCCTTTCTCCCTCATTGTTAGAGCTATTGACATGAAATGTGTTACAATTATAAAACACATGTTCCACTGTTACCCCATCAGGGTTCAAAGCATCCCACTCATCCACAGATTTTTGGGGATTTTTAAAAAAGTTTTCACAAAAAAACTTTTTTCTAAAAAACTACAAGAGCTATCTTTTTGCATTTTCTATACAGTAACACAAGATAACATGGGATCATTCTCCCCAATTTACAGAAATATTCACATATCTACTAATTTTTATAATTTTTAAATATTATTTTTGGGTTTTTTGGTTTTTTTTTAATCCACAATTGCTATCTTATTGAATGTCTCTCATATTAATCAACAGTACAACAATTTAGTGATTTCTTTCCAGCCCAATACTGATTTACTTACTTGTATCAAAGTATCAGTCAGTCCCCCTTTTTGCAGATTCAAAAATTTATTGGAACTCTGGCTGCTGCTAGGAGGGAAAAATCTCTCCTTACCCTAATTGGAGCTTTCTGATGCTGAGCAGAATTCTGGGAAATGTAGTATAGGGCAGGGCCTTTTGAGTTCCCTGCCGTAGGGCTCCTCGCCATCCCAAACTACGTTTTCCAGAATTCTGTGCTCCCATCTCACTCAGCTTGTCCTGCTCTGCTGCTTTCCTCTCTTCATGGTGAGAGGCCATTAATTTAAAGAGGAATGGCAACCTTTGCCTTGCTTGTGATGAAAATGACCCAGACTTTGATAGACTTCTGAGCATTACAGAATTCAAATTAAAAAGTATTAGATGATTTTTGCAAAACTTACAAATTATATATGACTCACTAATTAAAAACAAAATTTGCACACCCTTATTAACTATAGAAAAGTATGAATTTCGTGCATTCTTTTATGTATCTATATTTTTACCTACATGGTAAAAAAGTTGTAAATAAGACACTTTGAAGTTTGACATTATAACATTATTTAACTCAACCAGAATAATATTTGCATTACACATAGGCAATTCATATGGCAGAGCATAATATTAAAATTAAAAAATACAAACAATAAACATATTCCTGAAGGAGAAAGATGAAGCTGATGTTCTGTTCAATGAACCAATGTTCAACTCCATTTTGTGTCAGCAGCATGAACTATTTCTTTTTAAAAAAATAGTTATTGCCCTTGTTTGTCGCATAATTCAGAAACATCCAAATTAGATTTTAATCCTGCTGCCGATTTATAGTGTCATATAGTAAACAAGTACTTGCACACATATTTTCCTGCCAGTGCATAATGGACTTCCTGACAATGTGTGACACGCTTACTGCCAACACTTGTTTATTAAGCCCTATCAGCAGCCATTTTATGTGTCCATTTGGAGAAAAAAGTATTCAGTACAACTTTAATTCTGTTGAAACGTTCAGATGAAACATGCACAAATGGATTTTTTAAAAAATCTCTCTTTTCTTTATGTCTCCACAGCCCCCTTATTTTTATTCAACACCCCACAGTGGCAACTGAGGCTACCAATCACCTCCCCCGGGCCATTCCAGTGCCCCCCCGGGGGGCAATATCATTCACTTTAGGAAGCACTTCCTTAGAGCAACAGTTCTTCAGTGATGTATTGCCATATAAAACTGCCTTTAATACAACTAGTATTCCTAATATGAAATTGTTATATATTCTTTTAAAACCAAACTCTATAGATTCAGTTAAACAAGCCAAGAAAAATGCATCAAAACAAAATGACTGATGAGCCATAACCAAACAAATAAACAAAGCAATATAAAATAAAATCCTGGCATTACTTAGACCCTGAGTGTAATAAGCAGAACCTACTAGAACTCAATGGAGACTGATGAATGTGGTGAGGTTTGAGAAAAGAGTTATACACTAATAGATATACAAAACCTTCATCCTTTATGTTAGTGTACCTTATACAGATATATCAACATAGCCTTTCCTCTCTTTTCTGCTTCAGCCAAAATTGGCAAGCTCTTTCCAGCCTGAATAAGGAGTAAAATTCTCTTATCATCAGAATCATTGATGCTGTATATACAATGTTTAGTGAAAAGACATATCTCCATTCTGTCCCAACCATCTTACAAACAGAATTTCTATGATGACACCAAGGGAAGTGATGCAATAGCTATGAAGATACATGGGCAAGGATTCAATTTTCATCGTTTTATTAAGTACCTTCTATTGGGTTCCATATTCTCTAACATCATTGTATCTGTTTCCTTGAGTAAGTCTCAAGTAGTTTAAGGCTTCTTTCTTTTCTCACACAAACCACTCAATATTCTATTTTGAAGGATTTGCAGAATCCATTCTGACTTGGATGGAGTGGTTGCTACTTGTTTGTGAATGTAAACTTGACCCCAGTTGATCTTGTGCTGTTGAATGCATTTCAATTTATGTAAGTGTGAGGATGTGGATAGGATACTTGCAATGGTAAGAGACACTACATGCATATAAGATCTGTGTCCTTCTTAAGTTTTCATACCAATCAGAAGCCTATAAATTTTAATTTAGAATTGGTAGTAGAATTTAGAATTTAATTTTGGTAGAAAATTTTTAAATAATAGTGCAGAACTGACAAGATATAAACTGATATAAACCCTCATACATAAGAGTACAGGCAACTAAACACAAGTAACAAATCCATACAAGACTTTCAATAATGACATTATGTCAAATTAAAACCATATTGATTATTGTTTGGGTTGTCTCTGTTTCTTTGATATTATTATGTCACCTGCATAGTTTGTTTTTAATACTAGAGCACAGGGGAGCAATATGTGGCCCACAAGCTGTGTACAGCTCCCAATGTTATGTCCCTCCAGCTCATATTTGCTGCTCCTGCTGCTGCTAAAGTAGTCACAATGCCAGTGAAATTTATGTTTGCATTGGCAAAAAGGGTTGCAGGAAGGGATAAATGCACACTTCTCTTTAAAAACATGAATGTGTAGCATATGTAGAGTGTTCATCATATTCACAAGTGAAAGCAGGCTCCTGGAAAACTTTAGGGAGTATAATCACAGTGGAAAACAAGAAGCCAACTATCTCTGCAACTTGTTTTTACAGAGATATGTGGGGAACCCTTTTGTTACTGTGCCCCCATATTTAGATGACATATCAGGCATCATATTCCTCTTGAGGTTATCCACTGAAAGTTGCATACCTTATATATGCACATATAAGCTGACCTAGTGTCTAAGTCAGAAGCAGGTCATGGGCCCCAAATAATGGATTTTGATAAGACCTGTGGATGAGGATCATTCATCAGAGAAGGGAAATGACCTACCTGCTTCTACCATTTTCCAACTCAAACATTTGCAAATGCCAGAAATTTGAGGAAGTATGAGTATGTGGGGTCCATGTTTCTTTTATGTTCTTCAAAGATGGACTACATTATTGCTTTTTGCCACTCTACTAAAAAAGGGGGTGGTTCCCTTGTTAAAAAAATAAAAAATAAGCAAAGTATCCACATTGACCAATTGACAAATCCATTCAGAGTTTTTTTTTTGGGGGGGGAGAGTGATTTTTTTCATTGACATTTCTAGATTTGTGCATGAGTTTGCAAGGTATGTCTTTAAAAAAAGAATCAATGGAGCTGCATGATTATTATTATTATTATTTGCATGCACTGCATTATTTAGCAATAGATTACATTAGCTGCAGGGAGGCAAACCTAGGAACAAAAAGACACAGCACATTTTTCTCATTTCATTTTAAAAAAATACATACCCAACTACCCAAAGATAAATAGCTTGTTATATGATAGGTTTAAAATATATTAAACCCAATAAATATTTGCCTGTAGGAATAGAATTTGGTTGAAACACTGGGTTTTAAATGAAGGTCTTATTTATTTACATTAAAAATTAGTCCAGTCATGATATTTTTCTCAAAAAGACAACATTAAAAAACATGATGCAAGCACCATGTAGATGAGATTATTTAGATGGAAAAATAATATAAATTTGTCAGTTATCAGGGATGTGTTTGTGTGTAAATGTGATTTTGCATTTCATAATATATCCCCAAAAGGGAGAAGAAATGTATCTAAAACATATATTAAAGATAATTAACATTTAAAATCAGAAACAGAAATATGTGCTCATGAATTTTCAGTGCAGATATCCAGAAATAAATAAATACATAAAATACATAAAACTCTTTTGGCATTAAATATTCATCAAGCTAAGTGTGAGACTACGTGTGCCTCAGTTGGGCACTTGTCAAGGCATTCGGTATAAATGTTATTCAAAATAGATAAACAAGAAATGAACAAAGGTGATGAATATCCCCATACATTCAAATAGGGAGGGAAATAAATTGGGATTTTTATCACATTTATCTCCCAGATGAGATTCAAAGCAGATATAAGGCTTTAAGAAGGGGCTCATAGAGTTGAAAGGGACCACAGGAACCATCTAGTCAACTCTTTTTCATGCATGAATACACAACACAGGATCACATAACCTTTGATGAGGTCCCCTGTGCTAATTCATCAGTCTTCATGATGAATTGGTGTGACAGCGGGGCAATCCCACACCCCTCACACTGCCCACTCATCAGTGATGCTTCATCATACGTGGGGAAGCATCACTATCATGCTTATCTCTGTGGTGGCCCTGTTGTTCCAAATGGAACATGGGAGGCTCCCATGTTGGAGGTACAGCATCCTACCATGCTACCATCCCAGTTGAGCAACAGAGCCCCACCGGAAGTGAGACTACACTGTGTGATGTGCGGCATGGGGCTCTGTTGCTCAACTAGGGTGGCAGCATCCTAGCATGCTAAAAATTTGATTGGGTGATGAGGTCATAAGGCAACATTAAAAGATGATGACCCAACCTCTGTTTGAAGACCTTCAAGGATGGAGAAACCACCATCTCCAAACAGTAAAATAGCTGACATCATGATTTCACAGTGTTTGTGCATTTGAAAGGAAAACAGGCACTGTTCCCCTGCTGCAGGTAAATATTTGTATTAAGTCTGATGTGGTGGTGGCATGCAACATGGCTTATCTTTCATTTTGGAGTAAAGACTAGATAAGAATTAGACAAGGCCACAGATAGGAAGGAAAAGATGTGTGGCAAACAGAAGGCAAAGAATAAGCTTCAAAAAGCAGAGTATTGAAGTTAGCACGCGGTAGCTCTTAGAGTATGGAGCTGGGAAATAGGAAATCTATGTTCAATTCTCAACTGAGACACAAAAGCCATTTGGATGCATCACTCTCTTTTAGGATTGTTGGGAGGATAAAAGAGTGAGGACAGAGGAAATGAGAGCTAGACTGGCTATTGTAAGGTTACCAGAAGAAACAAAATATTTAGTTGCATACATCTGTATGCAGGGCCGTAGCCAGAAAAAAATTTCGGGAGGGGTTGAAATTTTCGGGGGAGGGGAGTTGAAAATTTTGCGGGGGTGTGTGTGTTGAAACCTGCCTTCTAGCTCATGCTGAAGCAAAGAGCACAGCAGGGGGCAGAGGAGCCTTCAATAGCCTGCAGCTCCGCCCCTGTCAACCACCTCCACCAAGTCTGGCCTTCTTAATGAGAGCATTCAACACACGCACAACCAACTTGGTTGCTTCACTACATCGGCTATTCCTGCAAGTAATGACAGTGTGAATAAATTGTCAATATTTAAGGCCTTGCATGGTCTGGGGCTGATGTACCTGAGGGACCGCCTCATCCCCTACCAACCCCAGAAATCTATTAGAAATTCCCAGTGTCAAGACCTTGCGTCTAACAGCAACCAGACGCAGAGCCTTTACAGCAGTGGCACCATCACTCTGGAATACTCTGCCACCTGAAGTCCGTGCCTTGCGGGACTTATCAGCTTTCCGCAGGGCATATACGACATATCTGTTTCAACGGGACTTTGATCTCTGATATTGCTGTTTTTAAATTGTTTTAAATTGTTTTTAAATTGTGTTCGATTTTAGCCTGTTCTTGTAAGCCGCTCCAAGCCCCAGGGGAGTGGTGGCATATAAGTTCGAATAATAAATAAATAAATAAATAAATAAATAAATAAATATTTGCTTGAGATAGTGTTTGCAGTTCTGGAGGGTCTCTTAATTTTTTGCATCTCATAGACTTAGCATGGGGATTTGGTTAACCAGTTAAAATTCCTGAGTAAACTGGGTTTTTTAAAAAAAATCTGAAACATTTCGGGGGGGGGGGGTTGAACCCCTAACCCCCCCCCTCGCTACAGGCCTGTCTGTATGTAACTATGTTTCTAAGCATTTATACCCAATACTTTACTCAAAAAGGATTCCAAGGCAGATTACAAATTGTTAATTTGACAATTCCCTGCCCTCCCATTTGCAACTTAAAAAGACACAAAAGCCAAGGCAAAGGGGATGATACAGGGAGCACACTACCCCCCTGTTACACCAGTACTACTGGCTGCCAGTCTGCTACCGAGCACAATTCAAAGCTCTGGATTTGGCCTATAAAGCCCTAAACAGATCTGACCCAGCTTACCTGTCCAAATGTATCTCCCTCTATGACCCACCTTTGAAGTTAAGATCATCTGGGGAGGCCCTGCTCTTAAGCCCACCTTTGCAAGCATGATTGGTTGGGATGAGAGACAGGGCCTTCTCAGTGGTGGCCCCTCATCTATGGAACTCCCTCCCCAATGAAATCAGGTCAGCTCCCTCCCTCCTTTCTTTCAGGAAGAAGCTTAAGATGTGACTGTGGGACCAAGCATCCAACCAGTAAATAGTACAATAAGGATAATGGACGAATGGATTTGACAATTGGACAGGCCTTGGACTATGTTCTGGATTACATAATTTTAATAGATGTTTTATTTATTAATGTATGGTTTTAATTGCATTTGTTTATTTTTATATTTATATGTATTGGCATCAAATTGCCTCCTGCTGTAAGGCTGTCCTGAGTCCCCTTTTAGGATGAGAAGAGTGGGATACAAACATGTGAAATAAATAAATAAATGATAGCAAAAGGGATTAAGTCAAGCAAATGCTGACTGGTCTTCCCTGCCTCTGAGGTCATAGAAATAGCAGTTGAAATATAAAAGCAGGATCTTTCATCAGCCATGGAAAACAAGGCAACATAATGAAGTGGTGAGGGAGGGAGGGGGCACCCGCCTAGCCAGCCAGATCAGCTGAATTAACCCTGGTGATCAATGGGGTGACAGATGTTGCAGCCATATCACCGTCACATCCCTCACATTGCAGCCAGATCACCCTCACAAACAACAAGTGTAACTTGCATAGTTTGGAAGTAGTACTTGCTCTTCAAGGAGGACCTAGATCTTTGCAGCTATTTTTAATCCAGATGTAAACTGGATTAAATATCTATGATGGGTTTCTTCGCATTGCCTGGGTGCATCATTTGAATACCGCAGGCTAATGCAACACCTATACTGCATTTTCTCGCAGTGTAAATAGACCCTTAGAGATATGCAATTAGGTTCCATCTACACTGTTACATAATGCAGTTTGAAGCTGTATTACAGTGAAACAACAGGAGTGGGAGAAATCTACTCCTAGGAAGGAAAATTCACTCCTGAGAGTTATCATGAGGAAAAGCTGTCTCCCCTGAAGCTTTATCACCAATCCTTGTTTCCACAAGAAGCCTAATTTTTCAAAATACAATTATCACAAGAACAGAAAGTGAGGTGAAATATTCTGAACAAGGGCGCAGAGAGAAAAATAAACACCACAAGGGTATTATTAACCCTTCCATTTGTTATCCATGTAGACTCGTATAATGTGGTTCAATGCATCATATGTCTACATTGACCATAAAACGTGGTTTTGAATGCATTATATGGCAGTGTAGATAGGGATTCAGTGAGCAGCCTGGCAAAACTTGCATCTTATGTTTGATCTTTTTGTGTGAATTTTAATATGTATTTTGAGGAGATATGTTTTAATATGTGTATTTAAAGAATGTTTTTACATGAATGTGTGTTTTAACCATGTTGTAAACCACCTCAAGCTGTGAGGAGAGGCAAGCAAGAAATAAGGATTATTATTATTATTATTATTATTATTATTATTATTATTATTATTTTACTAACACAAAAACACAGTAGATCACATCAAATGAGATATATATGCTGGAATTCATATCACAAAATCACAATTCGAACACTTCCCAAGTGACTAGGACTATTTTCGAATGATGGGTGCAGATCCAAGTAAGGTGGACTTTTGCAGTTGACAAATCATGATTTTGTCAATGTTTATTGCTTCCAAATGCTACCTGAGATCTTTTGGCACATTATTATTATTATTATTATTATTATTATTATTATTATTGTCATTATTGACATGTCAAGAAGCACTTCCTCTTAAAAGATGCCATTGTCCCAGAGCAATATATTTAATCTCACAGCAATGGAAAATTTAATCTCTTATAGAACTTGGAAAAGTTGCTTTTCTTGTGCTACAATTGCCATGCTATCTAGAGGATTTGAAGAATGGCCTTCAGCACCATCATCATCATAATCATCATCATCATCATCATCAGTAACAGTATTGATCATGCTGGACTGTGAGATAATGGAATTGTGAATAAAAATCTTGGAACTGGGGAAAGAGAAAGACAGAAACAAATATTTAATGTACACTGCAGTCCTGCATTTTTTTGTCATACATGTACATTTGGAAGTGTGGTTCACAAGCAAGCACTTGGTATATAGCATATATTGAACCCATATTAATTTTAGGAGCACCTTTTCCGCAAGAATTTCAGGGCAGTTTTCCTGCCAAATTGTGTAGTTTTCAACATGTAGCTATTTGAGATTGACCAAGTAATCCAATTTGTAGAAAAGCAGAGCAGTAAAAACCCAACATTTTTCTCAAGAACAGAATGTTGGGAGAAAGGAAATCTATGAATTTCCCTGTAAATGTGAAACAGCACAGATAAGAAAGACTGAGGTATGAAGCATCATTTTTGGACTATAGCTATGAACAATTCCTTGCCTCAGGCTTGTCCAAATAAAGCAAACATGCCCCGAGGTAACAATACATTTCCTCAAAGGAGATGTTTTCTCAGGCTGCTGACTGTTTGCCCTCCCCTCCTCTACAAGCTGGTGTATGGACATGGTGAAATGGTAATTTGATATGTTATTATCTTTACTTGGAAGCAAAGATTTTTTCCAGGAAGGTCTTCCATCTTACTGACAAGCTCTTCATGGGCAAGAAGTGTCAGTTCATCTCCAACTGCCAAGTGTTACCCCTTGAGGCAATATTGACAGTGAAAGTGAATTCAAAAGGTTAGTGATTTGTTTTCCCAGGACACACTACTAAAGAACTTCCCAGAAGATAGTCAGAAATTTTTTAGCCGAAATAGGGGCAATAAAAACTATCATGATGGCATTTAATGAAATATTTATTTTGCTTGTTTTGCATTACTCTAAACACACTCCTTGGTCCAACAAGCTGTACATGCTACAAATCCCCTTCAAATTGTCACTTTTCACTACATGGGATAGATAGAAAGATAGATAGTTATTCCTTCTGGTCTGAAAGGGGGCTTTGAGAATTGCCATTTCATAACTGAAACAAGATCTTCTCCAGTTTCTATGGAGCAAATTTGATTTTTTTTCCTTGCCAAAAAAAGACTGTGTGATATACATCTGCCATGTAGTCTTGGTGACTTTTGAAGAACAGCCAATGGTGAGAAATCAATCTCTGGAGTTGAATTTTTCTCATCCTTGATGTAAGATAAAGATGTATGCACAATTTAAATTCTATAGCCTCATAAATGGCATCTAAAATAGAAAATAAAGTTTTTGATGCTTTTTAACATACAAGAAAAAATGCCAAAGAGTAATCGAATTGTAGTTTTCATCACCTCAGGTGCATAAGTGTTTTCAAGTAAGTAAATAATCATCCCTGCAATTGCAATTATCAGTGAACCTCATGGCAAATAACAAACAGGCAAATGCAACATTTATGCACAGGATCATAAATGTAGGATTTTATTCACCTTCAAGTTGACTCAGGGTGTATTATGTGGGTATACTATGGAATATTATGGAGAAACTAATGTGCCAATTGACCCACTCTGTAAACTAGCCTATTATTTGCAATTGAAATAGATTTCTTCCATTACCAGTCCTGGAGCAATTGTCAATTTGCTTTTGTGTATGGAATGGAAGGAGGAACAATATTTTTGTGTGTGTATTTGTTTGTTTTTGTTTCTGACATAGCAAAATGTAATGGACCCATGATCATCAGTGTGGAAAATCACTGAAAATAAAAAAAAATCAGTGTAAAAATTAAACAGTAAAGAAGAGGGAAATATATTTAAATAGAATAATTTAATGGATTTTTCCATTACTTTGACAATTACTTCCTCAGTGAGTTTGGAATCCTAGAAGCCTGAAGCAACAGAGCCATTCATGAGAAATGCTGAGAGGTTCAATGCTGGTTTATATTCATTTAAACATATAGAGATCAAGTGGATCAGTTCCAAGGCTAACTTTCTCCAACATTATTATTTTTTTCTCTATAGTCAGTCAGATGTTTTCACAAGAACTTCACAATGCAGTTACAGGAAGCAAACTTGTGTGTCAGATCCACAATTTACATAATTTTTAACTGTACTGTTATTTTATTTTGAGTTACATGGAAGTTATCAGAAATTATTACCACACCCCAAAAAAATGAAACACTTAACACAGCCAAGGTCATATAGACCAATTAGCCTATGTAATCAGGACTATAAAATATTTAATATTTTGGTGAATAGATTAGAAACAATAATGTCAAAAAATTTAAAGAAGATCAATATGGATTTGTGAAGGGAAGAAGAATTGGAGACCCAATTTAAAACATGGTAATTGCAATGGATCACGCAAATACAAATAAGAAAAAAAAATAGAAATTCTTAAATTGGCTGTCTATAAAGCTTTTGATAAAGTTAATCATACATTCTTGGTAAGTTTATGTCAGCAACTGAATATGAGAAAAAACTTTTGCAAAACACTGCAACAATTATATAGTAACTGCAAAGTAAGAATAAGGGTGAATGATGGAAGGAACTGTTTAAAAGAGCAATAAGAGTATGAAAAAAGAAAGAAGAAATTAAATCCAGACAATGAGAATAATTTGGGAGCAATATGGTAAATTAATCACAACAATTATGTAAATATAGGTAGAATATTGAGATTAATTGAAAGTAGAGCAGAAAGATTAGTTGAGAACTTGAATACCAAAAATGGAAATTCTGTAGAGCAAGAAGAAATTCAGAACTGAATAGGAGCAGTAAATTGGATTCAAAGTTGGTCTATAAGACAAAATATTTATAGACAGAGGGAGAGAATTAGGAACAGGACAGTCCATTTGAGAAAGTGATAAGGAAATGCCTGAGAGACAAGAAAAAAGCGACAGGAGACTTGTATGAACAAATTATAATGGTAAAAGAAGAAATAAAAGGAAATATTTCAAACATGGAGAATGGATATGGAAATTGAGAGGGAAGACATCCAAAGGGAAATAAGGAATATAGCAAAAGAAAAATATAATGTACTAAGGGAAAGTATGAAGGAAAATGCTTAAAACAGTTTTCCTCTCCCCAAGAAATGGGGAGAGAAAAAACATTTGTCTGCCTCATACGAGGCAGGGAGGAGTTCTGGAGGAACCCTCCAGAACATCCGGGGGCGTGGCCTGATAGCACAGGCCAGGCCCTCCCAGGCTCATTCCGCGCCTGGAAGTTGGGGAGAGAGGTTGCAGAGAAGAGCGAAGACAAGAAGTCTGAAGAGGTTCAGCAAAGAAGAGAAGAAAAGAGGTTAAGGGGATAAGAAGAGCATCTACAGGTCTGTACAGGGGTCCTGGGGGAGGGAGGCTTCACCCACCCACCCCCATACCGGACGAAGGCTGGGCCCTTCAGGGCCCTTCACAGAGGCCTTGGTTATGGCAAACAAGGGCACATGTGGCCAGGGGCCTGGAGCTGGGCGGCTTGGCAGGCGGCTAGCCGGCCATCGACATTCCCTGGCGCATGGTCACCATGGCCTAGGATTGGGCCCGGCCTCGAGCTACCTGAGGGTTCTGGCAATAGGGTTCATGTTGAATTGGCATCCGTCACTGCCGGGGCCCACAGCGTCAATTTTGGTCGCCGTCCGGGCTGTTGATGGAGGCCATTGTGGGAGATGGGGCGGCTGCCATTTTAGGATAGGCCCAATTTCGTTTGCCACATGGGGCAAAATGAAAGTGAAAGGTATTTCAATTACTTTATTTTGGGCCGGATGCGTGTTATATGTAGTGGGTATGATGTTAAATATACAACGTTACACAGGTAATAGGGGAGTTATACCCTTGGCTACAGAGGTTGCTGACCTAAGGTCGATAGTTCTTATTCGGGAGCGGAGCGAGCTCCCGATGTTAGCCACAGCTCCCCCCAAAAAAAATGGATCAGGGAGAGAGCTCCTGCTGTTAGATCCAGCTTCTGATACCAACATATATATATATATATATATATATATATATATATATATATATTAAATAGGATCAGAGAGGGAGCTCCTGCTGTTTGATCCAGCTTCTGATAGCAAAAAAAAAATGGAGCAGGGAGAGAGCTCCTGCTGCTAGATCCAGCTTCTGATACACCCCAAATAATATTATTATTTTAAATAGGATCAGAGGGGGAGCTCCTGCTGTTTGATCCAGCTTCTGATACCAAAAAAAAGGTATATATGTGTATATATATATATATATATATATGTGTGTGTGTGTGTGTGTGTGTGTATATATATATATATGTATGTGTATATATATGTATATAAAATAAAAACCAACACTTAAAGCAGCAATAAATGCAAATGTGAGTAGATCAATAGGCCCCAACGGTAGGCTCTGGCTACTTGGGTGCGGGAGAGCTCCTGATGTCAGCTCCAACTTGTGATAGCCTCACAGCGAGACTCAAGGCATAGGTATATAAAATAAAAATCAACACTTAAGTAGTAATAAATGCAAATGTGGTTAGATCAATAGACTCAACGGTAGGCTCGGTCTACTTGAGTGCGGGAGAGCTCCCGATGTCAGCCCCAACCTGTGATAGCCTCACAGTGAGACTCAATGCATAGGTATATAGAATGGAAACCAACACTTAAACATCAATAAATGCAAATGTGAGTAGATCAATAGGCCCCGACGGTAGGCTCTGGCTGCTTGGGTGCGGGAGAGCTCCTGATGTCAGCCCCAACTTGTGATAGCCTCACAGTGGGACTCAAGACATATGTATATAAAATAAAAATCAACACTTAAGTAGTAATAAATGCAAATGTGATTAGATCAATAGGCCCAACGGTAGGCTCGGTCTACTTGAGTGCGGGAGAGCTCCCGATGTCAGCCCCAACCTGTGATAGCCTCACAGTGAGACTCAATGCATAGGTATATAGAATGGAAACCAACACTTAAACATCAATAAATGCAAATGTGAGTAGATCAATAGGCCCCGACGGTAGGCTCTGGCTGCTTGGGTGCGGGAGAGCTCCTGATGTCAGCCCCAACTTGTGATAGCCTCACAGTGGGACTCAAGACATATGTATATAAAATAAAAATCAACACTTAAGTAGTAATAAATGCAAATGTGATTAGATCAATAGGCCCAACGGTAGGCTCGGTCTATTTGAGTGCGGGAGAGCTCCTGATGTCAGC
Organism: Anolis sagrei; assembly: GCF_037176765.1. NCBI lineage: Eukaryota > Metazoa > Chordata > Lepidosauria > Squamata > Anolidae > Anolis > Anolis sagrei. The sequence goes on from NC_090024.1 coordinate 93,078,089, forward strand.
CCCAACTTGTGATAGCCTCACAGTGAGACTCAATGCATAGGTATATAGAATGAAAACCAACACTTAAACATCAATAAATGCAAATGTGAGTAGATCAATAGGCCCCAACGGTAGGCTCTGGCTGCTTGGGTGCGGGAGAGCTCCTGATGTCAGCCCCAACTTGTGATAGCATCACAGTGAGACTCAATGCATAGGTATATAAAATAAAAATCAACACTTAAGCAGCAATAAATGCAATTGTGAGTAGATCCATAGGCCCCAACGGTAGACTCTGTTTACTTGGGTGCGGGCGAGCTCTGAGGTCAGCCTCAACTTGTGATAGCCTCACAGTGAGACTCAATGCAAATAAGAATTGATCAGTAGGCCCAACTGTAGGCTCTGACTACTTGGGTACAGGGTGAGCTTCTGGGGTCAGCCCCAACTTGTGATAACCTCACAGCGAGACTCAATGCAAATGTGAGTTAATCAATATGCCCCGGCCTAGCCTGGGCTTCCCTTACGAAGGCACTAGAGAGCTCCGCCTTTAGGCAAAGTGGACGCTGGTAAATAGCATATTAGTTGCTTGAACAGTGGTTTATTCCATGGGGAACTTAAGGTGAGCCTTAGGTCACTTAAGTTATAACTATACAACAGTCGGTGAGGCATAGATTTAAGCATTTCTGCATTGCCCTATATATATATATATACATAGTGATAAAGTCATTGTCAACTTGTTTTACTGGCGCTTTATACTTATTGACACAGTCACTGGTAATTTTTCTTTCAGGATGATGCCGAGGAAGAATGTGGGCGGCCCTAAAGGAAAGGGACCTGCCAAGAAGACTCCGGCGAAGTGTCCCCTCCCTCCTAGGGAATCATCATCGGAGGAGGAGGACGTTTCAGCCGAAGAATTGAATGCTCTTATGGCTAGGATGGACAAATTTGAGAGGGAGAGGGGGCTTTCAATGAGGGAGGCTGGGCCGCGCCCTGCGCGGCAGGCTAGCAGGAAGATAATTTTTAAAAATCTGCTCTCCCGCATGTCTGTTCTAGAGGCCGCCCGAGCAGCTGCGACACAAGAAGTTGATCACAACAGCCAACCGGAGCCCAATCAGAGGGAACAAGATCCTCCGGCCCCAACACCGCAAACGGTCGTGGGTCAAGTGTCGGCTGACAACCCAGCAACAACAACGCTGACCAGCGCGGCCCCGGCTGTATCCTGGTCTCAACCAGTTAGCGCGGAGGTACAGCCTGCGAAGAAAGCATCACCATCGGCCACCACACCGGCTGATCCGGTCATGACATCTCCTTCGGCGTCACCGGCTGTGCCAGAGCGGGCGGCACCTGGTCAGCCTGCTACACAAGCCATCGTCGTGGACGGGCCCTCGACATCCGCAGGTAATAACACCACACTGGTCTGGCCTTGGGGCCTGTGCCATGCGCAAAACACAACACCTACTCTCCCAAGTCCGGCCCTGGTGGCAACAGGAGCTTCGGTCGCAAAGGCTGGCCCTCAAGTCCCTACGGTTGCCCCCATAACCTTAGAAATGGCTAGGACGGGGGATGACAACCAGTATTGGGGAACCGATAAATGGGTTTTGCCGATAGTACCTACGGCAGCCTCAGCCTCTTTGGGGGCTCATTTGTCACAGAAAACCATAGACAAGATACTCAGGAATGAGTATATAGATATGTTTTCATTATACTTTAGGGAGTTAGATAAAAAGGAAAAAGAGGATTTGGACGAAGAACGTAAAGAGAAGCTAAAGAATAGGCGGGTTGAGCGGAATTGGAAAAATTGGATAGCTTGTTATACCATATATGCATCCCTGCTAGTGGAAGCTCATCCTTACAGGGCCAAGGCCTTGTTTAAATATCAAAATATAATATATGGGGCATATGTCAACTACACTGGTCAGGTGTGGCTTGTTTACGATAGCCGCTTTCGTTCTGAGGCTGCCACGATGCCTAACAAGCGATGGGACCTCATCGACAGTCAATTGTGGATGGAGGTAATGAATACAACCAGAGCAGTTTCTGGTGAGAAGGCCGATAGCGGCCATACTATACAGAACACTAAAGAGAGTCAGCCCTTTCGGCAGGGAGGCCCAGCACAACAGCCGCAAAGGCAAAAGGCTATGTGCTGGGAATACGCGGCCCAGGGAGCTTGCGCCCGCGAGGACTGTAAATATCAGCACGCCTGTGCAATATGCCAGGGTAACCACGCAACCAATAGTTGTTACAAGGGAAAACCCACAAGAAGTGGGCCAAGAGGTGCCCAGTTCAATAGAAGGAATCCTGGACAGGTTACTGTTCCAAAAGGGCCCCAGCCCAATCAAGGCGGGTCCGCTTAGTTGCTGGCTGGAAAGTTAGCCTTACAGAGCTGCAGCAAATTACTGGCTGGAGGCTTTAGCACACATCAGTTTATGAGCAGGTGTTATATCATGCAGCGGCGTTGACTGCATTGCATTGGGACGGTTTGTGTTCCCTTTGTTGTTTGTTACCAGGAGTGGGTGTTTCTCCTGATGTGTTGGTTATCCACCGTTGGTCATGGCCCAGGGTGCACGTCGTTTGGTCTGCTATCATACCTCGTCGCAAGTACAGAGGCGACGTGGGAAGGCTTCAGAAAGCCAGAAAACGAGTGACTCGGGCCATGTGATTGTTCTGAGCCACGGGCGGACATTCTATGGATTTGTTGGTCATGGCCCAGGGTGCACGTCGTTTGGTCTGCTATCATACCTCGTCGCAAGTACAGAGGCGACGTGGGAAGGCTTCAGAAAGCCACAAAACGAGTGACTCGGGCCATGTGATTGTTCTGATCCACGGGCGGACATTCTAAGGATTTGTTGGTCATGGCCCAGGGTGCACGTCGTTTGTCCGCTATCATACCTCGTCGCAAGTGCAGAGGCGACATGGGAAGGCTTGAGAAAGCCAGAATACGAGTGACTCGGGCCATGTGATTGTTCGGATCCATCAGAGGGGTCGTTACATTGAGCACCCAAACATCACTCGTGACGACGAGAGGTTGTATCGGGGTTTTGGAGTACGTCTTTCGGAATTGGGCAACCAACAATTTCGGTTAGATTTACAGGAAGGTATTTTAGGGGTGTTAGAGGAATTGGTGGGGGATGGGGGCGAAATGGACATTTGCCCCCAATCCGTGGCGTAAATAGATAGGGAAATTCCTTTAGTCGGTGTGCACCTAGGGAACCCCTTAAGGGGTGAAAGGCCCTTAAGTTAAACACTCACCTACAGTTTAAAGGGGTGAGGTGTTGTTAATGGCCTTTAATGGGAAGGAGTCTCGATACAAGAGCTCTGGAAGAGACTCCTCATTCCTTTCCCTTGATGGTGATACGGTTTGATTACCGAAACCCAGGTGCTTCGCCCGGAAATTGTTATTATCGGGTAGTGATACTACCTGGGTTAGGTGACACCAGTTCCTTACACCCTTGAGTTAAGTTAAAAACTTAAATAGGTAACGTTAAATAAAAGTTGCCCAATTTGAATCCAACGCATTGGTGTTGTGTCTTTTATTCTCGTGTGTTTCTTCGTGGGTTGGCAGACAACAGTTTTCCTCTCCCCAAGAAATGGGGAGAGAAAAAACATTTGTCTGCCTCACACGAGGCAGGGAGGAGTTCTGGAGGAACCCTCCAGAACATCCGGGGGCGTGGCCTGATAGCACAGGCCAGGCCCTCCCAGGCTCATTCCGCGCCTGGAAGTTGGCCCACCACTCCCGCCCATTAACAGTATATCGTGCGGTTGCCTGCGGAACCGGGTAGGAATTTTTTCCTCTTCTTGTTTTTAATGGGGGGGGGGGTGGTTTGCCTACCCTATACTGTTTAGGGGCTAGATAGAGGAAGTGGGCTACGCTTTAAATAGGCCAGGCGTAAATAGATAGGGAAATTCCTTTAGTCGGTGTGCACCTAGGGCACCCCTTAAGGGGTGAAAGGCCCTTAAGTTAAACACTCACCTACAGTTTAAAGGGGTGAGGTGTTGTTAATGGCCTTTAATGGGAAGGAGTCTCGATACAAGAGCTCTGGAAGAGACTCCTCATTCCTTTCCCTTGATGGTGATACGGTTTGATTACCGAAACCCAGGTGCTTCGCCCGGAAATTGTTATTATCGGGTAGTGATACTACCTGGGTTAGGTGACACCAGTTCCTTACACCCTTGAGTTAAGTTAAGAACTTAAATAGGTAACGTTAAATAAAAGTTGCCCAATTTGAATCCAACGCATTGGTGTTGTGTCTTTTATTCTCGTGTGTTTCTTCGTGGGTTGGCAGACAAATGGTACAGGCCTCCTGCACAAGTTTCATGCTTCACCCGGGGTAAAGGATAGATCTTGGCATAATTGTAAACAAAGAGGTGTGTTTAATCACATGATATGGTAATGTGATACAATACAGCATACCTGAGAATTATTGAAGGAGAAATTAATAGAACGTTAAATCTTCAAATAATAATAGCCATTAGAAATGTATTACATGCAAGGGTACCAGAAGTTTATAATGTGCCAAAGAAAATGGTGGTTGACAAATTAATAGTGTGTGATCAAATTTTGTTTGTGAGGGGTTTGAAAGATAAAACAAAATGGACTCTGACAAATTGGTATAATTATATAGTGAATATGTTAAATGTGGAAATAACAAATTGCAAATTGAATAATATAGATAAAATAGAAAATCTCATAATAATTAAGAGTATGTCAAATTCAGTTAGGAATTACTTAGAGAATGTATTAAGATGTGGAAGAGAAAAATTGAGATTGAGACTAATATTTCAAATGTATTTTCTGTAGTTTATTGTGCGAAGTGTATGTCCAAATGGAAAGGATAGAGGGAGGGAGCAGGGTAAAACAATAAAAGAAAGAAAGAAAGAAAGAGAAAGAGAGAGAGAGAGAGAGAGAGAGAGAAAGGGAAAGGGAAATGTAACAAAATATGTCACTACACTAGTGCACTAATCTGTGGGATGTAGGTCTTTCTTTGACATAATAGTGTTTCATATTCCCCCTCGACGGACTGTCACCTTGCCGTGGTGAGGGGGCTTGCGTGTTCCGATGAACCTGTAGGCACAGCAACTGGAGTCGTGCACTCCCAGGAGTGGCTGCGGGGGAGGTCCCAGACCAAGAACAGTCCGAAGACCCAAAGACCTCAACGGCGGAGCAGGCGGAGGATAACATAGCCCATGTTACAACGGCTGCGAAGGCGGAAGAAGGCTGCAACAGACTGAGAAGCCACGGTCATTGTGCTAAACTACATCACCAGTGGAACCTCACTCTGTGAAGACTGTGTGTTGATCAGTTGTGCACTGACCTCCACACATTAAAAAAACCCACGCACAGGCGTCTTCCAAAGAAAATAAAAACCAACCAACCAAAGTCCCATGGCGATTAGCGAGTGGCGACGGGGGCAGGACTGTGAAATCTGGAAGCCCCTAGTCACAGACTGGCACATGGGCGGTGGGTACGGACTCAGTCGTTCTACCTCAAGGTCCGAGGCAGTTGAGTAGTTCGGCAGCTGTATCCGCGACTGAGCAGCCCTTTTGAGGATCCACTCTGCTCACCCCACACGGGGAGGGGGCTAGAAAAGGTGCCCTAAACATAGTCTGCCTCTCTCATCCCTGACTGGACTGCCGCGTCCAGTGGGGTCACCACCCTGCGGCCAAAAAAGAAAAATGAACTTTGGTACGTGGAACGTACGGACTCTGATGGACAACAGTGGCAGTGAACGCCCCAAACGCAGAACTGCCATCATTGCAAGGGAGCTGGGACGCTTCAACATCGACATAGCAGCCCTTCAGGAGACCCGGAGAGCAGGGGAGGGACAGCTGAAGGAAGAAAAAGGAGGCTACACCTTCTTCTGGAAGGGACTGCCCGAAAAAGACCAAAGAATGCACGGAGTTGGCTTCGCCATCAGAAATGACCTGATGAAACATCTGTCCGAAGCACCCACTGGCATCAACGAACGACTCTCAACCCTCCGAATCGATCTTGCCAAAAACCAACGGGCAACCATCATAAGTGCCTACGCACCAACACTAGATGCTGATGAAGACATCAAGGAGAAATTCTACTGTCAGCTGGACACCGTCCTATCGGGGATACCTAAGGAGGACAAAATCATCCTCCTGGGGGACTTTAATGCAAGAGTCGGGCGAGACTTCGACCTGTGGCCAGGGAGCATCGGAAAAGACGGGGTTGGAAACAGCAACCCGAATGGCATCCTGCTTCTCACCAAATGTGCGGAACACAACCTTGTCATCACCAACACGCTCTTCCGCCAGAAAAACAAGTTCAAGACATCATGGAAGCACCCCCGGTCAAAGCATTGGCACCTCTTAGACTATGTAATCACACGTGCCAGAGACCGCCGTGACGTGCTCCTCACAAGAGCCATGACAGGTGCCGACGACTGCTGGACTGACCACAGGCTAATCCGATCCTCGATGGCTATCAAGATCGCTCCCAAGCGCAGACTCCAAGGCAGAAAGACAAGGCGCAAAATGAACACCCAAGCCCTTCAGGAGCCCTCCAGGCGAGCCCATCTCCAAACAGCACTCAAGAACCGTCTACCCACAGAACACCCCGAAAATGTTGAGGAACATTGGAACAAACTGAAGACCTCCATCATCCAAGCCTGCGAAGAAACTATTGGATACCAAGCCAAGAAACATCAAGACTGGTTTGATGAAAATGACATCGAGATCCAACAGCTAATTCACAAGAAAAGGAAAGCCTTCCAAACATGGCAGAGAAACATCAACTGTGCTGCTAAGAAAAAGATCTACGCTAGTGCAAAAGCCGAGGTCCAAAGAAGGACAAGAGAACTCAAGAACATCTGGTGGACAAAGAAGGCTGAAGAAATCCAACACCTGGCAGATACCCATAATGCTCAGGGATTTTTCAAAGCCACAAAGGTCATCTACGGACCAAGAAACCATGGCATACAGCCCCTACGCTCATCAGATGGAACCAAACTCCTGAAGGACCAAAACTCAATTGCACTACGTTGGAAAGAACACTACCAAAGCCTCCTGAACCGCAGCTCCAATGTGGCCGAAGAGGTCCTCTCACAAATCCCGCAACAACAAACCAGGGATGAGCTTGCAGCACCGCCTAGTTTGGAAGAAGTCAGCAATGCCATCAGCCAGCAGAAGAATAACAAAGCCAGCGGACCAGATGGGATCCCTGCTGAAATCTTCAAAGAGGGAGGACCTGAGCTGACACACCAACTCCACCAGCTCATAGAAAAAGTGTGGGTGACCGAGAAAATCCCAGCAGACTTCAAGGATGCCACCATCATCACCCTCTTCAAAAAAGGGGAAAGAACAGACTGCGGAAACTATCGAGGTATCTCCCTTCTAACCTCCGCTGGGAAAATCCTCGCAAGAATCCTTGCAAACCGCCTCCTGCCCCTCTCAGAAGACACCCTCCCAGAATCCCAGAACGGCTTCCGCCCCTCCAGAGGAACCGTGGACATGATCTTCACTGCACGACAGCTCCAAGAAAAATACAGGGAACAAAACCAACCTCTGTACATGGCATTCATCGACCTTGCCAAGGCATTCGACACAGTGAATCGCAGCGCTCTCTGGACCATCCTCCACAAAATCGGATGCCCTAACAAATTTGTGAACATCCTGCGGCTCCTCCACGATGACATGATGGCAACAGTCTTGGACAGCAATGGCTCCCAAAGTGACCCATTTAAGGTGGAATCGGGTGTCAAACAGGGATGTGTTATTGCCCCAACTCTATTCTCCATCTTCATCGCTATGATACTTCACCTTGTTGATGGGAAGCTTCCCACCGGAGTGGAAATAATCTATCGGACAGATGGCAAGCTATTCAACCTCAGCAGACTGAAAGCCAAAACCAAGGTTACAACAACATCTGTTATAGAACTCCAGTATGCTGATGACAATGTCGTCTGTGCGCATACAGAAGAAGATCTACAAGCCACTCTAAACACCTTCGCAGAAGCATACACGAAGCTTGGCCTGTCACTGAACATTGAGAAAACCAAAGTGCTCTTCCAGCAGTCACCAGCCAACTCCTCCCCAATGCCAGAGATACAGCTTAATGGTGTAACATTAGAAAATGTTGACCATTTCCGCTACCTTGGCAGCCACCTCTCCACCAAAGTCAACATCGACGCTGAAATACAACACCGCCTGAGCTCCGCAAGTGCAGCATTTTCCCGAATGAAGCAGAGAGTGTTTGAGGACCGGGACATCCGTAGGGAGACCAAGGTGCTTGTCTATAAAGCTATTGTCCTCCCAACCCTGCTATACGCCTGTGAGACGTGGACTGTCTACAGACGTCACATGCAACTCCTGGAACGATTCCATCAGCGCTGCCTCCGGAAAATCCTGCAAATCTCCTGGGAAGACAAGCGGACAAACGTCAGTGTGCTGGAAGAAGCAAAGACCACCAGCATTGAAGCGATGGTCCTCCAACATCAACTCCGCTGGGCTGGCCACGTTGTCCGGATGCCTGACCACCGTCTCCCAAAGCAGTTGCTCTACTCTGAACTTAAGAAGGGAAAACGGAATGTTGGTGGACAGGAAAAGAGATTTAAAGATGGGCTCAAAGCCAACCTTAAAAACTCTGGCATAGACACTGAGAACTGGGAAGCCCTGGCCCTTGAGCGCTCCAGCTGGAGGTCAGCTGTGACCAGCAGTGCTGCAGAATTCGAGGAGGCACGAGTGGAGGGTGAAAGAGAGAAACGTGCTAGGAGGAAGGCGCGTCAAGCCAACCTTCCACCTGGAAACCAATGCCCTCACTGCGGAAGAAGATGCAGAGCAAGAATAGGGCTCCACAGCCACTTACGGACCCACAAGAACATTGGAGGACCATCATACTCGGAAAACGAGGGATCGCCTAAGTAAGTAAGTAAAGTGTTTCATAGAGGAAATTCAACAAAGCCAACCACAGCCTTTGGAATAAAAGATGCACTTCAGCTCTCTTTTGCAAGGCTTCCAAAGCAATCTTCTGGAACAATTTAGATGGCCTTGACATTATTTAATGCTTAAATTTCTCTATATTGGGAAATTTGAAAAAAAATGGTTTATTTCTGTTTCTTTAACTGATTTTAAACCCTTAAAATACAAAGAAATGTTCTGGTCCTTTTGATCCTAACAAAGTAAATGAACTAGGCAAGAAACTATATAAACGAGAAAAGCAATGTTTGAACATCTTTGTTTAATAAGAATGATAGTTTTCACTAATAAGTGTAGATGGCAGGATAATTTACTGACTATAAGCTTGGATGTGAGATCTGGAAGCTTGCAGTTTATGTTTCAAAGAGATAACATCAACACTCTAGCAAGAGAGAAATACTAACTCAAGAAAAGTACTAACATTTACAAAAGTAGAGCATGACATTGAGCATCCCTTGAAAATATCAGACCCCTTCTAAGATCTATAAAGACAATTCTGGCAAATGTTGGAAATGTGAGAAGAATGTTGGAATGACTTATTACATGTGGTGGTCCAAAAACATTAGACTCACATATGATGTTGGGAGAAATTATTAAGGTTAAATTTATGATGAAGCCAGAATTTTAATTTTTGGGAATTCTAATGACCAAGTAGAAAGAAAATCTGGAAGATTAATATAATATATGATAACTGCAGCAAGGATCATCCATGTGCAGAGATGAAAGGAACCTGTTATCCCAACACAAGGGGAATGGCTGACAAAGATCTGTGAATTACTTGAGATGGACAATCTGAAAATGCTGATCAGGGAGAAATTGTGACCAACTTTAAGAAAGTCTATCATCTTTTCACAGCAATGATGGGGGAGAATTGTCAACCACTGGATTTATGAATTAGAGCAATGTTTTAAAAATAAGAATATTGAGTGTATATTATTATCTAAAGGGAGCAGGATAATAAGAGATAAAACCAATAATGTGAGATTCATAGAATAGTTTTAGTTGTTTTGTGTCTAGTATTTCTTTATAAGTGTAGTGTAGGTATTTTCTTATATGTAGTTTAATGTTCTAGTTTATGAAAATCTGGTTTTTTTCCCTTGCATTGCCTTTATTTTTCCCTTATTTCTTATTAAACAATTATAAAAAAAGTATGATGTGTGTGTGATGGGGAAATGTTGCTGCTGGTTGTAATGGGGAAATATTGCTCTGTTGCCCCACCGATTTGCCACGGAAGCTGGCAAATCGATGCGGGGGGACATCATTAATGTGATAAAGTCATTAGTACCCTTTCACTCAACCCCCCCCCCCACACACACACACATACACACACACACCGCAACAAACACTGCATGCAAGATTCGGGTCTTATCACTAAAATAACACTATTATCTGCAAAATGGGAAGAAACACACAGATGTGACTCAGGATTAGTTACTGTATGGTGACTGAGAAAATCTTGGGGAAGAAATCTTTGTACTGCATTGTCAAGAAAACATTTTAAAAGCTATGTGTTATTGGGAATATCATAAAATACGTTCTGTGTCAGAATTAAATTGCCTTCCCACATTTTTTTTTTCCTTTTAGTTTCTATTTGTAGAAGTGAAACAAAGAACCAGGCCCGTAGCCAGGATTTCGATTCGGAGGGGGGGGGGCTGAGTTTTTTTCAGGGGGTTTTCGGGGGGGGGCTGAGTTTCGGGGGGGGGGCTGAGTCTGAGTAAATCCTTTTGTATCATTACCCCAATACCCCCATGCATATGGGATATATTGAGTATGGTGATCAGATCATGATATGAATAAACATAACAGTTTAAATAATGCACCAGTAAGGCCTTTTTGCGAACCACCATGAGCATTTCGGGGGGGGGGGGGGTGAAGCCCCTCAAGCCCCCCTCCCCCCCTGGCTACATGCCTGCAAAGAACCAATTGTACCTGAAAAGAAAAATTAGTTTGGTTTCTTTTAAAAAAACCAAATGAGTATAGTAATGTTATATATTTCTATTCAATTTGAGTTCAACGGGACTTCTGTTTGGCAAAGTGGAGGTTTGCTAATTGAAAGAAAAAGTGGCTCTGAAAGGGAGACATTACCCTTACCCATTCTCTCAGACTCCCTGTCTCTACCTTTCTCTGTCTCTTATAAAATGTCATTACAAAATGCAAACAACTGCTACCTAGAAAGGGTTCTTGTTCCCAGTAGATATCAGACATACATACAGTATAGGCATATTATAAACATAATTGCTGTTCTGCTGTTCTGCTCTAGTTATGGAAGGAAAAGTTTTGAGTTTGATCAGCAATGACTTGGACCAAACATGTTTACTTGCCCCTAATTCTTAAGCAAATCTCTATTTTTTTGGTGGTGGTGGGGGGGGGGGGGGGGAGGGGATCTCTTACTCCTAAGGAGACATCTGTCTGTCATCTAGTAGCATGAAGACTCAATGTGGTTTTACAGACAGATATTAATGGGAAAAAAGCTTTTAAAATCCTTGATACAAACACCTTTGGAGTCCTTTTAGTATTCATGACATGCTTTAAGTATCTAGGCTTGGATGATTTCGCACTTACAGCAAAATCTGACAGATGGAACCTTCTTCCCTCTTTTTATTATTAAATTTCTTTCACTTACAGTAATAATAATAATAATAATAATAATAATAATAATAATAATAATAAATCATTGCATTTTCTTCAGTAAAATTTTAAAGTGTAATTTCAGGATATTCCCTCTAGAAATGTAATGACTATAATAACCATTCTACTCACTGCTCCTACACAATATGTCAGTTCAGAATAGGCTCTCTCCCAAAGTCTAGTTTCACTGTGTATCTAACAAGGCAAAGCTAACAGGAAGTTTTCACCTGAGCAAATCTCGCTAAATACAACAGGGAATCACAGGAACTAATGAAGCCTTCAAATCATAATTGGAAAACATTTGCTTTGAATTAGACAATCCTCTAACTATATATAAAGTGCCAAATCATTAGCACCCACTATGAAATACAATTTAAATTTTATTAACTCCTGAGCAAAACTGACCTTCAAGCTTTTGGTTCTGCAAGGTGATTTTCAGCATCAAGAAGTTGTTTTTAGATACAAATCCTTATATCTTATTATTGTTATTAGGCTCATGGAAGCTGTGCAACCATACCCTCTTGGTCTCAGAGCAAGGCACAGACACACACGGACACACTATTGTAAGTATAAATCTTCATTATGTGATTGACTGCCTGATTTGCGGTGGAAATAGATCATCATTTTTAGATATTCCAATTTAAAGTGAAAATATATGCATAAGATATCTTTCAACATGCTGTATCTCTGGTTCTAATCAACATTTTTTCATGAAATTTGAACACCATTATGCCTTTTATTATTTTTACCCATGTAATTATCTTTAATAGTTTCGAAATATTATTTTTAAAAACATCTGAAAGTAATCACATTGCTGCTCTATTGCTCTACCCCCTTTCAGAGCTCTCTCTTATGTCTTACTGTCCAATTGTCTGCTTGCTTGAGTTGCTGTTCTGAGATGTAAAGCTCTGTTAGTTGCTGTTACTGTTTCCTTTAATCCACCAAGCTCCAGAAGATGCCTAAATGTCTACCAAAGCAACTGAATTTTTTGAGTTCGCAGCAAAGAAGAAAAAGTGAAATATTGAAAGCCAAGAAGGCAGCAGTTGAGAATCATTGCAGAAACTGTTACTAATGAAGACCCCAGAACATAAACACCTGGATTGCAGCTGAAATTTGAGGAAACTAGGGGGAAAAACCTTCTGGTAATTGTGGAAATTATTGTCCTTTGTGGCAGACAAGAACTAGCTTTAAGAGGGAGCAGTGATTCAGGACCTATTACCAAAGCCCTCTCAAAACTGTAGCTATAAAAACCCAGTGTACTAATCTTCAAATAAAGAATGAACTAATAGACATTTATGGTGACAAGATAGTCAAAATTGTTGAAAGATGCTATGCATCACAGTGTTCCTCTGCTTTGGCAAATGAAACTTTGGATGTGAGTGCCTAAGAACAGTTATCACTCTCAGTAAGGTACATTGATGTTGAAGCTGTATAAATAAGAAAAGACTTAATAGATGAGTTGCTGTGAGTTTCAGGGCCATGTTCCAGAAGCATTCTTTCCTGACATTTCACCCACATCTATGGCAAGCATCCTCAGAGCTTGTGAGGTCTTAATGTATTGACACAAAAAAGTGTATTTACACAGTTTTCAAGTGTTTCCAACAGGTGTTGTAATCTTCTTTTGTAATATTTAAATCACTAATTAAAAGTCATTTTCACATTTTTTTAGACTTTGTAGCTAAAGTAGAAATTTGATTTAATTGAATCTCTATAAAATATAGAATGGGTCATAGATTTTAAATTATTTTGTGTTGTGGATCTACTCTTCATGATTCTATTACAAATAAAAATTGTTTCCACTCCCCTGCCTTCTAGAATTTTTTTTCTGGCTATTGGCCTAACTACTCAGATAAAGCACTTTCATGACATTTCTGTCCTCTTCTTTAACTATATTGCCAATGGTATGTCAAAGAGAGAGATAGAAGGCTTAATCAATGTAATTTTTAAATGAAGATAATCATTTGGGATATCTGAAATGTAGTTGACAGCCTATAGGCCAGGGCTTTGTAGCAGATCATTCTAAGCATCTCAACTCCCCAAATCTCAGGATTCTATGGACTGGAGACTTATCATTTAAAAGTGGTATTGAACTGCTAGAACTAGGTAGCATAGTTATGCTCTATATGTGTTCTCATTAGAAGGATCATATAGAGCTATCATGTAGAGCTATGCATGCAATCCTCCACATACATTGCACGGAAGAAGACTAGGACCCCTTTCACACAGCTGAATAAAATCCCATATTATCTGCTTTGAACTGGAAAATATGGCAGTGTGGACTCAGATAATCCAGTTCAAAGCAGATACTGTGGGTTTTTCTGCCTTGATATTCTGGGTTATATGACTGTGTGGAAGGGCCCTCGATGAAAATAGGGATATCTCAGGACAAAGTTGCTTCCATTCCCACACATTTCAGGTCCAACCTATCTTTGAGACTTCATTTCCTTCTATGAGCCAGCACAGGTTTTACGATCTACCAGTCCCTTCTCTCAGTCCCACCTCTGTTTCAAGTGTGGTTGGTGGGAATGAGAGAGAGGGCCTTTTTGGTGGTGCCCCCCTGGCTTTGGGCCACACACAATTAAAAATCTGGCTTTTCCAACAAGCCAACCTTGTTTAGACTCTGATAATATATTAGAGGACTTTTAGATTCTTTATTAGCACTTTATACTTCTGATACCAAATACTGCTGTTTTATCTACAGCAATGGAGCCCCTGGTGGTGCAATGAGTTAAGACTTGTGCCAGCAAGACTGACAGGTCGGAGGTTCGAATCTGGGAAGAGCACGGATAAGATCCCTTTGTCAGCTCCAGCTCCCTGTGCAGGAACATGAGAGAAGCCTCCCACAAGGATGTTAAAACATAAAACAAATATCTGGGCATCACTTGGACAACATCCTTGCAGGGTCTTTCCACACAGCCCTATATCCCAGAATATCTGCTTTGAACTGGGTTATCTAATTCCACACTCAGATAATGTGGGATTTTCTGCCTTGATATTCTGGGATATAGGGCTGTGTTGAAGGGCTCGTAGACGGCCAATTCTTTCACACAAGAAGTGACTTGCAGTTTCTCAAATCGCTCCTGACACAAAAAAAATCCACCAAAAAAATCAATTGCCTTATTTTATTGTTTTTTTTCAAGGGGGTACTGTGAATTTATGATGTTGTTTTGATTGTTTATTGTCTACTCGATGGAGGGGTTGTTTTTTTTTTGCACTTGTTGTATTTTGCATGTTTTGTTAGCCACCCCAAGTCTCTCTGGGAGATGGTGGCGGGATATAAATAAAAGTGTATCATTATTATTATCATGTACTCTAATTTAGCCCATACTAATATCTGAAACAATGACTTTGGTATACTAAATTCTACAACCCATTCAATAATACCATTCACAACACTGAAATCCCTGAAAGCACTGTTTTATTGTTCTATGAACTGTGAATTGCACACACACACACACACACACAGTATTTATGCAGTTAAAATTTCAACACAAATCCACATTTGTTTTCTATTGTATGCGCTGACTGCAAAATTCCCAAGTCAATCTTCCAATTCAATATCAACTCCCTTTGGTTGTTATGACTTTTTCTCGCCTTGAGTGTTAGTGGCAGGCTCAGCCCCAATTTGCTTTTTATTGTTCTCTGAAGTGGAGGGGTGATCTTCCTTATGCTACTTCAAATGTAACTCATATTGTCAAGAAAAGGTCATTTATAAATAAAAGAGTACATATCCCCTGGCTTAATTATGGCCTGTGAAATAATCAGCCCTCCTCAAACAGCAATCCTTCTTCAACATTCTTGTTAAAACTAAGCATGAGTTTATTTCCTTCCCCTTCATCTTTTCATGTTAAATCCCTTCATTATCCAATCACTTATGTATTGCAAACAGTTTCTTCCACTCATTACACATGATGGAAGAGTCATTTGCAAACAGACTGCTTGCCACTGTCAACAGGCTTACTACAGCACTGGTCCTTTCAGTACAAGAACAACAATGGTTTATAATGGGCTCTTTTTAAAAAGAAGGATTAAGACTGTATTTATTGTGAGCCATTTTTTACTGTACAGAAATTGACTATAATTTTGGGAGGATTAGGATATTAATAACTTTTCCCCTTTTAGTTGTACCTTGAAAAGAAACTCTAAGAAGAACTTTTTCCTCAAATATACCACCTTGAAATGGTCATACCTTCAAATGACGACTGGATAAGGAAGGCTATAGACTTTATGGACATGGACAGACTTTCGTGCCTACTGGAAAATCAAGACAAGAGGAACCCAATCAACTGGAATCAATTTAAAGAATACTTAAAAACAAAAAAATATAATCAGTATATAACATTAAATTACAAGACTCATCCAGAGTAAAGAATTAAAACAAGACCAAAAAGAAGCATCTAAACTGGAAACTACAACCTCTGTAGACCGAACGGAAGTTACCAGAGATCTACTACTCTCTAACCCTTCCCTCTCCCCCCCTCATCCCCCCTTCTTCCCCCCCTTTTCCCCTTTCCTTTACCCAATCTCTTCCCAACCTGCCCCCACTTCGAACCCCCACTTCAACTATCTTCCCACTTTACTATCACTGAGATTGTTCCCACATTTTCGATGTTAAAAGGAAAACTTTAATAAAAATCAATTATTAAAAAAAAGAGAAAGAAATGGTCATAGCTTGGAAACAGAGTACCAAATTATTCATTCACTGTCATTTTAATTAAGAGGGCTCCCAAACCTAATTCTGTTTACATTATCATGAAGTGGGAAATGTTTCTAATGCATTACATTCAGTATTAAGTAAATATGTTATTAAATAAACCTTAGGAGAATATGGCAAATTGTTGTTGATACCTAATGAATACAAATTGTTTTTTTCCCTTTATTTAAACTGGCTCTTTTGTATCTATGTCTGGTCTTGTTATTCCAAGGTTGGCCATCAAATGTATTCACTTATTTTCGGTGTCCTTCCATCTGAATGTTTTCTTTCTGCTATGCACAGGAGAGATACTATAGGACAGTAGTTCTCAACCTGGGGTCCCCAGATGTTTTTGACCTTCAACTCCCAGAAATCCCAACAGCTGGTAAATTGGATGGGACTTCTGGGAGTTGTAGGCCAAAAACATCTGGGGACACCAGGTTGAGAACCACTGCTATAGGAAAGCGGAGTTGAAGAAAGGAGATTCCATCTGAACATTAGGAAGAACTTCCTGACTGTGAGAGCCATTCAGCAGTGGAACTCTGCCCTGGAGTGAGGTAGAGGCTCCTTCTTTGGAGGTTTTTATACAGAGGCTAGATGGCCATCTGTCAGGGGTGCTTTGAATGCAACATTCCTGCTTCTTGGCAGGGGGTTGGACTGGATGGCCCATGTGGTCTCTTCCAATTCTATGATTCTAAGAGAAGGTTACAGCCTGTACATGATAATCCTGTAGTACAAACCTTTTACCCATGAGAGAAAATTACTAAAATAACTTTCCACATGTGGCATAGTGCTGGCAACAGCATTGGCCTGACATTTTGCAGATTTCAATTCAATTCATCACCTAGCCATTAAACTCATTGAATCTCTGTAACTATGGTATTTCTCTGCCAGATCCACCTCACAATACATTTGAGTATAAAGAAAGAAAGGGTACTTTGGAATATATGTTGTGGAGGACAGGTGGGAGGTAAATATAACACACAAACAAACTATAGATCAACATATGTCTGTTTTCTAAGGGAGTGCCAAATGTTTGCCTCTTTTCAATCCGAGAGTAAAATCAAGGCTCTGGTTATTGTGAAAAAGTGTTCTCTGGAAAGATATACTAGAGAAATAATGTTTAAGTCCATGTCATAGTTCTTTTCATCATTTTACAAATGAGATGTAAAGATATGGCAGAAATTCATATAGCAACACAGAAATCCTAAACTTTTATGAGTTCTTAGAAGTTTCACAAGTCTAGAATCTATGGACAATTGAAAGAGGTATGGCTTGCCCACTCCTATCTCTTAGGAACTTCCAGGTTAAACACCCAATAGAAATGAGCATTTGAGATGCCAGTTTCGACCAGGTTTGCAACCAAACAGAAGCCCCAAATCTCATGATTTTTGGGGGGATGGAGTAGTTAGATGCCCTTCTGGGTCAATCTCTGATTGATCTGGAGGGTCTCTCCACTAGTCCCCAACCCTCTAAAGCTCCTGTCACATCAAAATAATAATACACTAATAATAATACACTTTATTTATATTCCGCTGAGTGGATCACAATACATATAAGGCAAACAACCAACACCTTTTTACACAAACAATGACATATAATACATAGATAAGGTAAAGGTCTTCCCCTTTTCTCAGTTCCAGAATCTGGAGGTGATGCTCAACTTCCAGTCATGGGGAGGTGCTGTTGTTCCATTTTCCAAGCCAAAGGAGCCTGCTGTTCATAGACTTTTCTGATCTTTTTGCAGGCATGTCTGCATGGAGTGCCCTTTTGTTTTGTTTTCCCACCAAGGCAGTACCTATTGAAATATTTGCATTGCATGTTTCCGAACTGCTAGGTTGGCAGGAGTTAGGACAGACAGTCGATAGCTCACCCCGACTCACAGCTTTGAACTGTTGACCCTCCAGTGAGCAGCTTTTAACAGCTGTGCTATCATGGCTTCTTCTCAGGGGAAAATCCCTTCTCTCCCCTTCAAAGCTCCTTCTGATGTGACAGCAGCTTTGCAGTAGAGGCCTGTTTTTATTTGCAAGCCTCTCATTGTATTTTTTTAATGGGACTGGGCAGGGAATGTGGTAGTGCCATCCCACTCCCTTGGGCTCCTATAGCCCAAAGAAGTATGATGACTATGGGGATTGACCCTTGGGATTGTGGAAAGTAACCCCGAGAGGTAATTCTCATACCTGGGAAGGTTCAATCATTTCTGGAAGGTCCGCACCTTTCCAGGTATTTTTTAAACCAGAGTAAATCTGTAAATCCAGGTTAAACCGAATTACCCTTAAGACTGAGGAAATGGGGATCCTTGACACTTGTCAGCTATTTGTGGATCCTGTTTGAGATCCCATTACCAATTTCTGGTCACTTTAGTGCCCACCACATGATGGTTGTTAAATCAGACAGTCTGAATTGACAGCATTCCACACAAGCCTGTTAAATGCATATACATGCACACACTTATATGACAGTCTCCTTCTCTGGAAGTTTTATAACAGTGCTTGATGACCATCTGTGTAGTGTGCTTTCATGGTGTATTCCTGTATAATGTGGATTTGGAATGTATGCCCCTTGTGATCTCCCTCATCTCTATGATTCTATGGCATACATTCCCCTGAGTGAAGAACACAGGCATACTAAAGTCTGGGCACATAAACTTCTTTATTACATTAAGCTGTGTGCAATACATCATTAATCTGGCCATCAAGATGTTATACTTTCATCAGAACATTTTGTAGGGACTTTATTCCTATATGCAACCCTTTAACAGGTTTTGTACCTGCTACCAAGTAAGTTTACAATACCATCAAAACTGTTTTTTCAGGAAGGCTTTTGCAGGTACACAATCATTTCCCTTATATCATGTTCTTAATCATCCTAATGATATAATTTAGGCAATTATTATCTAAGGGTCCTTCCACACACCCTTTTAACCCAGAATCCACAATATCTGCTTGGAACAGGATTATCTGAGTCCACAATATGGATTTTATACATCTGTGTGGAAGGGGCCTAAGACAATAGCATCTCATCTGTTAATGTTCAAGGGTTGATGTCTGAGGCGAGGGAAGGAGACTATTTCCTTATTAATAAAAATAACCTCTTTACTGCCTTATACTGATTCAGTTTCTTCTTTTATATTGGCTGGGACTTTCTGTGTGCAGTTTAATCTTTGTACTTTATATCACAGGCAATGAGACACTCTTGTGTATAACAAAGTAACACAGTTTTCTTTATAACTTCTGGCTCCAACACTTGTAGTTACATTTGTGTTTTGTTGCAATCTTGAAGCTTACAGTCATTATCATTTATTTGGTTTACTTTTCTGAATAGACTTTCAATGTTTCACATTCACAAACATGTTACTTGCTTTACACACACTTGGCAGAATTATATTCTGACAAAGCAACACTGGCTTTCTTTATGTTCCTTAAAACTCGAGCTCTATTTAACTAACTGCTTCTCTATATCAGAAGTCTTTAACACATCTTCATAACTGCTTATTTCTAACAGGCACTCAAAAAACCAACTATCCTTTTCACACACAGATTCCTAACTGTCATTTTCAAACTCTCTCACTCTAACTGCCTCTTTCAAAACCTTGGCTCCGCCCCTTTGGAATGTTCAGCTCTGCTCTTCCCAACTGTCATTTTGGCCTCGCAGCCTTTTCAAATCCTGGGCCTACGCTAATCTGCATATGACCAATTGGATTCACATATGCAAATGAATCCTATCTCTGCTGTTGCTACCCTGTCTGTGCCTATTCTTCCCTATCTGCCATATGTAAACATAGAGCTATACACCAAAAATTTAACATAGAGTAGCAGTTTCGCTACAATGTCCTTAAATATTGTTAAAGTTTAATAGCTACTGGTTCTATAATTAAATTCATTGGCATCTATGCAAATATAATGTGACATATTTCCCATCTTTCCATTTTATATCTAATTTAGCCTTAGTCTTAGCCTTACCAGTATACAGAATATTTGTGCAGACTTTTCAGACCAATATAATCAGGCTATCAGGAAGAAACATATCCAGAAGACAACACTACATATTTAGAATACTGTATTTTCCTATGCTGGAGACATGTACAAAGCTGGCCAAATAAGAACTCTATCTGAGCTTCTTTTTATCCTTTCTTTATATCATTTCAGTTAGGAAGATTACTCACAACTGAGGTGTATACCAGCTCTTATACACTTAAAATGGGGATTTGATAAAAGGAGGCTTTCATTCCTATCTTACCTGTCCAGCTAAGGTACATATTTTGGCCACTTCAAAAATGGTTGATATCTTCACTTACAGAGTACATGTGTTTCCAAAGGACAAGGTGTAGGCATTTTGATCTATTTCCTTTCTAGAGTCTATACCAGCTGACATGAAAACTGAACCAGTATTTTCCTGCTACGCACACTTTCCCACTTCTGCATTAAATCTTATATGATACTCTTGATAAATCAAATTCTGCACTTTTGAAATTATATTAGCAAAGTTGACAAATAAATTATCTATTCTGTAACACCATGGACATCCCTGAATGAATGGGTGCCTGCAATTGCCTAGAGAGGATACAATTTTAGCCAGCAACACATTTGCATTCCTCTTTCTTTTGATAGATTTTGGTGACTAGCTGTGTTCTTTCAGATCTGCTGTTGCTATTGATTATTGTAGAGGTCTTTGAAGTGTAACATTATGTAGTTTCTTAATTTCTTATCATAATTCATTGTAATTTTTAAGAACCGTTTCCTTATATGCATTCTTCACTGTGTTATGAAGAATACTAATTAAGTCAATCTTTCAAAATCTAATTGTTATTGGGATTACACTCACTAGGAATTTTTTCAATTAGTTCAGTGATATTAATGGGGTAATATTATACTATTCATGCGTATTGATTAACATAAATAAAATACATTTATTGATTAGTCACTCTCTATAGAAATGTTTGTTTTGATGAATCCTTGAATGAAGAGTATTTCTGACTTAGAATATACTGGGATAAATCACCTCCAAGAATGTATGCATGATGAACTTTTTCCACTTTTCTTGCTTGATGCTACTAAGTGTTTGGTTTGACATTAGTTATCACACTCTAAAACAACATCAGAAACACATTGGCAACCAAACATGATTACATGATTACACTGATTTGCTTTAAAAAAACATACAAATATAGATTTTTTTCTAACAGTTTTTAGATACTGATTTTCTGCATAAGCATGGCAGTTATATCTATATATATAATAAAAGTGAATGTTTGTATGTATGTATGTATGTATGTATGTACACATGTATGCGGAGGACGGAAGTGTATGTGGCAGCTTTCTGATTGGCTCTCACGTTCACAGGCCACAGAGACTTGCACGAGCAACGGACCTGGACCAAACTTGGCACACATAACCAGCATGACCCCCTGTACATCCTGGTGAGGTATGGAGGAGGATGGACAAAGGATGATGGATTTGTAGTACTTTCAACCCCTTTGGCTCCCACCCCTAAAAAAAAACTTTTGCCTTGATATTAGGCCTCTTCCTGGAGTTATTTGGGATGCTGATTGAAAAAAAAATGCATTGGATACACCAATATAGTTATAATGGTTATAATGATTTTCTATGGACAAGCAGATGACAACTGGTAGATTACATAAGTCCTGTATCTCAAAAACTAGAACTGAGAGGGGAAACCCAATGTCATTTGTGGATCAGTAGATCTAACAGGCACCAAAACATGTGTTGGCCAATGTTATCAATTGAGGTGGCAAAAGTTATTTGTGTGACATTCCTAGGTCTGAAGACAGTCTAAAGTGAATCTAGATAATCTGTCTCATCTAGGAACCCCTAAAAGGCATTCCAGAACTTAATTAGAGTTTAAATGGAATATTCCAAATGGCATCTGTGACTGGAAACTCAGCAGAGAATATGAAATTAATTGCAAGTATTACTTAAAAGTCCCTTATTTTACCATTTATTTCCAACACAACAATAATAAATCTGCAGCATATGTAGTCACACTGTTAAAAATACTTCTAGTTTGACCTTGACTCATGTATTCATAAAAATTACATTTCCATCCATCTAATATCAGCATGATATCTAAAGAAGGAATATAAATCTAAGAAAAAAGAAAATGCAAGTAATTATATATATGCATGCAATTCAAACAAAATAAGACCACATTTAACATTGCAACCAAAGGCTGTATGGGAATGAGGCACACTTGCAAATGATGATTATATGCATTTTGCACAGTGTGCAACCAGAACATTACCATTTTATATGTGTATATAAGCAAACAAACAGCAGGTATTTCTCTCCAATTTGGAAATGGGATAAAGAAGGCAGATTAAAAGCTCCCCTTCATTTCTTGAGATCTGAGTGTCTTATGAAGCTATGGACTCTAACCATGAGCAAGCAGAAGATATCAAAGGAAATAGGTTACAGATTGTATTGGATTTATATCTGTCTGAACCACTTAGAAGTTTGACCGTCTTTGAGAAAAATCTGTGGGAAGTATATATTAGTTGATGCCAGAAAGAAAGTAAAGAAAACACATGCAGGTAGAAAACATAACTAGGTAATAGCAACATGCATTACATATTTACTCTGCCTTCAAAAGCAAAGCTATACCTGTTGAATCTAATCTAATGACCCCTGCTGGTTCCACTTATATTTCACCCCTCACTCATCTCAACATTTATAGACGGGATAATACAAATATTCAGTTACATGTACATAAACTTTTTCATAGTCTGGGTTCTCCCAATCACATAGAAACATACATGATCAAACCAAGGTTTTCATTTGTAAACATCAGGATAAGTACATACATCAAGGGAACCACTTATTGCATAGGGAAGCTGATGAGGAAACACAACATACAAACTATCTACAGACCCACTAAGAAAATCCAACAATTGCAGTGTTCAGCTAAAGACAAGAGGGATCCTCTCACCACTGCAGGCATCTACTGGATACCATGCAGCTGTGGACAAGTCTACATAGGAACCACCAAATGTAGTGCCCAAAAATGAATGGAGGAACATGAAAGGCACTGCAGACTACTTCAACCAGAGAAGTCAGCCATAGCAGAACACCTGATGAACCAACCTGGACACAGCATATTATTTGAGAACACAAAAATGCTGGACCACTCTTACAACCACCATGTCAGGCTACACAGAGAAGCCATTGAAATCCACAAGCATGTGGACGATTTCAACAGAAAGGAAGAAATCATGAAAATGAACAAAAACTGGCTACCAGTACTAAAAACTCTAAAATTATGACAGTAAATGAAAAACAAAACTCAAACACAGGGAAACTCCAGCCAGGAAACAATCAGGAACACCTGGTCACCTCTCAACAAGGAAATTTCCCAGGCAGTAGCAAGCCACACCTATAAACTATCAGGCCATCAAGTGCTAATCAAGGTGGTCAATTAAAACATTCACACTAGTTCCAACAGACAAGAGTTCTTTCTTCCACAGATATATAAACCCAATTTTCTAGTTTCCAACAAACCCCACAACCACTGAGAATGCTTGCTACAGATGCAGGCGAAACATCATGAGGGAATGCTTCTAGAACATGGCCATATAACCAAAAAAACCTACAACAACCCAGTGATTCCAGCCATGAAAGCCTTCGATGATACAGTACAGAGTAGGCTTGGGTAACCACGGAAAAATTTGGTTCTAAACTCGTTTTGTTTTTAGGAGGCCCTTGTGTTTTGTTTTTTTTAATAATTCTGAAATTTTCCTTTTAAAATTTTTGAAATATACGAAATTTCGTATAATTACGAATAGATTCGTTAATGGCGGACGCAATTGCGCAATATGCTAAAAAAAACCTCCAAATGGGACAGGGGTAACTTCTGAAGCTTCCCTCTCCCTCTGTTGTTAACTGTTGGTGTGATAAAACAAACAACAACTATAACTTGCACCAGACATGCGAAAATAATTACGAAATAATTACAACATAATTACAACATAATTACGAAATAATTACAAAATAATTACGAAATAATTACAAAATAATTACGAAATAAATTGGAAAAAATGTTTCGAATCTAATTTACTCCTCACACTATTCCTGCATGGCTCAATATTGGATTGTAAGCTAATTTAAATACGAATTAATAACGAATTACGAAATTAATGAACGAAACCGCCCAAGCCTAGTACAGAGTTAGTTTTACCATTTCTTCCACATAGCATATACATGGAGGGGACCATTTGGAGTGTAAGAAATTATTATTCATTTCTAAGTGAGGCTCATTTGTCTTCTAAATCAAAATGGGAACCATACTTTATACTTACTCTCTACCCTCAATTATTTTTTATTTCTATCTCTTGTGAGGGTTACAACCTGCCTTATGCACACCCTTCCTTATGCTTTCATCACTGTTTCACTGGTTTCCTTTAAAGAGGAAAGCTTAGTAAGGCAGTTCACACCACAGACAGACTTCTTTGAGGTGAGCCTTTATTCACTGAGATATATCAAAGTGCAAGCTCTACACCATATACAAGCCCAAATGTCAATTTGTGTCTTCTTCAGAACCTTCCCTATCCAGGATTTGTAATTTATTTCCCTAGAGGCCACTTCAGAATGGCAGAATGGCAATGGCTTGCTACCTAACACCTGCCCCAAACCAATACATCCAAACTAGCAACAGAGACATATGAAGCTCCTGCCCAGGCCTTCTGAAGGTTCTCATTCCTTGTAGAAACAATGGAATCATGTCAGAAAAAGCTCAGTTAAGGTATTGATTTCGTTCTTTTAAGTATTTGAGCAATTAGCACAGATACCCAAAGACTTTGCTCTGAATGGGTAGTTAATTACAAGCCCTGGGTAGAAAAAGGATGACTAGAAGAAATAACACCTAGCAACTAGATGGAGCTTAGACGTTTTATTATTGGATGCCATGTTGGGAAACTAGTAGTAAATGAATGAATGCTGTCTAATTTGGTTATTCTGCATAATTGAAGAATATTGTCCAGTAATTGTTTCCATGGGATGAGGTCTCCATAACCCACTAAAATTTATTATTATCTTCAGTTTAGGGGCCCATTGTTGGAGTTCAGCCTGTGATTGTGTTTCAGTACCAGGGTGCTTTGGATGTGGGGAATGACATAAATGAGGTTCAAGATGGCAATGGTTTGGTCAATAATATTGATGCAGAAAATGACATAGAGACACCTGTTCAAAGTATCGTTTCCCATGAGAATGTTCCTACAGTGTATAGGGATGATGATTTACTCCCTGAATTGCTCCCAGTGAGTTCCCAGGATTTGGGGCTTGAAAACAACTCAGCACCTGCAGAAACTAATGAGCATATAGATAGACGGGCAGAAATTAGTCAAAACAGATAGGTCGAGGAATGCCTTTGGCATTCTGTCAGGCTCTGACAGAAAAAGATAAGGGCTGCTCAAGGAAAGTGAAACCAGTTCTTGAGTGCTTGGAATGGCTTAAAAGTTCCAAGCATGGAAAATGCAGCCATATGGAGCATTGTTTAGAATCCTGCTAAATCTTGTCCTCGTCTTATGAAAGCCTTGCTTGGAAGATTCATGCTTAAGGATTTTTTGTTTCCTGGTTTGGCTTTTTGTCTCTTGTGATTACATGCTCATGCCTTAGATGTCCTACTGATGTCAGTCAAAGCATGACTATCTGGTGGGAGTTGTGAGCGGGGGAAAGGCCCTTTCTCCTTACTCTCATTGCACTCAGGTGCAGGTGCTCTAGCTGATATTAGCCAGAGCACCTGAGAACAAGATAAGTGGCATGTCATGGCTAGGGACAGCTGTGTCTCCAAGCTACCTGAGCCTGGGGATCTCAGGACGGCAATGAAGACAGTTAAGGCCAGGTCTAGTTAGGAATCAGACCAACTGTCTTCACTGTTGAGGGAAAAAAGCCTGAATGTTGAGTTAAACTGGATTAGTCCCATGAAGCATTTAACTGCCATAGGTACATATTGACCCAAGCTGTTAGTGTAGTTGAATTCTTGGACTCAGTTATTCATCAGATCTTGCTTAAATTGTCCATTGTGACGTTCACTAGGCCAATTTGTTGCTTTTGTAAATGTTCTTGTCCTTTTCTACATGACTGAACAATCTGAATTACAGCTTTTTAAAGAACTATATTATGTACTTGCAATTGAGCAATGTTTGTATTGATTTTGGTTTGTACAATGTTGAGTATCTGTATGTATCTTTTAAATTATCAGTAAGCAATTTATCTGGAAGAATATTGGAACAATTAAATGATGTGGAAATATAAATGAATGGATTGGCATAGGGGGAGAATATTTTAATTTAATTCTCGCTGACTAGGTCATCATCAGCATCACCTTTAGTCTTTATTAGGCTATCTGAAGACACTTCACATGAAAAAAAAATAGTTATGATGCCATCAAATTCTTTTTAAAATCCTAAGTCTTTTAACTTTGAATGCAATTTTCCTGCTTCTTGGCAGGGTGTTGAACTGGATGGCCCACAAGGTCTCTTTCAACTCTATGATTCTATGACTGCTTCAGATTAAACCTTTTGAAGACTACTGGATTTCCCTCTGTTTTCTGTAATTAATCATTTAATTGTGTATGTGTCATTATATGGCTTTTGAGTAGTTTATTGTAGAACGAGCGCTTTGGGACCCAGTACTTGAATGCTCCAAGTTCCTGGGTTATTGTCCACCAAAATGGATGGTACTGTTCAGCAATCAAACTAATGAGCAGAAAAGGGAGAAAGAAATAAAGAAAAAGAAAACCTCACTTCAAGATGTTGGGAAAGGTTACACCATGGATAAGCTGTCATTTCTCAAAAAAGCATCAAGGATAAAAGATGACTGTTCTCCCATATCGGTTTCAAGGCAGTGGGTATCTGAGTAACAGCTAGCATACAGAAATGGACAAGGCAGTGTTTAGAATGAAGCATCTGAGTGGTTGTTATTTCACCTTGGTCTTTTTTTTAAAAAAAAGAATGAATCAGGAATAATTGGAGTCACAGTTTTTAGAATTAAGCAGGCTCTCTTCATTTACCAAGTTACTTGCTATAGTGCAGTGTAGGGGAACCAAACTGTTTGGCATTACCGTGAATCCATTAAGTTAATATTTAGAGATAGATAAAGAGGAAAAGACAAAGAAACAATTATTTCTTATAGAAAATTGAACACATTTATGAGACTAATTAATGCATCATTTATACTCAACAAGTAATTTAAAGGGCTTGCTCCTTCATAGAGCTGGGCACATAATTAGAATCAAAGGCTGAAAACATTTTAATGAATCTAATCCTCATGCTCATCTTCTCCATGCCTTGCAATAAGAACCCAATTTGAGGTCCTTTGGAAGACTTTGTCAAAATGTTACACTGAAGGGATTTCAGATTTTTCCTCTCACTGAAATGGAGTCAGGGGGAAATCATAATGAAAATGCAAACATCACACTATGGAATCATAGCTGGAAGTTTTTATAAAGAATTGCCTTAATATAATTTCCACTATACTTTTGGTTTCTGTGTGCCTTCCAGTTGTCTCCAATTTATGGTGACCTTAAAATGAACATATCACAAGACAAGTGGGTAGAAGTTTTCTTTGCATTTCTGTGAGATTGAGAGACTGTGACTTACCCACGGTGACCCAGTTGATTTTCATGGGCAAGTAAGGATTCAAATCCTGGTGGTTCAATAGTACAGTACACTGACTTCCCACTATTCCACTCTGTACAAATAAATTATGTCAAGATGTTGCTTACTCAGATTTCTAATCTTTTTGGCTCATGTAATATCTATTAAGTTAACTTAATTCCGGGAAAGATTTTATAGGTGTTGGAGACCAAATGGATGAGCCATTGTATTAGGTACTGTGTCAAGTGATTGCACCTACATGCCTGGGAAACAACATAAACTCTCAAGGAGAGAGGGCGGTCTGATAATAATAATAATAATAATATAAAAATCCACAAATACAACATCAAACCAGAACAGATAGTAGTTTCCAGAGGCAGTAGGCTCTGAGTATCTTTTAGAAGTTATCAGCAGTGATCAGATATGAATAAGCTAATTTATATGGTTTAAAGTTAAGCATTACAACTATCAGACCTTGAATGTGGAAGCCAAACCAACAGGAAAGTAGAGAAGGAATATGAATATATATATATATATATATATATATATATATATATATATATACACACACACACACACACACACACATACACATATATATATATACATACACACACACACACACACATACATACATACATATATGGGGTGTGCAATTTTTATATTACTCATTGTAAGTTGTATCAAATTCGTTAAATTTTCCCTCGCCAAAACTTAAGAATCAAAACTTACCCAATACTTTTTCATTTGCATTTTGTAAATTTCAGAAACCTCCCAAAGTCAATTTCATTTTTGGCACAAGGAAACTAAGCAAAGCCAAAAAGGCTGCCTTTCCTCTTTAAATTAATGGCCGCTTGCCACTAGGAGAGGGAAAGCAGGGAACAGAGTTCTCTGGGGAAAAGACTGAGAAAACACAGAACTCAGGGAAATGTAGTTTGGGAAGGTGAGGAGCCCTATAGCAGAGAATTCAAAAGGCCCTGCTCTAAACTACATTTACCAGAATTCTGCTCATATCAAAAAGTCCCAATCAGGGTAGGGGAGAGCTATTTCCCCTCCGTAGCAGTGGCCAACCAGAGTGCCAACAAATAGTTAAATCTGTAAAGAGGAGGATGGACTGATACTTCTATGTTGGCTGAGAAGAAATCCCTAAATAGAAGATCTATTGGTTAACATGAGATATATTTAATAATAGCTGTTGTGGCTTTTTTCTTCAAGTCATTCTTCTCCATTTTTAAACCCCTAAAATCATTAGAAGTATAAATATTTCTGAAAGATGGGGGGGGGGGGGGATACCCTGATATCTTTTCTTAAAATTCAAGGAGATAACTGTTGTAGTTTTTCTTTTAAAAGTGCTGTTTATAGAAACTCTGAAAATTAATGGATAAGTGACATGTCCTGAAACTTGGTAGGCTAACAATGGTAAATGTATTCTACCGTTGTCACAGGTTTCATCCCAATAGCTGTAAAAATGAGGGAGAAAGGATCCCCTAAAATTCCCCCTTGCACAATTACTGTAACAAAAAAGTAATGAAATATTGTTACAGTAACAATATTTTTTTTACTAATAATACTTTAGAAACACTTTAGAAATGAAATGTTGGTGCCAACCAGTTTCGTAATAACTTTTGAAACATCTTTTTAATATGTAAGATTTAACAGTATACTTTTCCAGGATCAAGAAACCCTGATGAAAGGAATCCTGAAGAATCCTGAAGAATATTAATGGTTCAGGACATACTCTATGTAAAATTAGCATGTGGCTGTTTTGCACAGAACATGTTTTTCTGTACAGAAAGATGGCATCCCTGTGCAGAAAATAAAATGGGATTTGTGTGTGCAGAACAATTCTCTAAACTATGATTATTAAAATAATTAAAACCCATTAAAAGGAGCTTTGGAGAAATTACAGCTTAGTCCATCTTTTTTTCCCCTTTCTTCCTGTATTTGATGTTGGTATTGCACAAAGAAAGTCCTAGAAATATGATGTTGCAATGTTCTATCTTCATACCTTGTGCTAGAATGACCAGATGAAAAAGACCAAGAAGGAAAAGGGACACTGAATGGTAGCATGAATTGAACATAGGTATGGGAGAAATCCACCACAAGCAATACTTAGGACTGTTTTTCTCTCAATTTTCTCTCCCCACAATACTGATTTAAAAAAGAAAAAGAAAAAGAAAAAACATACCTATAGCCTACTGACTGTGAATCTCCTTTGCCATTATAAATGGTACTTTTTGCCACCTGTGGTTGGCAAAGGGGTCATGATGCAGCAGCACCATCTAGCTGGTTAAGAAAGTAACTCTACCTTTGTTCCTCCCTGCCTCCATTTTTTTTCAACTAAAAAGATACCTTTTGATAAAACAGATTGGCAATCTAAAACACATACTTGTCAGGATCAGTGCCAGTATTTTCAGTGAGAATTGTAATGTTTTACGGATTTACATACAGATAGACACATTTTAAACAGTATTTCCAATTCCAGAATTAAAGTGATATAAATATGGTATACTGAATCCTAATCTAAGTAGAAGAATGTATCATTAAGTTAGCCAATGTATCCTTAAACATCAGTGATATTTCATGAGCTTAATTTAAAGCGGTTTTGGGAAAACTAGATTAATAATTGATTTAATAATAATCAGTGATTTTTTAAATTGTGCTTTAGGTTAGGTGTCTATTTTACAGCCTTATTTTGTGAGCATCCACCATTTGTAGTATCCAACATAATGTTGTGCATATCACATGAAATCTAATAGCAGCTGAGCTATTCTTTATTTTCATTGATATTATCATCACTATTTTCACCACCTCCAGCATGATTCTCTGTGAGACCAAACCATAAAAAAATAACTGCTTCTTACCAAACTAGGAAAACTCAAAGAAAATATATTGCCCAAGAACCAAAATATAAGGTAGAATTTGATATCAGCTCAGAAAATTCAGACTATTATATTAAATCTTTTTTTTTAGTCCAAAGTCAATTTTAAATGGGAACAATTAAAATAATTGTAGTGTAGAAGTACAGTATGAGCCCTATAACCCAAGTCAAATGGTGACATGAAAAACCAAACTGGTAAATCTCTAAAAAAAAAAAAAACAATATAGCCAAACACATTCACAGTCCCCAGCAAAATATGTACTATGATAACCAAACAAAGAAAGCATATCAGCAAACAGGATTAGAATTCAAAATGACCTTAACAAATTAGAGAGCTGGGCCAAAACTAACAAAATGCATTTCAACAAGGACAAATGTAAGATACTACACTTAGGCAGGAAAATAAAATGCCAAGATACAGAAAGGGTGATGCCTGACTTGACAATAGTCCATCTTGGAGTCTTTGTGGACAAGTTGAACATGAGCCAACAGTGTGGTACAGCAACTAAAAAAAGCCAATGGGATTTTGGGCTGCATCAAAAGGGGGATTTTGGGCTGAATCAAAAGGGGTAATCAACGGAAGTCATTGTACCTCTCTGTTCTGCTTTGGTTAGACCTCACCTGGAATACTGTGTCCAGTTCTGGATATCACAGTTTAAAAGAGATATTGTCAAGTTGGAAGGTGTCCAGAGGAGTGCAACTAAAGTGATAAATCATCTGGAGACAATGAATCCCTATGAGGAGCACCTTAAAGAGCTGGGCATGTTTAGCCTGCAGAAGAGAAGGTTGAGAGGAGGCGTGATAACCATGTATAAATATGTGAAAGGATGTCATACAAAAGAGGGAGAAGGCTTGTTTTCTGCTGCCCTTGAAACAAGGACTCAGAGCAATGGCTTCAAATTACAGGAAAGGAGATCCTACCTGAATATTAGGAAGAACTTCTTGACCATACGAGCTGTCCAACAGTGGAACTTTCTGACTCAGAGTGTGGTGGAAGCTCATCCCTTGAAAGTTTTTAAAAAGAAGTTGGATGGCCATCTGTAGGGAGGGCTTTGATTGTGCTTTACCTGCATGCCGGGGGATTGGGTTAGATGGCCCATGCGGTCTCTTCTAACTATATTATTCTACGACTCTATGAAGATAGACACAAATAAATCAGCTATCCACACCACACCAAGTCAATAATTTCACAGAGGGAACAGATAAAATTCTCAGTTGCATCTTTATGCAATCATCTCTAGACCCCTAGGAAGTTCTCTGTTCCCTTCAGTTTGTTTGTTCTCTGATTTTGATTCAAAATGCAAATATGGATTACAGCAACTCACCACCTTTATTCTATGTGAATGTGTCTATCCTTCAGTTAAAAACAAAATGGGTGCAGGATGCCAGTATATTTTTATATAACAATATACATGGCTAATCATAGAAACGTATTATCCTTTGCTAAAAATCAGATTTTGATTGCTTTCTAGTACTGGATCATTTTATCTTTTAAAGGGGGGTTGTCAAACTCATTTTCATTGAGGGCTACATCAGCCTTTATGGTTGTCTTCAAAGGACTGGATGTAATTGTAAAACTTTAAAAATGTAACTATACTGCACTATTATTGAAAACCTCACAGGCCAAATAAAATGGCGTGACAGGTCGGATTTGTCATGTAGACCTTGTGTTTAACACATACGACATAGAATATGATTTTTTTCATTCCTGATTGGCCTCTTCCACATCTCCGCCTGAAGTGATCCCTTCTGCCTATTAGAACCAGTGCTGTGCTCTTTGGTAGTCAAAAGTATACACCAGTGTTCATGTACAGAAACTTGTCTACTTGTTTGAAAGGTAACAGGAACTTCTTTTTCATTGCTGGCCAAACATGTTATATTTCTACTTATTTTAAAGATTTTTTTTTATAAAAAAATCAAGATGCTTATCCTACAGTTTAAAATCACAAGATACTTCATTTTCATGTTTTCACACTTTTGTGAAAAAATGTGTCTGCTTCAAGGACAGTTTTTTGTGCAGAACAGAGTGTGAACTTTCTTTGTTGCCTTTTGTTTGTTTTTTTCAGAAAGGAATGAAATGTGAAAAATTTCATAAGAGTTGATCATTTTTCAGTGGGAATAGCATGTGATGAGCCTTCTACTAACTGAAGATGAAAATCATTTCAGAGAGTCTTTAAAAACTGTATTTTTCTATATAACTGACTGATACACCAGTTGGAGAAGCATCTCAACAACTATGTTGCTCCACTCCAGGTCAAATTATGTTATATCTCAACCTATGCACATTATTTTCAGTATCCAATAGTATGTCTCTGACTCTGTTTTTTAATACACTAATGAAAAATAACAATTTCTTGCCTTTCATGGAACCCCAAAGTCTGCTCTCTAATGCTAGGTTTGCTTCCACAAATGTGACATTTGAAAATTTCCCTAATACTGTTTTTAAAAAGTCGTATGTCCTTCTAGTTTTGGGGTTAGGGGGGAGTTTAACCTAATTCCTGTAACATGACAAATTTTTACTCTCCTTCAGAACTCAGTTTGTAGCTGATGGAAAACCTGATATGGAAATAAAGTTGTTATGGACCTTCAGGGATAGCATGTCAGAAGCAAGTTGCATGGATATCAGTAATGCACTAACTAGCAATTGGTTTGATAGAAAATACTTAAGTGACTACAAACATTTATAATTTAGTTTTAATTAAACAGGAGACAGAAAGTACAGATTAGCATTCTCATTTGCTAGCAGGTGCTCATTGAGTCCTCATGTTATGGCAACTAAGCCTGGATGTATTTCTCTGGGGAAGAACTGTAGCTGGTAAACAAATGTATGGTAATCAATGCTATTCTGAGGCAGAAAAGAGCATATGTCTTCGGGAACTGGCATTACATTTCAGTGTTTTTATTTTAATAACAAATTTCATGTGTTTGTATCACAGTCATATTGTCTGTTTTACATTAGAATTGCCTTCACCTGCTTTCATATTTGATAGCACCAAGTGTGTTTGCTATAAAACAGACTTTCTTGAAGTTTTGATCGCTGAATCAAACTTGTTTTCTGCATTTTCAACAAAGTCTCTAGTCTTCTACCTGTTAAGGTTTCCTTTGGAATCATGAAGCTTAAAGAGGGAATGAAAACTACAGGCTTGCTTTTAACACAACTCTGGATGTAGGAATCTCATTTAACTAAAATTAATCAAGACGCTTATGTCTACGGAGGTGTAAGAAATTGACTCAGTTTCTTTGACTGTTCCTTCCTGCATCAAATGCAAAGATTGAGACAAGCTAGAATGGAATAAGGCAACATACAATCATTTGGAAAATGTATAAAATGTATAAAAAACATCATTTACATTTCTGAACTATCTACAGACATGCTTTAACCCAGTGGGAATAGCATGATCTTCTACAAGTTGTTGAGCTGTAAATACCAGCAATCTAAGCTAGTATAGCTAATGATGCAGAATAGTGAGGAATTCCTAGATGTCCCATCAAAATGGTACATGACATCAGATTTCTGCCTCATGATATCAACTTCCAGGTAAAATACTGCAAATGAAAGCTATTAGGGTTTATTGGGTGTTTTTTTTGTAATCTGTGTGGAGTGCTTACCATCTTATGTGGCTTCATGAGATTTCTATAAAGCTTAATCTATCTCATGGTTTGCCATTTTTCTTGCTTCAGATAACCTTTTCCAAATTGACATGTTTGTTGAGAAACTTCTGATTGCCTGCCATTCAAACCCAACATATTACAGAGCATTCTAGAAAGTATTCTATGATGTACATTCTGTTGTGCAAAACTCTGTTTTAGCCATCTTGAGTCTTATGATTGCTCAGCATGAATTGACAAATACCCTCAAAGTGAAGTGTACTGACTAACTGCAGCTGCACATTTATGTGGAACAAACTATAATGGTCAGCAATGTCTTTTCAGAAGGCTGGTCTGTCATTACTAATATTATTTGAGAAAGCTCTGCTGCCAACCATACCAAACCTTTCCTGAGCAGTCTTTGAAAACTGTTCACAGAGTTCTCTTAGATTTTTCAGCTTTTCATTATTGATTTTGGATAGCAGAGCTTTTTCTAAAAGTCAGGAGATCACAATCCTAAACTAGAAATACATCTCTTGGATGGCAATAGGACTTAACTAACCAATGGGAAACCTGCAAGTTTCTAGTCATTACTTTATAAGTGAGAAAATTCATAATTCTAAAGCACTCTATTCCCTTAAAGTGAGAGTTGCTTCACAAAAGTAAACATGCGTTAAGTAACACAGAACCTCGGGACTTAGCAGAAATTCTGGGGTCCCAATCCAGCTCCAGTCCGCAGAAGGCCATACTTTCTTCCCTATGATATCTTGGTTTAGTAATTCCCATGCTTTTGTATAGGTTCTCAAACAAGGATTCAGTTAGAGGAACAGAAAATTTATATAAAAAAATATTTAGTTTCCAAATTGCTAGTGTTGCAACAAATAAAACAATGAACAACCATTTATAGTTATGATGCCTAATGTGTTTGCACCCTCTTGAGAATTTGGCCAATGTTTTCTTTTGCAGCCTAATATCTATTAATATATTCTTGACTGATGTTTTAAGTTTTTCAAGTGGTAGTACTTTGGGAAATGATTTAAAATATCATGGGGAGAATATGTATTTGGGTGAAATACCCTTATTTTTTTCTTCCCAAAGCCATACTCCTGCCTCAACATCATTCAATCTCTCTCCTTAAGCCAGGCATGTAGCCGGGGGGGGGGGGAGGCTTTGGGGGCTTCAGCCCCCCCCCCTGAAATTCTCATGGTGGTCTGCCAAAAGGCCTTACTGGTACATTATTTAAACTGTTATGTTTATTCATATCATGCTCAATATATCCCATATGCATGGGGGTAATGGGGTAACGATACAAAAGGTTTGCTAGGGTAGACCCTCTTTCACTCAGACTAACCCCCCCCCCCCGGAATCAAACTCAGCCCCCCCCCCCCCCCCGAATCAAAATCCTAGCTACGGGCCTGCCTTAAGCTAATCACTAGCAGCAAATAATTTCAGCTAAGTATTATGTAGATTTGGGTCCTGCACATAACTGAAATGCAGTCTCTGGAAACTTTTCTGAAACTGAATTTGCACTCTCATCTAAAAATTGTGCCTACCCATCCTTACTGTTGTGGTATGTGCCATTCTTCTCCATTGCACACACTCCCTTTGAAATTTGGTCCCAACATATCAATGGTTTCTGCCTTTATTGTGTGACTATATACCTCTTTCTTTATTCAGTGTTCCAAATGTCCTTTGTTTAATTACCTCCATGATCATATCATGTATTCTTTTAGCTTTTCTCCTTCTCTATTCAGTGTTCCAAATGTCCTTTTTAAAATTACCTCCATGATCATAGCATGTATTTTTCTAGCTTCCCATCTGTTTTTATAAAGATAAAAAGTTTATTTCATTCCCTCTTTCCACTTACATATATTACTATTTTTATGATACACTTTATAACTACTTTTACTGCCAGGATAGCTACTTTAATGTATGTAAAATCTTGTGGTGTATATAATGGTAGAGAAAACATAGATATAATGCACGTCATGTAGTATACACAAAAATAGAGGAAACAGATTAAACAGCATTTCAAAATAAAAGAAACTCTATGCCAGTGCTTCAAAAATAAAGTCTAATTGGTTTAGGGCAAGGAAGATTAATCCACAATATAGCCATAGAATGATAGCTTCAGAAAAGTTGCAGGGAAGATCTTTCATAATGAAGAGAGGTGTTTCCAAATTTCTCTTTAACCCCATGAAGAGAAAAGAAGCAAACTAGTACCTTGAAGTAGCAATAGTGCATAGAAATATTTTAAATTAGTTGGTTTTTTTTTTCCGTTATGAATGCATTCCAACCCCCAAAATAAACAGATTCCTATAGTATCCTATCTGATTTATCGTCAATCCACTTCTTTGGGCTTCACACAAATCTACCATTTGCCAAAATAAATGATCCTGTGCTTTTTATTTCTGGCCAAATAGTTTAACTAATGGTTCTTCCCACTGAGTACAAGGTCTGACCTATTTGTTAGGTGACTTGTCCATTGGTTGTCTTCTGTTTGTGTTGTATGCCCTGTCCCGCTTCTTTTTCCTCATAGATTTCATTGACCACATCACATATCCCAGTTCTTTGACACAGCTCTGTATTGCTGACTTTATCTCTTACTCATACCACACATCCTTCTTTCCATTGCTCTCTGAGTCATTGCCAGTTTTTCCTTTGTTGTCGTCCATGTTACCATGTTTCAGATGCATATAACACTGCTGTTAAAACTGCTCTTACCTTCATTGGCAGCTTATCATCTGTTAGAACTGTCCAATTTCAATTAAAAGCCACCCAAGCTGCCTTGCGTCTTCTTGCCCATTTGCCATTTTACCAAATTATTTGACTTTACTATGTGGCCCTGGACACACTGCTCATTTTTCATCCATTTCATTTTCTTCAAGTCATTTCCAGTCCTAATGATTTTGAGAGTTGAGCTGATTGTTGGAAAATACTTCTGAAATATAATATTAATTATTAATAATAGTAATTCCAGCAAACAAAAAGTAAACTACTACCATCTAATTACTTCTCCTCTAAAGTAAAAAGTAAAAGTAGAAACAACTTTAAAGAAGCATTAAACCCGAAGCAGAAAGGTGTGTGTGGGGGGGGGGGGGAGGCAGGCAGGCCTGCAGTGCAAATTGAGAAAAAAGAGGGCTTTTAAAAGGAAGCTCGGGGTAGGATAGCTCCAGGTCATCGCTCTTACTTCCCTGGGAAGTGGGAGACTTCCTTACAATGTGTTTTAATGGAAAGCTGCATACAGGAAGAGAGCGTGCGAGCTGCTGCCTGTCTCCTCTAGAGTAGAAATAGCTTTAAGGAACCATTAAACCCAGGGAAAGGCTCACAGAAAGAGTGGTAGCTTAACTCTGATGCTTTTATATTCAAGTCTTAATGACGACTATGGAGGAAAACTATGCTATGGCTGACTTCTCTGGTTGAAGTAGTCGGCAGTGCCTTTCATGTTCCTTGATTCATGTCTGGGTGCTAAACCAGGAAATCTCAATTGGATGGCCCCCCATGAGGGTCTGTCTCCAGGGGTAAACCAAGAATGGGTAACTTGGAAGTCCCTGAACAGACACAGAATTGGAATGGGCAGATCAAAAGACAACCTGGCAAAATGGCATTACCTTTGTCCGCAATGTCCTACCTCATGTACAGAGGAAAAATTGTTTGAGGCTAAAGACTATGCGGTTGCTGTTGCCTGTTTTTGGTCAAAAGATATTTAACCGCTTATGCTCCTTCTATTTTTATCAGTTTATATACTAATTTATGCTATGGTCTTTTTCAAAACAAACAAACAAACAAACAAATAAATGATATAAGGACAAACAATGCCATTGCCTAAAATGACAGGAAGGGAAGCCGGGGAACCCTCCATTGGTTGTTCCAGTGTGCCTTTCCAGAATAAGGAAACTCCTAGCATTATGTCCCAACGCACTTTATCAGAGATCCAGGATATCTGCCTTCCATCCCCCTCCAAATACCCCACCTTGTCATGCCCAGCACTTTTAATTTTAAATATTACATTTGGCCCCGCCATTGTTTTTAATTGCGTCATTGGGTGTTGTTAATGTTATTGCTTTGTTTTTTGAGTTATTGTGTTGTTGTTGTTGCTGTTGCTGTTTTTATTTTTGAATTTGGGCTAGGCCTCTTGTAAGCCGCACCAAGTCCTTCGGGAGATGGTAGTGGAGTACAAATAAAGGTTTAATAATAATAATAATAATAATAATAATAATAATAATAATAATATTGGCACCAATGGGTCAGATTTAGCTGTATTTTTCAGCTGCCATATGGAAACTTAATCCAGCTGCATGCCTGTTTTCAGGAGACACACAAAAACGGATATGGGGGTCTACTAGTATCCAGCCAGCAGAAATAGATCAAGGTTCAGCCAAAATGCACAAACATGACTTCAGCAGTCTCAGGAACAACATAGCATGGAAGCAGTGTGAGATTATTTGATCTGTATTTGTTTGATTTCAGATGTTATACTATATTTAGACCTTTCTCACCTGCTCATCAGCCTGTCTGCTTACAGGAAATTTGATCAAGCTTTTCCTTATGTCTCCAGAAATCAGACATGGATTTTCCTGGGTTTTACAAATCTGATTCTCTGCTATTAAACAACACTCGAGTAACCTTCCTTCAGGTTCTTTCATGTGAGTATTTCCATATTTTTTCCTTCTACTAGATATGTTGTTACATCTTTCCAATCTGTTTCAGCTGTTGGAGTGCCCCTTCTTTTAGAAAGTATGTAATTTATCCATAAGAAATATGGATAAATTAACATACATACTTTCTAAAAGAAGGGGCACTCCAACAGCTGAAACAGATTGGAAAGATGTAACAACATATCTAGTAGAAGGAAAAAAATATGGAAATACTCACATGAAAGAACCTGAAGGAAAGGACAAATAAGGGGAGAGCTGAAAAGAGACGAAGAGGGAAAGCAAGAAGAGGAAAAGAACGAAGGAATAGGAAGAACCTCCCAAAGATACCGGGAAGTCAACGACAGAACAGAACACACATACCCCTGTCCCCCACGCTCTTCCTCACAATTCCTTCCCAATTCCTTGTTTCTACACCCGGTACACTGTAGTTATAAATATACCACCCGTTGTAAATACTCAGAAACCACATCACTTTCTATTCTTTTCTAAGCCTTTTAACCCCTCCCCTATACCCTCCCACACCCTCTTCCCTACCCCCCCATCAGACTTTTCATGTTTGTTTTTACTTTTTATGAAAATTTAATAAAGATTATTTTAAAATTAAAAAAAAACACTCGAGTAACCAAAAGTCTCAATTGTGCCTGGCAAGTTGTCTAATCCCCTCCTCCCACTCCTCTAAATTATTGTGTTTTTTTAATTTGTTGCATGTAATTATTCTAAATATCTACACAGAAGTAAATTGGATAAATTAACCAATAACCCCAATTTTAAAATCAATTTATCACTCACGCTTCACATTGATTCATATTAATCAACTTCAGAGCCTGAATTTGGGACACCATAATGAAAATAGCATTCTGCCTATAGCAGGATCCCAGGCCTTTGGCAGTTACAGGCAGAATCTGCAGGCCAAGGGGCTATTAAAAACAAATTGCTATCAAACAAGCAAACAAATAAAAATAAACAAACAATTTCTGAACTCTGGCATTAGCTCATATAGCCAACAAAATAAAAGGCAAGCTCATTGAGAACTTTTTTCCTATAACAAATAGATGATGTTGCTAATTGCCAATGCAAATTGTGTTGGCCATCACTCTTCTAGACAGCCTAAACAGGGAGCAATGCAACAGTGTACTGATAGATAGACTTTAACTGCATACAGTTCTTTAGAGTGGAAAACTTTTTTGCAAGGGAGCAGGATGCTCAAAGTTTATTTATTTTTTTATTAAAAATGTATTATTCCTCCCCTTCCCAGCACACACACAGACACCAGTACAGAGAATGTTTATGAATAGCACAAGTGTCTCAATGAACACTGCCAATATTTGATGTCTCCATTAGCTATCTTCTCAGCAGGAGAACCCAAGATGTAAACTGGCTGCAGTTAAAAGAATGTGTGTAGTGTGAACAGTGTGAAAATAAAAGCTCAAAATTTCCTAAGCAGGTGTCTGTTCTGAGTGTCATCTATAAAGTAGCACCAGGTGCTGGAAAGTTACTCTACAGGTGTGATTATTTTCTCAAAAAAGACACTTTTTTGTGTGTTGTGCTTGGTCCTAAACTCACGATAATTTCAGGAGTGGTGGATGAGAATTCTAACTAATCCTGAAGCGGAGCAATCTTAGTGGCTGGATCTTAGTCAGGATATGAAGAACATTTTTGAATTGCCTTGTCCTTAGTGAAAATGGGTGTCTCAACATACCAAGTCACTCAGTTCAAAATACTGGCAATTATGATGAGATTTTTCATCCCTCTGTGTGTGTGTGTGTGTGTGGGGGGGGGGGGTATCTTTATCATTAGCAATAGGATACAAATATTGGGATTTGTCTAGAAACGAATATTATGAAGAACTTATTTTGTACAATGGGAATGCAAAACAAAACATGAAATAACCTCACCTCTGAGGATGCTTGCCATAGATGCATGCGAAACGTCAGGAGAAATGCCTCTAGAACATGGCCATATAGCCTGAAAAAACCCACAAGAACTGAGACAAAACATGAAATGTTCAGTAAAGTACAGTTTGAGAAAACTTTCTCACAGCTGGAAGAAAATTGCTAAAATTATTTTTCGCTTCCCTCAACAAGAAACTCAATGATGAATTACACACCATTTGACATTAGTTTAAGTAATAATTGATGCACTTATATTATAATGTGCATCAATTATTGTTCACACTAATGTCACTTTAGGTAGCTCCCCTTATTCCTTTTCTTATTTTATTTTGGGGGTGGGACAGCTGTCCTGAATGCATTTATCCACTTTACCTGGTCATTTACATCCTTCTCTATTCAAAGGAAAATGTGGGAGTTAACTTTAACCTTAGAAAGTTGGCTAGATGGACTAAGTGTCTCAATTTTTATAAGACACCTTATCATATCCCTAACTTTTCAAATTAGGTGCATATTAAAAGGTCATTGCAATAAAAGACAGATTTTAATAAAATAAATTCTCACAAAACAAATTTACTCAGGAAAAACAAAACTATATGTATATGACAGTTCCTTCGTAGTCACAATGAAGTTGCCAAAACAATTAAAAAGTAAAGTAAAATACTTTCTCCAAAAAGATTGAAACAAAAATAAACTTCTCAGTAATAAGGAAGATATTTTTTGCCCTCCAGATATTGAATCCCCTACTTCTAGAGCAGAACATGCAATTTTCATCTTGTATAATATCTAATGAGCAATAAATGAAAAAGTAATGAAGACTCTTAAATATTGATATATTTGCTCAATTTAATATGTGTCCAGTGAGTCAGGGTGACTATAACTGAAAATGGAAGAGATACTGAAGTAAAAAATGGGTCCACATCTTGCTGGTACTTAGGATTATATAGGATTCTTTCAATTTGGGTTCTTTCATAAAGAAAAGGTTGTACTATCATCAGGCTGAAAATGTAATTCCCCAAATATAAATTAACTGACCAGGAAAAAGAGAGACTGTCATTGAATAATCACCACCCACATAATTTGAAAGATTGTGATTTTTTAAAGGTTGTAGGCGAAGACATTATATGGGCAGACTGTAGTGGTCTGGGAAGTGACAATGTCTTAAATATCCCTAGGGGTGAGTGGAGCACAGGTCTGCCTTTAAAGGCACCGGTTGACTGCTGCATTGTGAAAGGGAGACATTCCGTTGTTCCTGGGAGCATCCAGTTGCCCTTCTGTAAAAGGAGGCACAGAATATCTACTTCTCAATATCTACTGCATGAGCTACCTACATTATTCTGGCCTAAAGCTTTCCTTTGTCCCCACTTTTTTTCAGTGTCAGGAACGACTTGGTGTGAGAGAATTGGCCATCTGCAAGGACTTGTTCGGGGGATGCTCAGATGTTTTACCATTGTGTGGGAGGCTTCTCTCATGTCCCTGCATGAGAAGCTGGAGTTGACAGATGGGAGCTCAACCTGCTCCTTGGATTTGAACCACCAACTTTTTGGTCAGCAGTCCTGCTGGCATACTGATCACAGTCATTCAGATCAAAGCTACTCAATAGTTCAGCTCCTTTCCTCTCTACTCTAGTCACATCTTGCAATGTGGTGGGACTGCCATTCATATTTATGCACACAATATCCTTCTTGATGATACAAATAATGAACACTACATCAATGTTATAAGCATGGGTTGTTGTGCTAATTCATTTTAGCAGGTTTAAAGTTTTCAAACCTACCACACATAGTGAAGAAGTGTAAATCTTTTTATCATTTGTAGAAGGTAAAGACTAATAAGTATTACACAAGCCATTTATATATATATTATCTTGTTCTGTGAATCTTAACTGGTAATTTTCACTTTATTGAAATGTAGTAATGATTCAGATCTAGCTGATTTTCTATGCTGGGCTGTGATCTTTCAAATTTAACAATGCATTGCAAAGGAAGACTTTAAAAATGCTTGATTCCTCATAACCTCAAGCTACATGAATCTACTATGTTAAGGTTTTAAACAAAGGACCACACATAGTTAATGTTCATGTCATTCCCTGAATTCAACATCAATTAATAGAACTTAGCATGTGCACAACCTTAAAGCTATTAACTTTTGCTAAAATAATTGCGGGTAAATCCCATCAAACTTAATGGGATTTACATCTCAGTAAACATGAAAAGAATGAGGGTGGTTGGGTTACTGCATCCAAAAGTTAAGCCATCATTATTCTGATGCACAAACCATTTTCTTTTATGTTGACACCTCAGACAAGTAAGGCAGAAATAATTCTTGGGTCTAAGTTGTTGGTCATCATTATTTTTGCCCCTTTGAACTTTGCATGGAAATGTAGAGACACAGATTAATGATTTGCTATGAGCAGAGAGAAAGAGACCA
Source organism: Anolis sagrei (assembly GCF_037176765.1). Classification (NCBI taxonomy): domain Eukaryota; kingdom Metazoa; phylum Chordata; class Lepidosauria; order Squamata; family Anolidae; genus Anolis; species Anolis sagrei. The sequence goes on from NC_090024.1 coordinate 93,121,380, forward strand.
GATAACAAGTATTGTGGGTGGCTGTTCTCCTGAACCTGCCATTGACATGTTGGTCACATGGATAAACAGATAACAGGTAATCCATATAACTGCCAAAATGCCCTATATTCCATTGCAAAGAAGTAATGAAGTTAAGAGCTTCTGTAAAACAGTTTTTCAGAAGTGTTTGTTTGAATTAGTGTCTTAGATCAGACATGGACAAACTTTGGCCCTTCAGCTCTCACAATTCCTAACAGTTGGGTAAGTGGGCTGGGATTTCTGGTAGTTGAAGTCCAGTACACCTGGAGGGCCAAAATTTGCACATGCCTGTCCTAGATAATAATTCTAGAGACTGATACCTAGGGATACAAGAGAAAGATGTTGTGACTGATTTTTACTTGATTATAAGAACTGGCATATGTTTATACACAATCTTTTGTATTTCCAGACTTTTACAGCCTGGTTTGCAATTGAAAAATGCACACAAAAATGTTTGTATTAAAGAGAACTGTGGACAAGCTGCATATTTGTAAAGAAACCGTCCACAAAAAAATTCAATTTTATGAGGCATACACTGGGAAATTTTAATGTAGAGTTCTCTTATTGTTCATGCTTTTTACTAATGGTCTTGCTGGCTGTAAGATTGGGGAGTTAAAGTCCAAAAATAGAAATTTCCCAAGCTTATATGGAGAGAAATGGACTTCAGGCAGATGCGCACTAGACTAGACAATAATTCATGACTCCCCTCATTTTGAAAGGGAGAAATCAGCCATGGGCTACAACTCTGTCCTTCCTTTAAAGAGTAGTCATTTAGGGAATCTAGTTGCTGACTCAGGTAGTAAAGTTAGACTTATTACTGGGTAGGGAATTTATTTGCATGTTTCAATTTCATGACATCACCTCTCATGGCAGTTACATGGTTGGGAACTCAACAACAGCACCATCTCTTGTAGCATTCCTTCTTTACCTTCTAGCTAGGACATAGACCTTTGAAGAATGTCTGTGCATTCTTTTCCCACAATGAAAAAAAAGATAATTTCATTAATAGAAACATATAAGAAAACAACTTCCTCCACTGAACTATAGGAAGTCATATCTGTGCATGTTTAATACCAAACTCTGGAATTTGAAATTGCTAATTAAAGACATTAGCAAATGTCAATACAGCAATATTTTAATGACTCCACAATAATCCCACAGCAATCAATTTAAATCAAAATGAGTTTATTGTAAAGTGCCAAAGGTGGGAAAAAATGCTTCCTTTGCACTACAAAGTACAGATTTCTCAAATGAATAATGCCTGTTCAGAATTTAACTAGATAATTACTTCATTTGCATTTGGTAGAGTGATAAGAGGAGTGGAAAAAGACAGCTCAGTGGGAAATGATGTTAAGCATTAATAGGTGACATGCATAAGACAGCAGTATTCAAACTTCTGTCAATTTCAACAGAGCTCAGTTTAAAGAAAACACATCTATTAACCTCACTACTCTAGTGGGAGTAAAATCAAGACAGAACAAAGGTAAAACAGATGAACAAGTAGTTCATGTCATGCCTGGTTTGAACACACTGTTCAGATACTGAGAAATCATCATATGTTTGCCTCTTTTTAATATGTATTATAGAGATATACTGGTAAGGGCATTTTCTGTTGAAGATTTTTTTTATTCTTCTTGGCAACTTGACAATAGGCAACTGCTTTGCACATTGAATTTCTTAACTATACTGACATCCAGGTGTTACATGGTAAAGGAATCCCACAATCACCTAAATATAGAATTTAAGGAAGTCTATATATCAGTCATGATCAGCTCCGACAATGGGGATGAGGAGTGGATAGAATGGCCAGTAGAGGAGATATGAGTCAGTAGCTCCCAGCAGTCTCTTCAACTTAGTTCAGTCACTGCTGGGAATGAGGTTTCAACTGTGATGGACACTCCCCAACACTCTGAGCAAAGCTTATGAAAATACAGCAGACTTAGCTAGTGAAGAGTTAAATATACCTCCAGCTTTATAACACAGAAGGGAGCATGCAGAGTCTTGCAGGTCCGCAAGATTAGCAGAGAAACAAGCTCTCCACAAGCTACATCTGAGGTTTTAGGATGAAGAGGCTCAGTTTGAAGGATTATTGTGGCTGTCAACTTCTTTCTTTTCTGACTGAACTCATATATTGCTACTTTGGGACTGTCAGCTTTTCGGACTTTGGCTATTGTTCATTCCAGACCTGATCCTGAAATTTTCCAGCTTGACTCTGGTATTTGAACATAGACTATAGCTTTTGATTATCCTGATTTATTCTTGTTTGGATTTTGTGCTTTTTTTTTTTTTTGGAACTATAACATTGGCTTTGTTTGTATGAACTTCTGGACTGTGCCCTGATAAAGTAGCCAGGTCATGATGATATCTATAAAGTCTGTCCTTGCATATGTTTTTTTAAATTCCCACCTTTATGTCCAGTCTGCAACCAATTATTTAGGTGCACATGTTCCTTTGTGTTCCTTTTCCAACTTTGAATAGATGTTTTATATTATATTTTATGCATAGTTTCATCCTCATTCATTAAAGTATGTTCCATTCGCACAGTTTTTCCCTTCAGGTATTTTTGTAGCCAACATACAACATAAAAATTTTGAAGCGCAAATTATATTTGTCCTATAGATAGCCTGGATAAAAACTGGAGTTCTCACATCTTTCTAGTCATAATTACTAGCGAGGAACTCTATCACTAGTAGACCAAAATTGCAAATGGCAAAGATTTTGTATAGTATGTGTCAATGAGATTTCCCCTTGCTAGAGAGAGGCACTCACTTTTCTAAAGCATCATTTAATATTCCTCTTTATGGCCACATCACACAATCAACATAAAAAAAATCTAAATGCTAACAGATTCTTTAATATACAGTAATAATGTATTATCACATTTTTAAAAATTAAATTTGCAATTTATTTTTATTTCTTTATTTATCCTATTTATACCCCACATTTCTCAACCCCAAAGGGGACTCAATGTGGCTTGCATATAGACAATTATTCAGTGCCTTAGAGCAACGTACAAATCCAATGAACATTAACATTAAAATCAATACATATTAAACATTTAAAAACATTGAATTCAGTATTTAAGATCATGCCATCCATAATCATAGTCCAGGGCCATTCCAATAGTTATTGCACATATTCCATATCTATTATTGTATTGCAACTATTATCTGAAGGTTTGATCCCAAAGCCACATTTTCATTTTTCTTCTGAAGGCCAGGAGGGAGGGGGATGATCTAATGTTACTGGGGAGGGAGTTCCACAGCCAAGGGGCCACCACTGAGAAGGCCCTATCTCTTGTCCCCATCAGTTACACCTGTGAAGAAGGCAGGAAGAAGAGGGAGAGGAGGAAGAAAAAGAGGCAAAGAAGGAAGAAGGGGGAAAAGGAAGATGAGGATGACAACATTAACAGGACTTATGGACTTCTTTCTTCTTCAGTGTAAACTTTAGGCCTGTTTGATCAAGAAAAAATTTGTTTCTAAAATCGATTTGTAATTGGGGTGTTTTTTTGTTTCGATATTTAAAATATTTACAAAACTTTCCAAAAAAATGTTTTGTTATTTACGAAATTTCGTAAATATTTACAAAACATTTTGTAAGTGTGAATGTTGCAGTAATGATCACCTTGATTAGCATTGAATGGCTTTCATTTCTCCCACCCTGGACATTCCATAGATAAACTCCATTTGCCTAGTTTCCAACAGACCTCTGAGGATGCCTGCCATAGATGTGGGCAAAATGTCAGGAGAGAATGCTTCTGGAACATGGTCATACACTCATACAGCCCTGAAAACTCACAGCAAAAGGGCCTGGATGGATGCAGCCTTCAATTTGTGGCAATCAGATGGTATTGGTCTGGTCTCATCTCAGGCGGGCCACGGAGGCAGAGCCGGCGCTGCAGGAATCCCCTCCCCGGCTCCTGCGCTCCGGCTCCTGCGCCCTCCTCCTCCTCCTCCTCCCAGCTGTGTTGCAGGAAGTGCCAGGAGGAGGAGGAGGAGGAGGAGGGCGCAGGAGCCGGAGCCGATTGGATGGCGCGTGGAGGCCGGCTGTAAGGGTGAGCGCGCGTGCGCCATCCAATCGGCTCCGGCTCCTGCGCCCTCCTCCTCCTCCTCCTCCTCCTGGCACTTCCTGGCTGCAACACAGCTGGGAGGAGGAGGAGGAGGAGGAGGAGGAGGGCGCAGGAGCCGGAGCCGATTGGATGGCGCGCGAAGGCCGGCTGTAAGGGTGAGCGCGCGCGCGCCATCCAATCGGCTCCGGCTCCTGCGCCCTCCTCCTCCTCCTCCTCCTCCTGGCACTTCCTGGCTGCAACACAGCTGGGAGGAGGAGGAGGAGGAGGAGGGCGCAGGAGCCGGAGCCGATTGGATGGCGCTCGGAGGCCCGGCTGTAAGGGTGAGCGCGCGCGGGCCGGGCGCCCAACAGGCAGGGGCGGTGCTTGGCTCACTGGGTGTGCGCTCGCACCGCCCCTTCGTCCCGCCCGCCCCATTTACAAAACGGGTGAAAGCTCGTAAATACTGTGGGAGTTGCCGTTTCGATATTTAAAAACCCTTCCGGGTTTGAAAATATGTTTTGTTATCGTACCGTAAATGCAAAAATTAACGAATGTTTTACGAATTACGAAATTAACGAACGAAACCGCACAGGCCTAGTAAACTTCCCTAACACATTTTTTTAAATCCTCATATTCCAATACCTCCTGTTTGTATTGGTTCTTTCTTGGACTATATATTGAGAATTTTGAATGGTTTATAGTACACATTTCAGCTTTAATATGAAGGTGGAATGGTTCTAAAAAAATTAATGAACTAATTTAAGGAACATACTCTGGGGAGAGGAAAACTTATGTAAAGGAGAGAAAAGAAACACAAGAAAGCAAAAGCTGTCAGAGGGATGAATGGCTCCTTTATTTTTAAAATCTCTATTAGAGACTGGAACTGCTTCCTAACCACCACCCTTTTCTTTGAGAAAACAATTAGAAATATTTTCTGTCTAGCGGAAGCTAACCACCTGATCACACAGTCTATTTTGATAAAGTTTATGTGGAAGCAATTTGAGACTCACAACTCTCCTGGAATCATTTAAACGTGTCAGCAAAATAAGAAAACTGCTGAGACAATTTGCTTTGATGGATTAAAATAAAAAGACAGTGTCAAAGCTCCACATAAGAAATGACTAAGGAAATTGCCAGACATCAGAGTTGGAAGCTAAAATTAAAATCACCATTGACTAATATCAGAGTATGATTCAACTGTAAGCCTAGTCAGATTATCTAATAAAATGTCTTGGGCAGACATAAGTGTATTTTACCTACCACATCAAATTTCTTCAACAGTAACATGTTCCAATGATCCATCACCATTGTTTTACTGTTTCTGTGTCACTTTTTCATAACAGAATGTAGGAAATGGATTGATGATATGCCACCGACAATTGTATAAATTGTTTCCAGATCATTTCATTACACCTCATTCTATGGGTCTGAAAGTGTGTGTGTATATATATATATATATATATATATATATATATATATATATATGCTCCATGCAGTCATGCTGGCCACATGACCTTGGAGGTGTCTATGGACAACGCTGGCTCTTCAGCTTAGAAATGGAGATGAGCACCACACCCCAGAGTCAGACATGACTGGACTTAATGTCAGGGGACAACCTTTACCTTTTGCCTATAGTACTCAGGAACCCTGTTCAACAACCCAGATGAAATAGAAAAACTGTTTCCCCCCTATCCAGTTCTCTGACTATGAGTTAGTCCTTTGACAAAAAACAAAACCAGGTTTTTACACTTTCAGGGATGGAAGTGAACACACATCACAGGATCTGGTGGCTTCAAGGAAACCTCCCCCATGGATTTTAACTCTCTACAATAGTTAGGTAGTGCAATTCGATTTGTTTGCTGTGAAACAGCTGCTGCATCTAACAACTACCAACATAATCTTTTTACGCAATTGAATTATGGCAATATGAAAATGTCTAGGTGAGTGGAAAGGAACCAGCAGAAATCAGTGTTGAATGTGTTGAGGGCAAAAATATCAAGTATTTATAGCTGGATGGTGAGGAATCAACATTTATTATGGTGTCTAGGTATGTGCAAAAGGATGCTGTTTCAATTTAATCTCTAATTTGGGAAACAATTTAGAGAATTGTCCTTGATTTGAGTGGTGATAGTTGGGATTGGGAGGCCATGAAAGTGGAGAAGTAAATTGCCACATCGGAGACTGCTCTTCGGTAAAAATATCAACCTGGTGGGGAAAATATTTTTAAAACTTGGAGAGACCACTAAAGAACTTTCAAGGGCTTAAAAATTGAGTCTCTTATTATTATTTCCATCTATTGATTGGGATAGTTTATCTGAAAGACAAAAGAGAAATAAAGCAATCCTAAAACAAAACCAGAAACAAAGACAATGTATGCCAGGTTGATGGCAATGACTACAAACAAAGTCATACTGAGCATGCTCCTTTTTATTATATTGTGTATTTGAATTCTACCTTTCTTGCAATATGGGGTGCAAGGTGACTTGCCAGATCTTTTGTACTGCTTAGGATTTCCCGTTATTGTTCTTGTTTGCCTTCAAATAATTTCTGTTACTTATGGCAAATCTAAAATGCACCTATCATTAGATTTCCTAGAAAACATTTGTTCAGAGGGAAGTTGCTTTGGCTTTTGTTCCAACGCTAAGAGAGCATGGCTTCATTTACACTGCCAAAGAATGCAGCTTCAGGATGCATTTTAATTGTGTTTAACTGGATTATATAAGGACCTCATCACATTAACTACTGGATTCACCACATATCATGGCAAATCCGGTGGGGCCCAGCAGGGGGACGTGGGGAACTCATCGCCTCACCCCTGCATCACCTGCCTTGCCACTTATTGCCTCCTTTGGGGGTGGGGGCATCCAATGCCCAGCTCCCCCCCCATTCTTCCTTATTTATTTATTTTATTTATTTACAGTATTTGTATACCACTTTTCTCATCCTGAGGGGGACTCAAAACAGTTTACACATAGGTAATGGCAAAATTCAATGCCAATACAAACAATTACAATTATACACTACAATTAGACATAAATTAAGTTAAAACAATACATCCACAAGCAATAAAACAATTATTAAAACAAAACAGTCTCATCCATTGAATCGCCATTCCAGTTATTGTACAACACGGGAAGCCTCCTAAGTTTCCATCACTGTGGCCAACACTGATTACACCCCTCTTCAGGCATAGAGTCCCACCAGAAGCAGATCGACATTGTGGGTGCCTGAAGAGGGGTCAAAGTAGCATAAGACAGGTAATTTTGCCCATTTTATGAGGCCCTTTTTCTACAATGACATACAATGCAGTTCAATGCAGTTAACCTGTATTCTAAAACTGCATTATATGGCAATGTGGATGGGACCACACATAATGCAGTCTAACTGCATTAAATGACATTATATGACTCTACATTGACTATATAATGGAATTTCAAACCGCATTATATGGTAGTGTAAATGGGGCCCATGACTTGCCCAAGGCCTCCCAGTGAGATTCCATTGGAAACTGGTCTATACTCCAGTACTACACTCCAGTTCTCAGACCACAATATTACACTGCCTCTAAACACAATTTTAGTCTTTTCCTCTTTGTGTTTCAGACACTTGGATGCTAAATAACACATAAAACAGAATAGTACCCTCTTTTGGAGAATTCATCTATTTATTTCTTATTCATCTTTTGGCTAGAACAATGCAAGCTGACTGAACGTGGGAACATAAAAAGAGGAAAAGGGTTTCATCTTGTAGTACTAAGCACTGCCATTACACATACTTATAACATATTTTTAAAATCTGTTGAAAGAAGGAAAATAATAGTACACTACCTCTGCAAAATCTTCTAATAGCTTCTCATCTGGAGGTGTCTTGTTCTTGTTCGTTATTTTAAAATAATGCTATCATGCTTTTATGATGCTCAGATCACATTTCAAATAAACAGAATATATCAAAACATGTTTTAAATCAATCGAATGTAAAACAGCACCTTATTCACAGAATCTTAATCTTTGTTGAAACTTAGCAGCATCAAATATGTCTGAACAGCTTACAAAATGTTTAGGTAGTCAAAAGCTTTCTACAGCATGTTGCAACTCTTCTGAAGGGTCATTAAAAATAGCAATTTTGAATATCAATAGGGAGCTTATCCCAAAATCTCAAAACAACTTTGCTGAAATTCCTGATCCTGGCTACTGATGTTTCTTAATTTAACAATACAAGCTATTTGGGGTATGTGCTGACAAGCTTGCCACAATTGTGAATATACAATATGAATTTATGTCACCTCATAAAGTTTGAGTTAATTTCAAGTTTTGTCTTTTCATTAATAATGAAATCATATACCCCCCCCCCCCCAACACACACACACAAAGAAAAGAAAAAGCAATAAAAATCTTATTCACACCACATTGTTACTGGAACATAATTTCAAAGATAAAAAAATGCATTCACAGATTGTGCTTCACACATATCAGAAGAGGGAGACCCTTGAAAATTTTTGAACTAATATTGGCTTTGGCCCATTCTGACAGTTTGGCTTTACCAAAATGAATTGTATGTATTACAGTTTTGGCCAATGCTGTTAAAATTTCTGTAAGAGATCCTTGGCCTTTTTTTCTTGGCAAGATTTGTTCATAGAGGTTTAACAATTGCCTTCCTCCAAGACATGTGACTTGCCTAAGGACATCCAGTGGGTTTTCATGGCCAAGCAGGGATTTGAGACCTGGTCTCTAGATTTGTTGTCCAACAAAAAAACCACTGGTTCTTAATAAAGAACAATAAAATAAATTTCATTTAGATCCTGCCCTATCTCTCCAAGGGGGAGTCAGGGTGGATTCCAACATATAACAGCAAACATTCAGTGCCTCCATAAACAGACCAATATCAACATAATAATAATCCCAGAGGAACCCCACCTATCAAAACAACATAAGAATCTAACATCAATAAATTAAACCCAATGTAATCTAACAAAAATGGCATAACATCTGAACATAAAAACATTCACTTTGATTTGCAGAAGCCAACTATAGTTCACCAAGTAGTACGGGTTGGTTGTGTAGCCTTAATCCTTAGGAAATTTTGTTTTAACCACTTTTGAGTCTGAAGTAGGCACACATGCACACACAAAACAATTTCTACAGAAGAATTTGTCAGTTTCAGAAAGGAAGAGTGTTTTTGAACTGTGGGATCATTTTTTATCATTTTACTGAAAGTGATCATCCTTGTGAAAAAAAATTCCTCTCCGATGTAAATACTGTATGGATAATACAAGGTCAACAATTCAACTTTGGGTAGATTTTCATGGCAACCCTGGTATATGCAATGGGTTTGTATTCAGGATAAGTATTTATATGATTCAACTGCAATTTTATAGCATAATCATTTGGATGTTTACTCAGCATGAAGCCCTTCGTGTCCATATTGCCTTACTTTCAGATTTATATAGTTAGTACTTCAGGGATCCCCTATTGAACATTGAAGTCTGATCTCCAGAATGGTAGCCCAATGCTTAGACCACTACACCATGCATCACGCTGGGAGAATGTATATAGACAAATGATTGAGGAACAGGAGCTCCTTCCTTTAATAGAAAATCATACACTTATGCCATTCTCACTGAAATTGCCTCTCATATCCAGTTCCTACATGGTCTTATAAAGTGGCCAAGTGATGTTATCTTGTTGATTTTTCCTGAAGGATACTTCCTATGAAACCACCCTGGCTTAATGTTAATAACTGGTAGTTTCAGCCTGAAAAGAAAAGCTATGCTAGATACCTGAAAGACACAATTAGTGGATCCCACTAATTTGATGGAAAAGAGAAATGCAATTTCCGTTCTCCATATTGGATACATCTACATAGGCTGAACCCTCTTTCTTGTTCCTGGCCATATGAACACCTGTGCTGATGTGAGCACAGGCACCTGTGCTGGCTAGGAGATCTCATGGAGCTCTTCAGCCAGTTGGGAGGAAAGAAGGAGGTAACATGTGCCAATCTGCCACCCTGATGAGTGTAGTGAAAAGGGGATGGCAATGGTAAGCCATATGGATAGCAGACTGGTCTGAATAAGACCTGATCCTGCTATTTTCACTGTGCTGAAGCCATGGGATTACTCTGGAATTTCAGTGAAACTCTGGAGCACCCTCATATCCTGGGGTTAACATGGTTGTTAAGGCCATATAGACAATCCTCTCATCAAAAAGATTGCATGTAAAGGTCAGCAAATGATGTAATAAAGATAGTTGCCTTAGGGCAGTACTTATACAGATTTCACTTCCCAGGATAAATTTTGGAAGTAATAACACCTTGTAAGTTTACTATGCAAGAAAATCTCAATAAAAATTAGGCCTCAGTGAGCATAAAACTAAGCACAAATTGCAACTAACTGAGTATCTTCCCAATTACATAGTTTTAGAAAATGTTGCACTAAGTGAGGAATTGTCTACCCAAATTGAAGTCTTCTTATGAAGTATGGCATACTTCTATTAATTTTTTTGTGGTTGTGTGCCTTCTAGTTCTTTTCAACACATGTTGCACTCCAGAACAGGAAAAAAACCCTCTGATTTTAAAACAGACCACACGTTGAGTGAAGAAACAAATCCTTTTTATTGAAGCTTAGTAAAACAGCCAGTAGAAAGAAATGCTTGTAAGAAAATAGGAAAGTTCCAAAAAGTAAAAGGTCAAATGCAGTAACTCAAAGCAATGTCCACAAAAGATATAAAAGAAATCCAAGGCAGTATTTATCCTGATAGGATTCAACAGGATGCAAAGACAATCCAAACGCTGTTAATAAACACCAAAAGGCTAGAAGTATCCACAGGAACAAGACCCCTTAAACAGGATTTCCATTTGCACATGAACTTGATTTCCAAACTATGCCTGATCTAACAGGCTTTCCCTTGAAGCAAACCTTATATCCCAAAACCCAGAAACTGGTTTTGTTTTCCCCCACCCTTGGCTCTTATCTGACGAAGCCTTTCGGAACAACGTAAACCTTGAGTTTGTTGTTGGTCCTGGCTGAACTCCAGCCGCCTGTTTTTCAACTCATTTTCTGGCTGCTCATTCAAATTTCCAGGTGTCAGATTGTTTTCCAAACCCAAATCTTGAGAACTCTCAGAGAGAGGGAGTAAACCATCATCCCTATGCCCAGCAGGAATATTCTTATGAGAAACTGCCCTTTTCACTGGGGCATCTCTGTCATTGTCTGCAAGAAAATCATTGACCAAACCATCTCCATCTTGCACCTCAGCCTCAGCACCATCATTTCTTTCATTATTTCTCACATCATTGCCCACATCATTGCCCACATCAGAAGCATCATGATCCTGGAACACAAACACAGGATTCCCAACAACACCAAGGCAAATCTATCATGACTCTCCCAAAGTCACCTAGTAAGATTAAACAATCAAGAGGTGAATTAAATCATAGTCACAAGAGTCATAATCCAGTGCTTAAAATACCCCACCATATTTGCTTTTCATCATAATATCATAGAATCTTGCAGTATCTATAATATCTCTACATTAGATTAACTGATTTACATGATAAACTGATTTACATGATTTACATTGAGTAACAAATAAGAATACAAGGTTAATAAGGTTAACAACAGCTGACTGATTACACACATAGTTGGAAAAAATTACAATACTTAAAACTGCTTAAAATACTGTTTTTAAGCAGTTAAAACTGATTGATGCTGTACATGATGGCTACGTACTACAAACGTACTGTGTCTAAAATTGGGAATTGTCTAACCCTTGCTGCCATGGAAAGACATTTGGCAACCACGAAGGTAATGTGGGGAAGATCATCACCAAATAGAAACTTCACAGAAAGTTTCACTGGACTAGCTAGTAAGTTTGTAAGTTGGGGATTGTTTGAGTAGATATAATGTGTTATCAAATTGATTTTATAATTTTATTTTTAGGAAGATGGACCAGCATGTTTTAAATACCATAAAATTAGTTTGATTGGGAGGTTTACATAACAAATAAGGATGAAGATGACACTGGCAAAATTGCCCACAGTTGACTGATAAATAATTAGAGAGTCAGAGGAGAGTATGACTGACCCTTATCATGCATTTTAATTATGTTCTTTAATTGCCTTTTGAATCCTATAAAATCACTGGCCCAAGTCTCCTTGCCAACTTCACAAATTGAGCCAGCATTTATCACATGTGGAAGAGAAGAGGTCACTCTGTCTTTTAAGTTGAAGTGGGACTTGGAAAATACTTGATCTTTCTTACTAGGCAGGAAAAACTACAAAGTCCAAGAGCCTATTTGGATGAAAGCATCCTTGGGAATTTGTACTTGCTTAATAGAATATGTCAAAGACAAATTGCAAAGCTGTTTTTTGAAAACTATGCACACAATTTTGAAGATCTTGTACTGAAGACTTGATAGCAGCAAAAGATCAAAACTGAAGGAGACTTAAATTGCTTTTTAGGCCTTCTCAAAGAAACAGTTTTAATGGTCCCTATAATCCTTCCAGTTCTGTGAGAGCTTTGTTTTTGCAGATGCTCAAGGACATGAATTCTATAATGCTAAAAATGAAAGTTAAATTGTAACATTTCAAAGCCTTCCACTCTGATTTCCAATACACCATGCATTCACAATTTCATCAGTCTAACATGTGTTAGTATCAATGTGAAAGACAATTATTTGGTTTTTTAAAAGAAGTGTCAGTGTAACTTCATAGTTTAGATTTCCCACCAGTTAAAGATGGTCAAACCTGCGACCTTTCGGGCAACAAATTTGTCAGCTCAGCGGTTTAACCTACTGTGCCACCGAGGGCAGAGATTTCTAGGGGCCAGAAAAAGAAGAAGATAGACGTCTTATTCATGCACAACAAATAATAGCCTGTTAAGCAGATGGGAGAAAGGGCTGAAAAACAAGTCAAAGATTACAATATTCACCTTGAATTTAAGAAAAGTATTCTGAATAACTGAAGCATGTTTTCTACTTATAATCCATCTTCAAACTGTTTATCTTCCTTAAATAGAACACACACATCATTTTCAATTTGTGAAGGCTTTATATATAGATGGATTTATTCAGGCAAATATATACCAGTTGAGTTCATACAAAATTAATTACAACCACAGAATTAAACTTGTACTTGTTAACTGTGTTTCTGAGTCCCCTCATAAAGAATGGAATATATTAATAATATACAGTGAAAAAAGTCACCCAAAGCTGTAAAACAAGCATGCTCTATTCTATAATTATAGAGTGAGCATTTATTCCTAATTTCTTGGTTTAAATCAGGGATCCTCAAACTTTTTGAACAGAGGGCCAGGTCACAGTACCTCAAACTGTTGAAGGGCCAGATTATAATGTGAAAACAACATGAATGAATTCTTATGCATACTACACATACCTTATTTGTAGTGCAAAAAACACTTTAAAAATACAATAATTAAAATGAAGAACAATTTTAACAAATATAAATTTATTAGTATTTGGTGATCTACAATTTGGTGATGGAGCTGGGCATTGTATGTTTTAACCGTTTCCCCTTCCCGTCTGCTCCCTCACCCATATTGTGCTTCAGTAATTATATTTATATTTTTAATGTACCAAACATACCATGTTTGTATGAAAATGTGACTATTTCCTGTGCTGGTCAATGACCGAAATAAATGATTTGATTGATTGAGTCACAAAGCTCATCCACCTGCAGAAAGACTCCAGCCAGGAACATTTCTGAATGCCATGTCTCTGATTGCAGCTTAGCACATTAGATTTGAAAAATAACTTGAAATTTTTAAATGTTGGGAAATTAATGAATTACCCTTAATGCTAATGTTTGAAATAATTTAATTAGTTTAGATGTCATTCATTTAGGAGACTTTGGAATTAATTCCTTCAATAGAACTTTTTCAGGCAATAAAAGCCCTTAACCATAGTACTAATTGGGGATGCAGTGAATTAGAGGAAAATACCAAAAAATCTAGTGAATGCGTAACACAGCAAGTTAATTAACTAGTTACTAAATAATTATTTTGAACTCTGAATTTGAAAGTGCACCATATTTGAGTCAGACTGACGGCATTGCTAACTGAGAGGAGACAATGCCCTAGACTGGGGTGTGATCTCATGAGACCCAAAGGACAAAAAAAAGTTTGAAAGAACCAGTAACAAGATCTGCTATTGGAATCAGCACAGACAATTCCATAGCATTCCCTGTGATTTTTATGTGGTGTTCTCCAACACATGTCTTAAAGAGTGAGTTCATTAATTTATATCATTAATTAAAGTCAACAGTAAGAATTTAGTTTTCCAATGTCTTTTAATATTGTCAAATTAATTTTCCCTGAAGAGTCCCTGAAATCATGCTCCCCAGTCCTATTCAATTGTAATACTTATATGTTTTCTTTTATTTCCCCCATCTTTGATTGCTGCTTTTTTTTGCTGATTTCCAGAAATTTAGCTTTCTTTCTCTCTTTGTTAAACATTGCTACTGCTAAGTGAATTCTAAGGAATAGAAAGTCAAAAGCACACTTTCTATACATAACTTGCACTGCAGCCCCTACCCAGAAAGTGATTTCTCTTTTCTTACTGTTCAGAAAAACACATCTTTAATTTCTGCTTTGTGGTGCCACTTCTAAAGGTAATTTTTTCTTATCTTTAGAAAAATATAGGTGAGCAATCTATAGTTTGTCTTGTATTTGTCTGCATTTGTTATGTTTGATTCCTCAAACATACAAAGATCTATATAGATTATGAATGACTGGCAATGTCTTGTACAAAGAATGGATTAAAATTATTGAGCCTAGCTGTGATGCAGTAGTTATCACAGCCGTTGTCTTATAGCAATGAAGCTATGACTGTTCCATGTACTTTCGCTTCACTTTGACAAACTTTTCCCATCTGTGCTCCAGGTTAACCAACCCTCGGAGGTTTTTCCTGGAGGTTGCACCAATCACTGCATCAATGACTGTGTCATAGGAAAGGATATGCTTTCCTTTCGGGTTTTTCATCATAGATAATGGCATTGACATCTCTGTTATGAATCACAGTGTCACCTGAGGATACTGTGATCAAGATGTGCACCCATGCTACATTTTAGTCCATTATTGCAGGAACTGCAACATGGGTCTCATTACTGATGGTTGCATTTTTGTCCTATTCCCCTCCCTCTCCTAGTTGTCAGAGAGCAGTACATTGCATGCAGGTGAATTTGATGGAAAGTATGATGAAGAGTTGTTCTTAACCAGAAAATATTTTGATCATCCCTTACCTCCTTCACAGGTAGGCTCCACGACTTTTCATCCACCCATTGTTTGTATATGTCTCTCTCAGTATGTGAGTAGACAAGGAAAGCATAATAGACAGTCATTTTATTTTCTGTAAATAAAGGAAACAGAAACTAGCTTTTGAAGAATCAATGTTCGTTACAGTGGAAGAAGTTTATCTCCTGGCGAAACCCATACAAGAAGGGATCTTCTTATTTTTATGTCCTAACAAGCCTTTAGCTACCATCAGCTTTAATGAGGCTGTCTAACTTCACAGCAAGTTGACAGAAATAACAACTAACTTTCCTTTATGAATTAAAGACTTAAATAGCATTTGTTGACATGGGAAGGTAAATGCCAAGGTTTTCAAGATTGATGTGGGATAACTTCAATATACCTTCCATGACGGTTGCAAGAAGCCAAGGGCAAATGTAAATGTGGAAGTCGATGGATTTCACCAACTGAAACTAATCATTTTGAAATTTGTGGACTTCACAAGGACATCATTACATTGACATATGCCATTTACCATTTGAAAAAGTGCTTCTGTGTAGTCTCTCTGCATAATGCTTAATTGTTGTTTACATGGCTGTACAAGCACAATTATTACAGAAACACTTTGTGAAGCTAACAGAAGAGCTGAAGAAATTATTGGGTAGACTTCTGGCTGTTGTTTCTTGGAGGATTTTGCAGACTTCCCTTTCAAAACAAGGTAGGTGGATACAATTTGTTCTACCATTAAGCTGAAACAGGGTATAGGGTTATAGCCTGTACTAGACAGGTTCTCAGCTTGGGGGTCCTCCTGGATGCATTGCAGAGCCTTGAACCCCAGGTTTCAGTGGTGGCCAGGGGAGCTTTCACACAATTAAAACTTGTGCACCAGCTGTACCCATACCTTGGGAAGTCAGACTTGGTTGCAGTGACCCATGCACTTGATACAACTCGAATAGACTACTGCGATGCACTTTACATGGGTTTGCCTTTGAAGACTGTTTGGAAGCTCCAAGTAGTCCAATGAGCAGCAGCCTGGTTGCTCACCGGAGCAATGTACGGAGAGCACACAACTCCCCTGTTACATCAGCTCCACTGGCTGCCTTTTTGCTACTTTACAGACTAAAGCCAGCATTCAAAGTCCTGGCTTTAGTTTGTAAAGTTCTAAATGGTACTGGTCCAACTTACCTGTTCAAATGTACCCCTCCCTATAAACTGGTTATAGAATTAAGATAGGTGGGGGAGACCCTCTCTCAGTCCCAACCCCATAGCAAGCATGACTGGTGGGAATGAGAGACAGGGCCTTCTCAGTGATGGCTCCTAAGATGTGAACTCCTTCCCTAGTGATATCAGATTGGCCCCTCCCTCCTGATTTTAGAAAAAGAGTGAAGACCTTGGCATGGGAGCAGGTGTTTGGATAGTGCAATATAGAACTGTAGTAACAAATATGATGACCTTTGGAATAGGTATCATAGTTTGAACAGTTTTACTGTATTTATATGATTTTATATTTTATGTATATTATGTATTGTATTTTATTTGACCATATATGCAGCATTGAATATTGCCATATTGTAAGCTACTCTGAGTCTCCCTTGAGGTAGGAGAGAGCAGGATATAATTAGGGTAAATAAAATAATTTTTTAAAAAAATGTTGAAGCTTTTGGGACGCAATAGACTTCTTCCAAAAATATCTTTATCCATGTTTTTAATCTGTTTTATTTTTTAAAATCTATTTTAACCTGTTAAGTTGTTGAATATGTTTTAGATTATTTTGACTACTTCATAGTTTTAAATTCTGCATTGTTCTGAATTGTTCACAGTGGTGTTATCTGTATATTGCTCTAAATTATAAATGGTGGAATGTAAATATCTTAATAAAATAAAGGAATAAATAAAGTTATACAAAGGTAACAAACACTCTTAGAGCCAATCTTTGCAAGAAAAGTGTTTAAACACAGGTTGAATGGGAATATTTCAAGAGTGCTTAGCTTATTTCTGTGCGGCAGGATTATGAATTGGATGGCCCTTGTAGTCTTTTACAACTCTATGAGTCTGTTGTTCCATGGTAGTTCACCTTAGGAATTCCTAAGTTGTAAACTATTCAAAGACACATAACAAGTACCCTGAATGATAAAAAAAAAATTGGCTTTGGCTTGTTTTTGACTTTTCAGAAAAGTTGTGTAGTCTTCCACAGCAGCTTGCTCACCACCTTAAAAGGAAAAAAAAACCCAAATATATAGTCATTAGGGCTGTGCAAAAAAAAAAAAAATAATCATAAGAGAGTTGTAAGTCATAACAGTTTCATTAGATCCATACTGGATTTATGAAGACTGCACAGTGCCCCCCCCCCTCCACATAGAAATGAATGAAAACATCCAGTTATGCAGTTTTCATAAGAACTCCATAACTGTTGTAAGTTCCAATGAGTCAGCCTATCCTTTCAGCACAAGCAAACTCTACTGGACAGTACAGACAAATTTGTTAGGTCACAGCAGGCATGTAGACAGGGGGCTTGAGGGGCTTCAGCCCCCCCCCCCCCCGGAAATTCTCATGGTGGTTCGCAAAAAGGCCTCACTAGTACATTATTTAAACTGTTATGTTTATTCATATCATGATCTGATCACCATACTCAATATATCCCATATGCATGGGGGTATTGGGGTAATGATACAAAAGGTTTGCTAGGCTAGACCCTCTTTCACTCAGACTCAGCCCACCCCCCCAAAACTCAGCCCCTCCGAAACCCCTCATGAAAAAAACTCAGCCCCCCCCTCCCAAATCGAAATCCTGGCTACGGGCCTGGGTCACAGGATATCCTCAGCCTATCTGGGCTGAGGGCTGAGGAAAAGGGAAGAATTGCTCCTGGCATTTCCAGTAAATACAACAGGCATGAGGGCTTGGTCACCATTGCAAGGAGAGAACAGTAGGAGAGAGGCCAGGCAGGCAGGCGGGAAGCAAAGCAGCAAACTAATAGCTTTAAGGAAGGCTCATGTTGTAAGGAAATATTACAAACGTTATGTTTTGAGAACCCAATCTGCTCAGTGGTAAAAAAAAATGCACAACTGCCAACAATCTCACAAACTGATAAGACCACTCAAATGCAGGTTGACGTGCAATGCAAGATGCATACGAATAAGAGCAAAAATTGAGGGAGGGAGGATCCCCATTTGTGTCCCCATGGGCATGAGTGGGTGAATAATGCAACAAAAACTTAACTACTTTTTTGGAACTCCATAATAGATCAGTGATGACCACATACGATATTTTGAAACCCTTTAGAATTAAAACATTAAGACAAACAAACAGGTTTTTTTTTTAGTCATGCACATCCCTAATAGCCATAGATATTGTCTTAAGTGATGAAAGCATTATTAGTTGCCTTCAACAATGTCTTCAGTTCTCAAGGAAAAAACACACAATCTGAATGTATACCTAAGAAATCAAATTGCATCATTAGGTTATTGAAATGCATACCCTGCAATATTGTATTTGATCATGTGTTGACTTGACAGGTTGGGAGATAGGGAAGTAAAGGAGTTTTCATCAAAGCAATTGACAGAATTCCTATAGTTTGTTGTATTGTCTAATAACCATCATTTCCCTGTGACATCTCAATTAGAACAGAAAAATAATATCAACAGACATAAACCAATCACTGAATCAAGTCCTACAGCACCTCTGTCCCTACATGGGATTTCTATCAATATTTCTGGATCATACAGCACTGTCTTCAAGCATATCACCCTTTTTACTTCTACTGCCTTCTCTTATGTGCACATGTCTGATTTTTAAAAATTCACTTTTTCATTTGTGTTGCCCTGGTAATGATGAAATTTTATATGCAAGAAGGCTTGTCATTGTTATTTTTCTAGATGAGCCTTGATCTCCAAGCCAAACTTGGCATATTCGAGGGGGGAAACACCACACATTCTATCTACAAATAAGCTAATATTTTAACAGCTGCTCCTGGATCATTTGGTTAGTTCAGCATATCTGTACAACTGGATACATTCCACCCTTCTGCACTGACAATCAGTTTCTGGCTACTCTGACTAAGGGTCATACAATGATTAATTTGTCTTCTATGATGAGAAGAGAGGGAAAACATTATTTACATATTTTTTTCACAATTTTCTCCTTGCCAGTAAGTATTTTCTCCTTGTAGAGACATACTAGGTGATAGTCAAGAAATTCAAAAAATGTAACCTTCTTTTGTGTCCTTCAACTTAGTCTTGTGCAAAACAACCTCAGAACCTCTGAAGCCAAGGAAATAAGAGAAAGCTATAAAGCTTAAATTATGGTACTTCAAAAGCGTGAGAGGAAAATTTTAAACTCTAAAGGATAGATGAGGTGTGCATTCTCTGCCTACTGCCATCCCCTCCAACACTCATCTTCTCAGACCCCCTCTATCCTCTTAGCTAGCAACTATGTCCCTCTGGGGATATCACAGAAGTCACCTTAAATTTATTTTTACTTAATTGCAAATATTATTTCCTCTGTATTTTTTTAAAAAAACACAGAAATGGAGCAGAAAGAGGAAAAATCCTCAATTGAGCCTACTGCCTGCTACCAAGAGACGTGCATTCCAGAGTTGCCTAAGACCAAGGAGTTTAGGATGGCTGTCAGTCATTTCTAAGTCAAGTTTTGTTCCATGGTCAACACCCAAAACCACAGGTATGGACTCCCAAGTTGACACTACTATAATACCAACATAAGGTAAGGGTGTTGAACTGGCAACTCAACACTTACAGGCCCAGAGGGATAAAATGTCATTTCCCATAATGATACAGCAACAGTAGAAGAGACACCGAGATAGAAGCAGAGGAAGCACTGGAACCAGAACCATCAACTAGGCTTGGATGATCAAAAAATATATATATCTTCAAAACTCGTTTTGGATGTAGGGGGCACTAGTGATTCAATTCTAAAGTCACTTCCTTTCTTTAAAAAAATCAAAACTTTCCAAAACTTCCAAAACTTCCAAATCACTCCATTAATGGTAGACACATGCACAGTAGGAAAAAAAAAAAAACAGCACTGGCACTCCAAAAATATTAGGGGATTCTCCCTCTCTCATTTTTAGACCAATCCTGATGAAACGTATCACAGGGGTGGAAACCATGGATCGCTGTTAGTTCACCAAATTTCATAACCTTTGACTTATCCATGGGTTTTTGGAGAATTTTCAAAGTTTTATTTAAAAAACCCCCTTCTTCTGGACAGAAAGTTACCATCCAAACTCTCCTGACATCCATTTGCTTCCTCTACTGAGTTGGAGGGGACCCTTAAGACATATGCATCCATTTATTCCTTTTTGCAGATGCAATCAAACATTTTATTTTATCATTACTTACTGATGTGAAGGGCTGGCTACCCCAGTGCCTTGTTCATGGCAATCAGGCCAAAATGAAATGATTGGTTTTTAAGCAGTTTTTGTTCTCTTGGCTTTGTAAAAGTTGTTTAATGCTTTTTGCCTTCTTTAGACATATTTGTAGATTCAATCAGTTTATTTTATATTTAGACGAAGACTGCTATAGACAGTTAAAGTATTTTTGGGTCCTTCAGCCATTTTGGCTAATGAGCAGTTGGGCAGTGTGGGAAATGTAGTTTAACAGCAGGGCCTTTTACAATCTCTACCATTGGGGGCCTCACCTTCACAAATTACAACAATGGCTGTGCTTAGCCACACCCGCCTCATCCCTCCCTTGCATCGCTGGGGGAGGGAAAGCATGAGATTTTAAAATTTTTAGGCTTTACCAAAGTTGCTTAATGGTCATGAAAATTACAATAACCTTGGGAGACATCCGAACATTATGGAATATTTCTGAAAAAAAGGTAAGTGGTTCAAATTCGGACCCCCCCCCCCTTTCCTGCATGGTTCAAAACTGCTTTGAAAGTCACAACTCTTTCATAATACACCAAGACTCTAGTCAAATTGCAAGGTAGCAGACTCTTAGACTGTAGTTCCTTCCTTGAGAAAGGTCTCTTGGGGTCCTTCTTAGCTGTCCATATGCCTCAGTTCATGTTTTTTTTTTCTAATCATACATTCTCCTTAATCTTCTCTTCCAGAAATATTCCAATTTCCCAAGGTTATTCTTACTCAGGATGACTGCTTATTTCATCTTCTTCCCTAGGATTTTATACCCAAAGTTTGAGAGCAGAAAGGTGGATCTTGCAAAGTTGCAGAACTGACCTTAGTAATGTCATAGAATATGGATTTTTTTGGTGTTAGAGAACCAGGGCATATGATGTAATTAACAAGCTGAGCTGAGAAGTTCTGGAAGTTTCTGAGAATGGGGGAAGGAGATGGGTTTTTTATTAGCTTTGAGGCAACATCTATCTATATCTATATCTATCTATATAATAAAAGTCAGTGTTTGTATGTGGAGGGAGGTGTATGTGGCAGCGTTCTGATTGGCGGCCACTGTGGTACAATTTGCATATGGTTTCTGATTGGATGATGGGACTTCAAGTACCTTCACTCACTTCCTGAAAACATTGCAACCATCATCCAATGATCAATAAAGACCAAACTTGGCATACAGAACCTCCATTACCCACTTTCTCTAATAACCCAAGCAGCGCCTGGTCCCCAAGCTAGTCACATATAAAAATGATTCCCCCCCCCCCCCCATCACACTGCCTGGAGACCCAGAAAAATGCAGCAATTTCCTGAGAGTTTAACCAGTTCCC
The DNA here is from genome assembly GCF_037176765.1 of Anolis sagrei. NCBI lineage: Eukaryota > Metazoa > Chordata > Lepidosauria > Squamata > Anolidae > Anolis > Anolis sagrei. Next base: position 93,143,378 of record NC_090024.1, read on the forward strand.
AGAGACATATGCTGGAAATTGCCTGACATGGGTTTCTTTTCATCTGAGACTAAAAGTGTGATGTATTCAATGGCTAAAGGTAAAGTTGATTCTGACTTGGGGGGGGGGGGGCTAATCTCCATTTCTAAACCAAAGAGCCAGCAGACACCTCCTAGATCATGTGGCTAGTATGACTGCATGGAGCACCATTATCTTCCTGCTGAAGCAGTACCTATTGAGCTACTCATTTGCATGTTTTCGAACTGCTATGGTGGCAAAAGCTGGGGCTAACAACAAGAGCGGATTCGAACCACGGACCTTCTGATCAGCAAATTCTGTAGCTTAGTGGTTTAACCCACTGCACCACATGTAAAATTGAATGACCATGTATAAATAGGTCACAGGCTACCAGCACTGCCATCATATTCCTTTGGTGAATGGCAACATGGATGTTTTCCCATATTCTATATAGCACCCGAAGGAAGTTTGGTCACTGAATTGGAGACTGAAGATCACACTTTCCAGTTCAGTCAATTCAATTAATTATAGATACAAATCTTCTCTGTTACTGATGCTTAACTGATCTAATAAACATTAACCTTTAGATTGGCCATACATTCAAACATGCCCCTTTCTAGAATGATCTCATCAAAAAAGTGCTTATCCTAGAATGCCTGAAACCATGAAGTAAATATAACCACCCTGGCATAGATATATCTCCATTTTGGATGCTTAAAAATGTCACTGTATTCTGAAGAAACCCAAATGCATGTTCCCTGACCTCCATTATATGCTGAGGTGAAAAAGTCCAAGAAAGAAAACAAATCTATAATCATAGCCAGAAACCTTATGTTTATTCATAAATGGCAGCACTTGGTGACTGCTCATTAACTGCACTCATTACTCATTAGGTGATGATCCCTGGGTCTTTAGGTTGAAGAGTGCTTTGAACTGTTTCTTCCCCCTGTTTTTAATTAATCTTGGGTGATTCAGTAATTTCCTTTAATGTGAATATGGCTGTTGAGCTAAGAGGGAAAACATAGGCTTGCATAGGCAGAGAAAGTTTGCAGAGATGATCACAGCTGCATACAACCTAATATAAGGAAGTAAAATTGAAAAGACTCCTGTATTACTTTTCAAAGCAAACTGACCTGATCTTCACCTGCCCAAGACATTTATAGTTTAGAACAGTTGCTCTTCAGATTTCACAAAATCAGAGATCATGGAGTCCTGAGATCAAGGATAGACAAATTTTATTTTCTGTCAGAGGTCACATTCCACAGGGACAAGCTATCAAGATTGTATGCTAGCTGTTAGGATTCAAGATTAGCTTATATATATATATATATATATATATATATATATATATATATATACACACACACACACACACACATACACACACACACACACAGTGATGCGCGAACCAATTGTACAAGTGTGGATGACTATGGAGGGAATTAATCTCAGGCCTCAATTGCTGATAAGAATATATTATAGAGGAGGCCAATTATTACTTGTAAATTAAGGTAACTGCCACCAACGTGAGGTATTTGAGGTACCACAAATGAGATCTGGCTTTACAGATGCAGATTAATTGAGATGAGACGGTCTTCAACAAAAGATAACAAGTTTATTGTGTACAAAGCGTATGGTTGCAGGCTGTTAAATAACTTATAGAACCAATATCACTTGGTTTGTAATACAGTCCACTCTTCCAAATAACACAGCTCGTGGTTAACTTTTACTGAGGTGAAGCTCTTTAGTGAACAATGTTTCCTACTATGAATAGCTTTCCAATTTGATCTTTCCTTGATCTTTCCTTTATCAAATCTCTGATCTCGAGTCCTTCCTTGACTATGGATCTTAACAAACTTCCTTTAGTCTTCCTTGACTAAAGAAACTGGCCAGGTTTCTCTCTTCAGCCCTTCTAGACTGGAAAAAACCTCCAGCTGCTCACACACACCTCTCTCCCAGGCTTTTTCAAGCCTCCACACTCACACACACACTGCCCCTTTTCCAAAGACGCACATAACTTTTCCTGCTTGGCTCCGCCCACTTCTCACTCTCCTGAGCTAGCCTGCCCGGTCTCATTGGCAACGCTCACTGTGGATTCAAACCAGATAATTCTAGTTTTAGCTACTTTTGCAAACACAAATATATACAGTTAAACACATACATAGTATCAATGAATTCTGCACTATATATATATATATATATATATATATATATATATATTCTAGACTACACATAAGGATTAGATGAAAATTGCAGGTTGTGGTGGAATACATGAATATCTCAAATATTAAGGCTTGAAACAAAAGTTAAAAAGTAGGGATGGAAAATCCATCAGATATCCTTTTTTTACAAATACATTTTAAAGCTTTCAGGTGTCTTCTATACTGTTTCTGAAGAAATATATGAAGGGAGAGAAGATGTGGCAGGCCCCATCTACACTGCCATATAATGCAGTTTCAGAATTAGGACTAGTACAACCTAAATCAACTCCATTAGAATGCTTGCTAACTTATTTGTTCTCTATGGCTGTTATTGTACATTTTAAAGAACAACTATTATAGGTACTTTATATGTATCTTATCATTCGATCTCTTAGGGTATGTGTCTTTAATGTTAATTATGTTATTAGAGTAATTATGTTTTATTTGAGTATTTGCATTCTGTTTTCATTTTAATGTTAATTCTCCTCTTTTGTTATAAGTTTATTGTTGTTATTTTGTATTATTTTGTATTATTGTGTATTATTGTGTCGTGTTTACATTGTATTATGGCATAGAATGTTTGCCTTTTGTGTGTAAAATGCCCTGAGTCCCTCTTGGCGGTTCATAAATAAAGTTTTATTAAATATGTATTATTATATTATTATGCAGTTTCTGAATGCAATGCCTTGGTCACCTCTAGATTGGATTACTTGGTCACCTCTAGATTGGACTACTGTAATGCGCTCTACATGGGGCTGCCCTTGAAAATGGCTCGGAAATTCCAACTGGTCCAATGGGCAGCGGCCAGGATGTTAACTGGTGCTCCTTACACAGAGAGGTCAACCCTCCTCTTTAAGGAGTTCCACTGGCTGCTGTTTATTTTCCGAGCCCAATTTAAGGTGCAGGTGCTTACCTACAAAGCCCTAAATGGTTTGGAACCACCCTACCTGCGTGACCGCCTCACCGTTTATGAACCCACGCACTCACTTTGCTCATCTGGAGAGGCCCTGCTCGTGATTCCGCCTGTGTTGCAGGCGCGTTTGATGGGGACACTAGACAGGGCCTTTTCTGTGGTGGTCCCCCGACTCTGGAACACCCTCCCCAAAGATCTTAGACAGGCCCCTACATTGGCAGTCTTTAGAAAGAACTTGAAGACCTGGCTGTTCCGATGTGCCTTTCCAGAATAGGAAAACTCCAATAACAAGTCCCAGAAGCACTTTATTAGAATTAAGACTGCTGCACACTGCACACTGCATTTACCCTATAATCCTTACATATAACCTGTCACATCAGCACTTTTAATTTTGTACCCATTACTCTGGCCCAGCCCAGTTTTATTGTGTCTTGGTATATTGTTTATTGCTTGTTGTTTAATATTGCTTTAATTGTTTTTAATTTGCTTAAGGTTTTGTATTGTTATGTTGTGTTTTGAGGCCTTGGCCTTTGTAAACCGCATTGAGTCCTTCAGGAGATGCTAGCGGGGTACAAATAAAGATAATAATAATAATAATAATAATAATAATAATAATAATAATAATTTACCTGCACTGAACTGCATTACATGACAGTGTAGACTAATCTATTCCAGTTCTGAAACTTCACTATATGGCCGTGTAGATGAGGGCCCTGGCACTGCTCTGTCATGCCTAAATCTAGATGGGAGCCTCTCCCTTCACTGAAACTGTGACTGCTCTGGTCTTGGAGAGAGAGAAAAGAGTCAAACTCTATCATGCCTTGGCCCAAAAGCAAATGGAAGGTCCTCCATCCATCCCAACTGTGATCAGGCCTCATCAACACTTCCATATAATCCAGTTTCTGAATACAGATTATCTGCTTTGGATTATGTGGGAGTGTAGATCCAGCCTCAGAGGGAAAGAAGAAGAAGAAGAAGAAGAAGAAGAAGAAGAAGAAGAAGAAGAAGGCACACTTCCAACCCACCTGAGTCACAGAGTAGAAGAGTCAGCATCTGATGGACTTTATCCCCTTCTCACATAGCCATCCTCTGAGGGAAGGTAAGGTTTTTTTTGCTGTTCTTTTAGGGCACATCCACACAGGGTGGAAAATGTGCACCCTCCCGGATTTTTGTCTGGGACATCCAAATGGCACCTCAGGTAAAAATGAATTCCTTTGAGAGAAATAAGGATTTTCCTGTTTTGTCCCAAAGTAATCTGATACTGGAAAGGCCTGGATATTCCTGAAACAATGGGGTCTAACCAAGTATGGGCCCTGTCTGGACTGCCCCCCTCAGAAGTTCTGGAACGTCTGACGGGGGTGTCCGCACAGCCCTCACATGTTTTCTGGGCTGAATCAGCCTAAAAAACTCAGAGGGCTATAACCCAAATCCAAGTCTGGGACAATTCATTGTCATAGATTACTTAAGTCTTCTTTCCATTTGCTGCTAATCACTGCTAATGCCTGGTCCCATAGCCAAATCTTAAGTTTCCTTCTAAAAGACAGGAGAGCGGTGGCCAGTCTGATGTCCCTGGGGAGAGAGTTCAATAGTTCAATTTCTACTTGATAAAAGGAACACAAGGGCAGTTTGAACACTGATCTAGAGGTAATGTTGAAGGAATGTATCATTTCATTTCATCTAAGAACCTTAAATCCAAAACCAAAACTTCTCTGTTAGAATTGTGCAGTTGAGAATGCTTTGTTCTAAAAGCAAAAGCAGAATGTCTGCTATAGAGGGTTGTGCTAATGCCATGCCCAGCCTGTGAAAAATGATTTTGTCCCTTTGCCATCCATCAGCAGATAGCATTGAGTTCCTAAGAACAAAAATCCAACTTTGCATATAGTTTTATTGTTTTATTCAATGAAAGGCCAAACCGCTTATTCAAATCTCATTTGCGCTCTACCTTTTCAGAATATTTAATGTCGGCAACTGGAAAAGTGGCTCTGAGCTGAAATAAAACGGTTTTAATTAAACTCTAAGCAAAAATGGAAGAAAGCAATTGTCTGTAGAGTAGGGAAATGGGAAGATTTCCATCATCTCAGACAGCAAACACAAGTGAATCACCAGCTAAATAAGGATGAAGCCTCCAGTTCTGTAAAGCTAACACAGAAAGCAATTTTTTCCTCCAAATTAGACTATAATGTCTTTCTTTTCCTTCCCAGTTTTCCCCTTGTGATCAGCATGTGTTCAGTTGCTTTAAAATACATTTTGGCTAATGAAAAATCTTATGCACAAAGTACTAAAGACTCCTTACCATGTTGAGTTACGGCTGCCTTAAGGTGCTTCCTAAGACAAGTGCACCAACTATATATTTATGCAGAAAGGTCAGAATCGTAATTGTAGGTTGGAAGCATTTGCTTCTTTGGAATGATCAACCCAGATTGGAGAGGGCAAGAGACCATTTTAAGGGCACACTGATCATTTAGATTAGTGTGAGGTTGGATCAGCTCTGCAGGCAGCCACCAAACATATGCAGGCTGATCCAGATTAACCCAGGGAAAACTGCTTAATTTGTCTGCACCCCAGGTTTGGCTGCACCCCTGTACCAGGGTTGGATATTTCTGTTGTGTTCTGTCATTGCAGATATCTGTACTGACAGTCATTCCATACTCCTAATGTTCAAGCAGCCTAGGAAGACAGGATGGTTGTCCCCTCCTGACCTTTTACTCCCTGTCACTACAATCATGACAGGCCATGTACATGCTCCTCACTAGCCCCTCTTTCTTGTTTCATTCATTTAACTGACAAAGGAACCTGGGAGGAACAATAAATGTCCTATTCTTTATTGCATATGAGTAGACACCAGTAATCACAATCGGTGTCCTATTTCCTTTGTTACACACAATTCGACTCCAACCTGCAACCGGTTTTGACTCACAAGAGCCGAAACCAGTTCCCCGATGTATTCTGAACTGATAATAACGTCATCATCACCTGACCAATGGGCTTGCTACATTAGTAATGGGTTGAGTTATTTCAATCCCATACTTGCTACAGAATAAAATGCTTTGCAGAATATTGTGATCAACAAAGACTAGTTGTGATTATTATATTTTATTTTTATTTCATAGATATATTACATTTCTGTTATGAATGGCTTATAATTCACATCACAATGCAATACTACCTCTAGTCACTATGTATGTCCCCCTAGGATCCACTTCTCAAGAAAATTGTTGGTGAATCACTTACCTCAAAAGTTGAGCCTTTTTTGATAAATGAGCCTTTGTTGTTAAATGAGTAAGTAGAGTGCCTGTATATATACTTACAAATTTGTTGTCACGATTTGTTCAACTGTATGTGTATATTAATGATATGTGTTGTTTGTAGACCCAATCTGATGAAGGCTCTTTTGAGTTGAAACCAGTTGCAGGTTGGAGTCGACTAGTGTTTAATGAAGGAAATAGGACACCGATTGTGATTACTGGAGTCTACTCGTATGCAATAAAGAATATGACATTTATTGATATTCAAGGACCATTCTTACTCACATGAAGGTTTTGTTTCATACTTCAAGAGACGAACCAATTGTTTCTGCTTAATGTGAATGTGGCAGCTTTGTGTTTTGTTGATATGTGTATTTGTAAGTATACACTGAACTAATTTAGATACATTCACATTACCATAATCAATGGATTTTGGTCTCTACAGTTTCAGGGGAACCCATTTTTCTTTTCAACAACAGCAACAGAGAGGGGATGGCATTTGGCTTTGTGCACAGTGGCACTGAATTGGCTTCCACATGACTGTAGAGTAGGGACAGCAGGGATAGCTCAGAGCTTCCTTGTAAGGCATCAATGCATGCCAGAACCAGCATTTTCAATGCCAATTCTGGCCTACATTATGTGTTTGTGAAGAACTGGCCTAAGTGTTAAGATGGCTCAAAGCCTTGGTATTGACCGGATGCTCAAAACCAAAGAGCTGGTTTATCATGTTTAGTTGAATAAGATCTTTAATTCTAATTTAGGATGTTGTGCACATCTTTGCAAAAGCTATGAATTATAATAATTACAATTAGACAATTATACAGCACATTTAATGTGCAAATTACTTTAATAAGTTAAACCCAAATCTTCATAACAATCTTATTAATTGTTATGAAAACAAGACAAAACAGAGGTGTTCCTGGTTAGTTGAAAGGCAAATTGGGGAATAGAGATTCAGACTGTTCTAGATGAGGTTACCTCCTTCCTGAAAACACAGGTCCATAGTTTGGGGATACCCCTTGAATCAGCACTGAATGTGGAGATCCAAGTTTCATCAGTGCACATTTAAAACTTGTGCTCTAACTGCACCGGTTCCTTAAGATACTGGATGTGACCATGGTGGTATATGTCTTGCTTTCATCCTGTCTGGATTACAGCAATGAGCTCTGCTTTGGACTGCCTTTGAAGAGTATTTGGAAACTTCAGCTGGTCCAAAGAGACTGTTCAATGGGGCTGACTATGCAGAGCACACCGTTCCCCCTTGCAACAGCTCCATTGGCTGTCAACTGGTTTCTGTGCATGACGTAATAAGCCCCATATGACTCAGGTCTAGGCTGTTTTGCTGATTGTATCTCTCTGTACAAACCTGCCTGAGCCTTAGGATTTTCAGTAGAGGGCCTTCTCTCAGTCCCAACCTTATCACAAATACAGTTGGTGGGGATGAGAGAGAGAACCTTTTCAGAGAACCACAAACTCTAGAACTCTTTTCCTAGGGAACGAGAATGACACCCTTCCTACTGTCTTTCTGGCAGCAGATTAAAGCTTTTTTTATTCAGGCAAGCTTTTAAAGAAGATAGTTTTTAAGATTGAGCCAGAGTGTCCTGTATAGAGTTTAAAGGACTTTAATAGTTTTAGTGATTTTATGTAATAGTATCTATTTCAAACAGTTCTGTGTTTAATTATATTATAGTGTTTGTATCTTGTAAACTGTAAATTGTATTTTTTAGTGTTGCTAGCTGCTTTGAGTCTCCTTTAGGAGAAGAAAGTGGAATAACTTGTTCATAACTTGGGGACTGCCTGTATAAATAAACTGTTAACATTTTGTCAAGGTGTCCAAACAAACACATTGCTTCAAATACTGACAACAATGGCAGCATGCACAGCCTACATAAAAAAGCCTCTGAGGGATTATCAGAAAGCAACATCTAAAGGTGGCTGTTTTAAAGCAGTGGTTTTGTTCTTCTTTCTCGTGTCAGCTGGCACAAGATACCAGGAATTGTTAACGTCTAGAGAGGAATTTTCCAGGGCAACTCACTGTCAGCACTCAGGTGATAGGGACTCGGGGCATTTTCCAACAAAAGATGGCAAACATTCAATGCTATATAAAGAATAGTAACAAACCAAACCAAATCAAAGTAGTAATTGATTCAAACTGATAGTAACTAACCAAAAACGTAAGAAATTAAATAGACATGGTAGATCTAAATCGATTACACTTACAGCATAATAAGCATCTAATCAACTCAAATGCATTAAAATTAATGAATGATTTTCAGCAGCCAAAAGAGCCAGGATGAGTCACCTATCGCCAGATGAGGTTATACCTAAAGTTTTTCTAGTCCTCCTTCTCTCCATAAGCTAGAGAACATAGATGAGATTGTAAAGTTTTTTTTAATGAGAGGAGAGGGGGGATATTTATTTCTTTGGGGAAGGAGTTCCAGAGGTGAGGGGTGATCATGGAGAAGGCTCCATCTCTCGTTCCCACCAGCTACGCTTGAGATGGAAGTGGGACTGAGAGCAGGGCTTCCTCCACAGACTGCAGCACCCGAGCTGGTTTATATACATAGATGCAATTTGTCAGATAGTCTGGGCCCGACTTTTTAGTTGTGACTTTAAACCTCCCTTTTGTTGGAAGGTACATTGCTCTCTTTTCATTGACATGCTTATTTTGGCAAGTTTTTATTGGTCATATTTTTATATACTTTGATTTTTGTGTTTTAATTGATTTTAGAATTGTTACCATATACACTCGAAGATAAGCTGAGTTTTTCAGACTTTTTTATGGGCTGAAAAGTCCTGCTTCTACTTATAATGGGGTCAAGAGGGACAGAGGAGCCTGGAGGCCATTGCTTGCAATATATTATATATTTCTCTTTCATCTTCCCCTCCCCAAACAGTGTATTTTCTTTTCTGCTTCTGCTCTTGGTATTGTTGATACCATATTGTTTTTGTTGACCCTACTTATCCACTTACAGAGCTAGTTTACTGTTTTTCTTTGAAATACGATAAATAATATTAAAAAAAAACATTTAATGTACTGATGCCCCAATTAATGTAATTTTATTGGTATCCATGTTTATTTTGAAATTTACCAGAAGCTGCTGCATTTCCCACCCTCAGCTTATATTTGAGTCAATGAGTTTTCCCAGTTTTTTTTTGTGGTAAAATTAGGTACCCTGGCTTATATTCAGGTGGGTTTATACTCAAGTATATACAGTATATTTTGATTTTTTTTCCATTTTGTATGAATTTTTCAATTTAATTGTTTTTGTGAGCTACATTGGGTATTGTTCTGGGAGAAATATAATATAAAACTATTTAAAATGCTAGCTATCCTATACATGTAGAGAACTAGGATGATAACTTTAGAAGAAGCCAGTTCATATTTAGCTAGTGATAAAGTTGATAGAATCACCCCAAACTACCATTCTCATCAGCCAGATCACCAGCTGCACTATCACCTGATTTGCAGATATCTTTTTGATGTTTCTAGTGAGAGCAAAAGTTGCTATTACATCTAAGAAGGGGAAAAACAAGCAAAAGGAAAGACTTTAAAGTGTTTTTATCATGGACAATTCCACACAAGTTTTCCAGACTTCTATAGATAGAGGCACTAACATTAAAGTAAACCTTGATAATGAGGTATAGAATATATTAAACCAAAAACAAAATCACAGCAAGGGGCTAGTTTGAACTCATCATAGAGTTACTGATTAGAATAGTTATGTGGTAGGTTCATAACCTCTTTACTATTATTTTCCAATAATTTGAAATGTCCAGGGCTTGCTATGCAATACACAAGAAAGAGAATGTTGGGTGAAACAGAGTCTGCATGATGACAGGCAAGAAATCAATGACAGAGGGTTAAAATCCTAGCTTGTTCTTTGATTTTGTTGGATTTTTTCTTTACAAGATTAAGAATGGATTCAACCTAAAGAAAATGTCAATTACATGCAGTCCCATGTACAAACATCAGACTTACAAACAACTCATACTTAAGAATGATGATGAGACAATAGGAAGTGAGAGAAATCTACCCCTAGGAATCAAAATTGACTCCTAAAAGAGTTAGTATGACAAAAAGGTGTCTCCACTGAAGCTTTCTCACAATCCTTGTTTCAACAAATTTTCCAAAATCCAATTGTCACGGGGACAGAAAGTGAGGTTAAGTCTTCTGAACAGGGGTACAGTCAGGAAAGCAAACACCACAGGGGTATTAACCCTTCCAGTTGCTATCCAAAGCATGTGTGTATGTATCTGTAATTACACTTTAAAATGTACCTGTTCTGATTTACATACAAATGCAACTAAATAAAACAAACCTTCTTCACTTCTTCGCTTCACTTTATTTCTTAATTAGTTGCTCTCCACCAAGATGCTCCGAGCGACTTACAATTTAAAATAGCATTTACACAATATAAAAACATTCAACATAAAAATATTCAACAGTGACTATTTGGCAAATTAGATCTGATCACTTTACTTAAATGCACAACCAAACAGGTCGCAACTCCGACATTGCTCTAATATATGGAGGCAATGAGTTCCACAGAATTGGAGCATAGGTCGAAAAAGCTCTACGCCTTGTAGCTTCCAGGTGTACCTCCCTAGGGCACGGTATGTATAGGAGATATTTTTGGGTGGATCAAGGCAACCACTGATGGAAAAAAGGAATGAGGTGGTCCCTAAGATATAAAGGTACTTGGCCATTTTGAGCTCTAAATGTCAGGATCATTATCTTGTAAGAGATCCGATGTTCTATTGGTAGCAAATGCAGTTGTTGCAGAATCGGTGTGATATGGGATCTTATAGATGATCCCGCTAGCAGCCTGGCCGCTGCATTTTGGACCATCTGAATCTTCTGGGTTGTTGACTTCAGAAGGCTGGCATATAAGGCATTGCAATAGTCCAACCTAGTGGTGACTGTTGCATGGATTAAAGTTGTCAATGCTTCTACCGAAAGGTAGGATGCCAATTCCAAAACCTACAGAACCTAACTTGTTCATAACTTGGGGACTGCCTGTATAAATAAACTGTTAACATTTTGTCAAGGTGTTCGAACAAACACATTACTTCAAATACTGACAACAATGACAGCAGGCAAACCTACATAAAACAACCTCTGAGGGATTGTCAGAAAGCAACCTCTAAAGGTGGCTGTTTTCAAGCAGTGGTTTTGTTATTCCTTTTTATGTCAGCTGGCACAAGTTACCAGTAAACCAAATTTACTTACTTTTTTCTTTTTTGTTGTACATTTGAGTATTTATGTATTGCATTTGTTTCCAATCACTCTTTCAACGACCTCAGAATAATAGATATGCCCCACCCCTTTGACTTTTAACTTCAAAAAGCCTTCTAAAGTAGATCAGGCCAAGACAGCTTGGTTCTCTCTCTCTCTATTTCATATACTTGTACCCTGTCCTTCTCATCTCCAAGGGGGGACTTAGGGTGGCCTCATAGCAAACACCATTCAGTGCCATCATAATGATAAGAACAATAAACAAATTCATTAAAACAAAACATTAAATAAACAGTTGTTAAAAGACGCCAATTAAAATCCAGGTCCGGGTCAATTCATTAGAACTTTGAAATTGTTTATGTCTTCTTCATACAAGCCGTTATTCAATGGTCAAATGCAAGGTCCCACAGCCAAGTCTTGAGTTTCCTTCTAAAGGACAGGAGGGAGGTGGCCAATCTGATGTCTTTGGGGAGGGAATTCCACAGATGGGCAGCCACTGTTGAGAAGGCCCTGTCTCTCATCTGCACCAATCATATTTGCTAAGCTCTAAATTTCAGTTCATGATTTGACAATTTTATATGACTCTAAGAGTTAGGTAACATCTACACTGCATAAATAATGCACTTTGGCACCACTTCAACCTCTATTTCTCAATATTATGGAGTCCTAGAATTAATAGTTTGGTAAAGAAGGATAAAGCAAAGAAGACTAGGATTCCATAGCATTGAACCATTGCAGTTAAAGTGGAATCAAACATAATTATTATTTCTACAATGTAGATGAACCCCTACAGTATCTACCGCAAGTTATCCAATGAGCCTTATGACTCAATTATTTCTAATTATCTGCATTTTATTACTGATACACTGCTCCTAACATCAGCTTAGTCCCTTAAGGTATTTCAGAATACATGGAATTTAGTATACCATTTGATGACCTCACCACACAGGAAAATGTACCCATCATGCAACACTTTCACCACAGTTGAGGAATAGAGCCCACTGGATCCCATCAAGAAATATACATCTGCTTCCAGTAGGGCTTCGTTCCTCGACTGTGGTGAAATCGTCATAAGAGGAAGAAACGAGAACATGAGAGAATTATGTACATTTATACTGATATATGCAAATACACATAAAATCCAGATAGTTAGATAAATCTTATTGTGTTTATTTCCATAAATGTACATAATGGGATATATGTTTTTTTAATATATATATATTTAAACATCCCAAATGCTTCTGATCCCTGAGGAGATAAATATGCTGAGGAAACAATATAAACCACGTCATAGTAATCCAGCCTCAGATTTATGAAGTTATGGATTATGACCATTGCACATTGGGGCAAGTGGTAATGTCACAATATCTGAAGACACACACAAAAATATATAATTGGGGTGTCGCCCACATGGTTCAGGTATGAATAAGAGCCAACACGATTGTAGATAGCATTTCCAAAGGAGCTTGTCTTTTGTAAAGCCAATTGGTGCAAAATGATAAGAGTGTCTTTTCTATCCATCTTTCTTTAATCTCATGGTCTACTTTCTTTCAGTAAAACGCCTCACCACTCTACATGTCTATAATGGGATATCTTGGGGATGGGATCCAAGTCTAAACACAAAATTCATTTATGTTTCATATACATTTTATACAGATAGCCTGCAGATATTTTTATTGATGATAGCATGACACAAAGCTTGTGTACTTCGAACCATCAGAAAGCAAAGGTATCATTATTTCAGCTAACCATGTGGACATTTTTTTGCTATATTTCAAATTTTGGAATCCCAGATTATTTATCTATTTATTTATTTATTTGACTTGTATACCGCTACTCCCAGTTTGGCTTGGAGCGGTTTACAGCAGTAGATTAATGGATCTCCAATCTATAGCTTATCTTCTAAAGGTGGTATGTCACATTAGAAAATTGGGACAACATTTGTCACTTCTATTTCAAATATACTAGATATCAGGTATTCTAGATGACACCCCACTCTGCTGTAATATTGTCTGGGAATAACTTTATAAACTTAGGGATCAATGCATCTTCGTGACAGAGAGATATCTTTGTTGACTGCTCCTTGCTTGTGGAATTGGTTTCCTTGAAGATATTCCCAGGCAAATTTGAATACATTTGCTGGGAAGTTATAGCTTCTGAACACCAGCAATAGAATGAGAAAAAGTAAAATGGGATTGAATCATTGTCATTGCAGGTTTTGTGATTAATATATTGTCACCTGCCCTGAATCCTTAGTATGGAGTTGGCTATTAAATCACATCAAACAAGTAAGCAGTTCAAACCTCCCTGTATGATAATATTTCAGTACAATGGTACAAGACAGACATTGGATCTTATATATAGTTCTTTTCTTACAAAATCACATCGGTGCATATATATCAGTCAATAAAATGGTTGGTGTTTCTCCAATGAAGTTTTATACTGGCTGTAAATTTCTCTGTTTCTGAGCACATGAGCCCCAAGCTGAGCTTGTAGAAGATAAGAGAACAGCTGCAGTGTGTGCTGGGATGAAGCCATAAATAGTTGTAATGGTTTCCTGGTTGCAAAAAAGAGAGAAACTTTTGATTCAATGAAAGGCGCTGTGTTTATGTCTACCACAAGCAGCTTCTTGCATTTTTTTTACTTAGACCCATGTTTACATGCATATGAAATATGACATAGGGCCTTTAGCTTAGTGCTGGTTAACAACTGCCATTACTTGAGGCATTTTCCACTTCTGAAGCATGACTTTGGTACCCGTAGGGGGAAAAAATAGGTTATAGTCTATCTGCTGTTTATGGCATTAAACTCCTGGGTGAGCTGACACAGTGATATGTTGAACTGTAAGGAGGCTTGTTTTGCCAGAAAGATACTTTAAACATTGATTGAAAGCTTTTCTTTATCTCCTACATTGAGTACATTCTGTCTCTTGAATAAAAGGGTCCTATCTTTGCTTTAGGATGCTTTTGCATACTGAAAGCCTTTTCTTAACACAGATAGACAGACAAACAGACAGACAGTGCTTCCCTGCCTTCAAAAATGTGAAGAATGCTTCTGTAGGTTTTTTTCCCCATGGAGGGAGTGTGGAATATATCTGTCAAAAAGAAAATCATTTCCTAAATTTGAAGGAGGAACAGTTTGCCTACCAGTTCCTTCTGTGAGGAATGAAAATGCTAAGGGAAGCAGAACAAGGAACATCATTAGTACACCTAGATCAAAGTTACTGCGTTCCCTGTCAGTGCATCCACTTTAGAAAGGCAAGGCTTCCTGAGGGTATATGGGGAAGGTTTGAGTGCTCTCTCATGGGCTCACAGAGGAGAGATAATCAAGTCTCAGCGAGCCGAGCAATTCAGGTTGAGGAGAAAATATGATATGCATATTCAGGAATAGCTCTAAAGGACCAGCGGGAAAGGGATGCAAAAAGAAGGCAATCTGAAATCATATAATGACTCTATTTCAGTCAGGCTGCCAAATAACAAAGGGAAAAGCATGCCAGAGGAAGTCTTGGGCACACAACAGCTTACATTATTGTGCCACTCACAAACACCACAATGACAGGCTTTGTTTGAAAATAATCTGGTAATCATTTTCAAACACTGGTACCTTTTTTAGAATGGATGAGGGAGGTGGGGGGAGAATAACTAGGACAGAGTGAAATGAGCATTACTGAACAAGAAGGAACCCTCAAGAAAAGCATAAAAAGAAAGACCTAGGATACCTCCCTGGTGTGTCTGTCTGTGCCATAGTTCTGACTTTTCCATAAGCTGTAAAAACTTGTGCAGGCTTTTTCTCCCTTACTTTCATTACTTGGAAGGTTGATAAGGAGAAAGGCACAGAGTTTATGTGCAAAATGATAAGAGTGCCTTTTCTATCCATCTTACTTTAATCTTATAGTCTGTTTTCTTTCAGTAAAAAGCCTCACCACTCTACCCTGTTTGCAGCAGAAATGTCACTGTTGTTTGCAGCATGGGACAGGGTTTTTTTTTTGTGGCATTCATCATTACTGAAAAAGCCTTATGTTGGACTGTTGTGTGGCATGTGCCACTTCAGAGCACCAGTGAGAGTCAAATACTTGAATATTTCTTCCTACGACATGGAAATCCAAACACCAGGATCTTATTGCCATCCCTGAGATGCTAGTTTTCTGTTGGACAGTATTTGTTTTTGTATTAAAGATGGAATAAAGTCAGGGAGTGTGCCCCCAGTATCTGTGGGGGGCTACACTTCCAGATTTCACATGGATGCATGATAACATGGAATAGTGAACCTTATTGAAATGAATAACTTCTGAATCAAAAGTTTCATTGGAGGACATAAGCTGTATCCACACTGCAAAATTATAGCAGTTTGAAACCATATTAACTGCAATTGCTCAGTCATCTGGAATTCTGGGATATGCAGTTTTGTGAACTATTTTTCCCTTATCTGTGAGAGAGACATGGTGACAAAACAAATTACAAATCCTAGGATTCCATAGCATGGAGCTTCCCATTAAATTATTTATTATTTCAGGCATTTCTATCCCATCCTTCTCACCTCCAAGGAGGGACTCAGGACAGCTTACAGCAAGCAGTAATTAGATGCCAAAAACAATACATTAAAACACACTGTTACAATTAATACAATTAAAACAATTACAAGCATTCAATTAAAGACAGTTTGCCAGTTCAAACATAATCCAAATCAGTCCATTGCGATCCATTAAAACATTATTTTCCCAGTTGATCCATTTATTGCACAAACACTTGATCCCAAAGCCAAGATTTGAGTTTTTTTTCCCAAAAGGTCAGGAGGGAGGGGTCAGATCTAATATGATTGGGGAGAGAGTTCCACATCCGAGGGCCCACCATGGAGAAGGCCCTGTCTCTCATCTCCACCAGTCACTAATGCAAAGGAGGTGGGACCCAGGGCAGGGCTTCCCCGGATTATCTTAACATCCTTGGTGTCAAACTGCTAAATTGGTGACAAATTGCTATAATTTTGTAGTGTGGATAGGAGGCTAGAGAGTCAGTAGAGAGGGCATATTTTATCAGATATGGATTATTAAAATTGTGAATACTAGTCCTATGGATATGGAAGCCATACTGCATATGATCTCCTACAATCATTCTGAGGAACTACAACCCAGACTAGATTCTTCTGAACAGATTATGTAAATCGCATACCAAAGGAAATGTGTTCCCATCATCCCCCTTTCTCTTTTATGGATGAGTTTGGTTGATCTCCTCTGTACTTTTACATTCCTAAGAAGCAGTAGATCTCTTTGTTGATGAGATACGTGGGCTAGTATGTCCTTTCTTCTCACTTTCTTCAGAGCAATAGTCTAGTGAAAACAATATTCCCAAACTATCCTCATATGGGTATCTCCAGTTTACATTCTGCTCAAGGGCAGCTGAAGTAATTGATGAAAGTGCAAGCTAAGGAGGAAGTCAGAAAAATACCAGTTGAATCAGGGCCATCCTGATTCATAGTAACCCATGTCAATCAAATATATGTTGCCATCTAAACCAAAGAATGTCATAAATCTTTCATACTTAAAGAAACATCTTTAAGAAAGATAAATGTGATAACTAAGAATTTGCTGCCCTTCCATGACACCAAAAACCATTCTTCCTCTTTATAGAGTTCAACTAATGTTAGTTAGAACATTTATTGAAATGCATGCACATTAAAAAGAGAGAGAGTGTATAAAATTACATTGCTTTCACTGGTATGCACTCCCATCAAGAGCTAACATAATTTATCAACATTCATGTGACATTCAGGGTCATGCTAGACTTTTTCTTAGAGAGTAATCTATGAAGAAGCTACATTCCCTCCAACCACTAACTCAAAATTAAGAATAGGGGTCTTGGTCAGAACAAGAACCTAGTGTTGACATAAGGGGATTTTAAACGTTTTGACCCACCTTAATCTAATCCAGATTCCATTCGCTGATCTTTTTCAAACAGAGCAAGCACACAATGTTTCAATACTTACTTTGTTTAAAAAGTTAATACTGGTGATTATATTTTTAAAATTTATTTCTCTCTCTGGGCCCATGTGCCTGTATGAGGCAATGAAGAAGGCTGCAGCGCCGTAATGATAGTAATTTCAAAAACGGATATGGAAGACAAGCAGCCACAGCAGCAACTCATGCTAATTGCCATTTGCCCTCTGACGCAAGTGGATACAACTGTAAACAAAGAGCTTCAGTTACCTAATTAGCAAGCAACAAATGCATGTAATGAAATCTTAATTAGTAACTATGATATAATTAACTTTTGATGAATAATCTAACATCTTAATCAGCCTTCTGTGTGTCACTTTACACTCCCTCAGTCCTCTAGATCTCTAGATTTGTACTTCGGAGCAGTTAGAGCAAAGATTGTTTCTCATGAAGCTCCCTCATAATGTTAACTTCTTAAGTAGTTTTATTGTTAGTAGTTTCTTATTTGGGAAAACAATAGAAACATAAAACCTTGAGCCTGTGAAGCCAAATGTAATTCAGATACAACTGAAGTGCTAGAATATTTTAAATCAATAAAGTTTTTAATTTTTATTTATATGCTCAAAGTAGTGGATTTTTTTAAAAAAACAAGCTCTTATTTTTTAGCCATATTGTTTGCAAATCAAAATAGTGTAAGTTTCTTGTGACATCCCCATTCCTGAGATTTTGATGGCTTGTGATTTTTTTCCCTTCATTCACCATTAAACAGTTTGGTTGAGGCCAATGGGGAAATTGACTCCATTCTTGTCTAGATCAGTGGTTTCCAGACTTTTTTTTTTTTTAACCAGGGACCACTTGACTTGGGACCACTTGACCAAGGACCACTCTCCAACATTAGTACCAAAAGAGTTACAAATCAGTTTTTGGTCAACTTTAGATTCGGTTTGGTTTTTTGGGATGCTGATTCAGAATCAGCATTGGATAAACCACATCAGCTCTGGTTTCTGATGCAGGACATATGCCATGATTTGAATGTATACATCAACAAAACAACAAAATGCATGTTTCTACACTTAGGTATGCATGTGAGTGTGTGTGTCTGTGCAAGTTATATTTATAACTGTGTTCTGGCTTTAGCTACTTGATGTGAATGACTGGATACTCCCCTCCTTCAGTATGTGAGGGACTAGTACACTTTTTTTTATCTCCCTTTTATTACAATTGCTTTTCTTTCTTTCCTGGGAGCTCCTCAGGAAACAGCACCAGTTGACAACCCATCACTTTGAATAGCACTGCTATAGCTATTATCTACTTACCCATCTGGCCATCCCATATTGCGATATATTTGGAAATCTCTTGCCTTTCTCATTATCATGTTTACAAGAACTGTTTTTCCCCCTTTCTGGCAAGCTGGCCCCAAATTGGTGTTAATTTATAAGTCAGTACTAGCACTTTAAATTGTTGTTCAAATAAATAGAACTATTTTCTAAATAAAATAAAAACATACATTCTGTGGGACCATGTGTGTGTATATGTGGTGGGGCATTCTGTACATTCTGATTGTGGGAAGGCAATGGCAGAAAAACATTAATTGAGGGTAATATAGCTGGGCCTCAAATAATAATCTCCTTTTCTTGGAATTAGTTTGTTCGATACTAGAGCATGCTCAAGTATAACTGAAGCAATTATTCACAGATCATTTTGATTAGCAGCAAATCTGAGATGTCTTCGGGGGCCAACATTCCTGCTCCTTAAACAGCATCTCTGTCTTCAAAGTGTACTGAAGGAGCTTTGCAGTTCCAGCAGAGATGTTCACTATTCATGTTTACAGAATCATGTTTTGCAGCATTATATTCCTGCACTTGTTCTTCCTACATAATTATGGATTTTGAAAAACAGCTAACACCATTGATTCTTTAAAAGTTTTAGACATCAGAGTTCAGATGTATTTTTGTTGGAAGATTAACAAAGAAAGTAAAAAATACAGCCAAAGGGTACATTGAATATTAATTTGAATGTTGGAACAATTTATTGTTGGTATGAAACATAGGCTTATCTAAAAACCATTGTAAATACTGCTACATTTGACTGGTTGATAGTATAGAGTTTGAGCATTGGTCAGTCAGGGCACATCCAGACAGGCCCATATCACGGGGTCTGTCTTGGTTATTAATAGAGGCATCCAAACACCACCTCTGTTAAAAATAAATTAATTCATAATAACTTAAGTTAGGTTATTGGTTTAACCCCCTGGTGGAGTAGTGGGTTAAACCACTGAGCTGCTGAACTTGCTGACTGAAAGGGTGGTGGTTCAAATCTAGAGTGAGCTCCCACTATTAGGCCCAGCTTCTACCAACCTAGCAGCTCGAAAACATGCAAAATGTGAGTAGATCAGTAGGCATTGTCTTGGCAGGAAGGTAATGGCACTCCATGCAATCATGCTGGCTACATGACCTTGGAGGTGTCTACAGACAATGCCAGTTCTTCAACTTAGAAATGGAGATGAGCACCAACCTTCAGAGTCAGCCATGACTAGACTTAATGTCAGGGAAACCTTTTACCTACCAACTTAAGTTATTCTTCATTAATAAAGATGGGTCCTGCACAGTAATTGCAATTTTGAACAATTTTTGATTTTTTTTTAAAAAAAACTTTCTAACACTAACTTCATGTCTCATTGCTTCTTCCCTTTCCACTATACACTCCCTATAGTCACAAATTTACACTGTGGTTCTTGGCTGAAGATTATAGGCATATATCAGGCAATGCATAATGCTTGCAATATGTGTATAAGGGTACATACTAATTAGCTGGGACTATTGTGTGTACAATCATCCTGCATGTGTGAATTAGAGATGTAAATCTTCACTAAACTTACTCTCAAAGGTATTGATGAGTAATTTCAGCAATTTTTTTTAATAACAGGAGAAACTCTTTGAGATCTGTGCCAGTTTTTAATGAAATCACAGCAATCATGTGTGAATATTATGCAAACATATCCATATATTCTGCAGAATATTAATAATTTTCCAATGAAATGTAATTTTTCATGCTGAAAATTTATTTTTTCTGTGCAGAACATGCAGGTTTCTGTGCAAATTTTGCACAGAAAAAGTACTGATCTCCATCAATTTGGAATTCTTCTTATCAGAGTTTCTTCACATTAAAAAGGAGGTGTTTTGGCCACATCTGTATATATAATAAAGAAGAGTGTTTGTTTGTATCGGACAGAGGAAGGGCGGACGGTGTATGTGCCAGCGTTCTGATTGGCTGCCGCTGTGCTGCTATTTGCATATGGTCTCTGATTGGCCAGCTTCAGTAGGAGCCCCTGGTGGAGAAGAGGGTTCATGGCAGAAACGGGGCATGACAGAAGGAAATTTGCATATGCTCTCTGATTGGCCAGCCTCAAATCCAACATTCCGAGATGAGAAAGAGAGGAAAGGAAAGGCCAAAGGGGGCTGGGTCAGAACACTCCCAATACAGACCGAAATAGGCACACAGAGCCCCCATCACCCACTCTACATCCTACTGCAGTTTGGAGGAGTATGAATCATGGATGATGGGACTTGCAGTACCACCACTCACATTCTGAGACTGCTGTTAACCTTATCCAATGACTGATCAGGACCAAACTTCGCACAGAGACCTCTCATGACCCACTTTACGTCCTGGTGTGGTTTGGCTGGGGATGGACCGTGGATTATGGGACTTGCAGTACCATTGCTCATTCTTCAGACCACTGCAACCCTCATCCAATTACCAATAAATACCAAACTTGGCACACTGAGTATCCATGACGCACTCTACATCCAGGTGCAGTTTGAAGGAGGATGCACCATGGACGATGGGACTTGCAATACCTGCACTCCCTTCCTAAGACCATTATAACTGCCAACAATGATGGATAAGGACCACAATTTACACAGAGAGCCCGCATAACTCACTCTACATCCTGGTGCAGTTTGGAAGAATTTGACAATGGATGATGGGACTTGCAGTCACTTCACTCACTTCCTGAGACCACTGAGACCCTCGCCAATGACTCATCAAGACTAAACTTGGCACATGGAGCTTCAATGACCCACTCTACATCCTGGAGCAGTTTGGAGGACGACAGACCATGGATGATGGGACTTCAAGTACCTCCACTACCCAAGACTGCTGCAGAACTCATCTAATGACCAATCAAGACCAAAGTTGGCACACAGAGCCCCCATGACCCACTCTACCTCCTGCTGCAGTTTTGGAGAAGGGTGGACCATGGATGATGGAACTTCCAGTACCTTCACTCTCATTCTGAGACCTCTGCAAACCTCATCCAATGACGGATCAACACCAAACTTGGCACATAGACCTCTCATGACCCACTTTACGTCCTGGTGTTATTTGGAAAACTTTGGAGATGGATGATGGGACTTACAGTACCTTTGCTCACTTCCTGAGACCACTGAGACCCTCGCCAATGACTAATCAAGACTAAACTTGGCACATGGAGCACCAATGACCCACTCTACATCCTGGTGCAGTTTGGAGGAGGACAGACCATGGATGATGGGACTTCAAGTACCTCCACTCCCTTCCAAAGATTGCTGCAACCCTCTTCTAATGACCAATCAAGACCACACTTGGCACACAGAGCCCCCATGATCCACTCTACATCCTGCTGCAATTTGAAAGGGGATGGACTTTGGATGATGGGACTTGCAATACCTTCACTCACTTACTGACACCACTGCCACCCTCATCTAATGACTGATAAAGACCAAACTTGGCACACAGAGCCCCCATGACCCACTCTATATCCTGCTGCTGTTTGTAGGAGGATGGCCCATGGATGATGGGACTTCAAGTACCTTCACCCACTTCCTGAAAATAATGCTGCCATTATCCAAAGACCAATAAAGACCAAACTTGGCATACGGAACCGCCATAACCCACTTTCTCTAATAACCCGGGCAACGCCGGGTCCCCAAGCTAGTTTTAAATATTTTCTGATCTTTTTATTCCTAGTGCGAATGCATTTTGTACTATGTCAGTTGTTATCAACCAAATATTCCCTCATTGGTTGGCTTCAACTGGTCATCTGCATTGACTGTAAAGGTGTACAAATGCCCCGTCAGGCTGAAGCATTGTTCTTCATGTGGAAACACAGCCTCACACAGAAGAGATACATCTAGGAATGGAGTGCTGATGAACACATTAGGACAGAGATAATAACCTCCCCATGAATTGTTTTCTAAAATGAAAATGGACAGAAGTAATTGGATGTTCTGTGAATTATTCCTTAGGGGAAAATATGATTACATGGGCTACTCTTCCTCCTGCCAACTTACTCTTTATCCTGCACTCCAAAGATTACTAATGTATTGTTGTCTAAGGATCTAAAGAACATTCTCTGTCTTGCATTATTTTTTCCATAGCCAGTGAATTAAATCTATCAGATTCAATTATATGACTGATGGAAGATATTTCCAGAGATGCTTAAATGAATCATAGTAGTCAATAAACCTATACCCTGAATACAAAAGGTGCAAAATGCTTTTGTGGGCATCTTTGTTTCCAAAACAATGTCATGATTGTGTAATTCAGCTAAAGGCTTGAGAGAGTTTGAGTGTAATCAAATATGACAGAACAAATAGAAGAGCAAATGCACTGGCAAAGGTCCACATCGCTGAAGGTGTTCGTGCCTTGATATTTAAAAATACCCCTCTCTTTCTCACATTTTCTTTTTGAGGAGCATTGCAGATAAGAAGAACAAGATTATTTTTGTATTGACTCCAGGGGATCTCAAGCTGGGGCATGGAAAATCAGCTGATCCTACTGTTAGGCAAGAGGCACCAAGCAGCATGTGTCCAATCTCCACATCTATTTGTATTCATAATATTTTACCTTAGTCAGCATGGTCAATCTTAAATAATGTAGGAATTGAATTCCAATAGTTGAAGGACTATGGGGACTGTAGTTGAATAAGTTTGCACTATGCAAAGTGAGGGAACTAATTCACGCTGTAAAATTAGAAAGGCAGTGAATACTTTAATCGGAGATTTATCGGTTTTTATTTGAGGATTCTTATTTGGATGTTCTCCTGGAAGAAACTCTCATGAAGGAACTTCCATGTGGATGGGATTGGTTTCCTTTACATGCATAATAGCTTTAGCTGAACCATAGATTATCTGTGTTTGTTTAGATGAACAGACAAATCTGGGTTTTAGGTCTACCATTCTGCTACTTTCAGTTATCCAACTTTAAGGCAGTAGTGAAGCAGGAAGAAATCAAACCCTAAAACAAATACTTGCTTCTGACTATGCATGTACATGATTTCATTATAAATAGTGTGTTTCTTTGTGTACACACACACACACACACACACAACGTCAATAACCAAAATAAAATGCATCCCTGCTGTGAATAACTTTCAATTGACAGGTTGAAGCATTTTAATTAATTTCGTAACCATTTTCCCATTCAAAAAAGACAATTTCCTTGTCTTTGTTTCTAGGTGATCCAAAGTTATCTCCACCCCAAATCCCCTTTGAAAAGTCTGATAAAACCATTTATGACATCCTTATTGAAGGAGCAGTAGTAATGAGTCCTCATAAAATTGTTGCTAATATAGAGAGGTCAAAACAGTTTTAGTACTGATATCTTTTTGCAGTTCTATCTGTCATTCATGATGAGCCTTCAGTACGAAATCACAGCTATAGCTTCCTGTCATGCTCCTATTATTCCTGTTTGAAAAACAGAATCTATAGTGCTCTGTGATTGCCTAGAATTAAAATTTTCATTAGCTTTCATACCATAAAGCTTTTATTTATTTTACCTTGTGCGTGAACTTTTCCTCAGGCTGATATAAAAGGTGACACATTCATATAATTAAGATAGCACATTTAGCTGCAGGAGCAAAGGCATCTAATTTAGTATGTTTGTATAGTTTTTCATAGGTTTAATGGAGACTATTTAAACAGCAGAGCCTTGTTCTTTTATTTCTCCATCATTATCTTTTTTTTCTTTCAAAAAGGAGATCCTTTTTTGCAGTGTTTAAAAATTTCATTGCAATGATTATTTTAGTGCAAGGGAAAATTTGCCATTACATTTCTTTATATCATATATCTGTGATAGTTAAATCATGACAATGGGCAAAGGAAGAAATGGAGTGGAAGTCAATATTATATCACTATATAGGGAAGACCCCTGGACATCTTTGTTGTCCATTACACTTCACTATTGGACTGCTGAGTTAAAAAAAAAGTACCTGCTTTATGCATGATCAAGGTCTTGATCCTGAATGATCATGTCAACTTGATTTGTATTACGAGACCTTACCTTGATGACTGGGGTAGTATAGGGATTTTGTTGGTGCATGGCTCTATTGTGATGTCAGAGTGTCTGCAGTTTGTTTAGCTAGCAGACTTCAACATTCATTTGCTCAGAACATTAGACCCTTCAGAATGGCCATGGGTTTGCACCCAAATAGTGTCTGGTGTCATCTATGGAACAGGCCACACTTTAGACTAAGTTTTCTATGCAGGGTGGGATAAGGGTGATCTGAATATGGAAGAAATTGACATAGTTTTGTTATCAGTGAGAACTGAAACTTTTTCAGGGGCAGGGAATTGATTAAGATGGTCTACCAGAGGAAGCTAATGGATCTCAGGGAGTTCCATGGTATGCTAGGCTAGATTGATCCCCAAAATTGAAAAAAATGGCTAGAATAGTAGATATTCCAAGAAAGTAAGCCAACCCCTGGTTTACTAAGCATTTGAAAGGGCTGAAAGAAATGAAGTTGAGAATAGAATATTGATGGCAAAAATCTGAGTCCTTCCGAGTAGATAAAGTGGAATATAAACACAGTGTATTATTATATAATTATTAATGTTGGTCAAACATGTCTGATTGAACTTGGGCTAGAACTGATTTAGAAACCTATGTCATGGAAGTGGTGGCAGTGAGAAAATAATATTTCTTTTCCACGTTCTCTTTGCACTATGTTGTATAGTAGACATGATTCTAGTAGTTAAAAGACTCTTTTACAAGAAGAGCAATCAGATCACTCAGCAAACTATTATAAAGACTTTGCATGATTCTTTTGGAGGTGTGGGTGGGGAGCAACGCTTTGATCCATTTTGATGTGGATGCTGTAGTTTACATGTACTGTGGATATAATTTTGACTCTTGCTTGTCCTGTGTTACTGGATACATTTCAGTTTGTGTATTTTGAGGATCCATACATATTTCTTGAAATGGTTTGAGCTGGACCCATGTACTAGTACCATTCTAGGCTCATAAAAGCACCCAAAGAGTGCTGAGGTGTAAGAGAAATAATTAATTTTTCACTGTACAAGATAGGTTGTTACTGAAGAAAGTTGCACTAAACTCTATAAATTATTGGCTATTTTCCAAACATTCTTTTTGTGGTCAAAACACTAAGTAAAACACTAAGAATTAAAGATATAATAATATCTTTAATTCTTAGTGTTTTACTATGGTAGCATTTTTTTTAAAAAAATATCTTCCAGATTTTTCTTATTTCTGCTTTAATTTTGTTGCAAGGTGCCTTGAGTTCCAGGACAAAATAAAAGTCACGAGTTGTAAATAAATAAATATGAAGAGAACATGGGTGCTATCCAGTCTATAATCTGTTTTCAGGATTCTGCTACAGCATAGGATAAGAGATGTCTCTTCAGTTTTCTGATAAATATCTCCAGGAAAGGAATACCCAACAAATCAAAAGCATTTCCCTCTTTATTTTGACATTGGGGTGTTTTCCTTAATGTTTAATTAAAAACAGCTTTTCTGAAAACTCTGCCCATTTTATTTTGCCTGCCCTCACCCCAAATCGTTGTGTATTTTTGATTTTTTTTTCTAAATTGATGCCTTAACAAACACCTTAATGGGTGTCTTCCACCAAAAATTAAAATATGTTCATCCATATTGTAGAAATGGAAGAGTCATGCATCTTTTAAATGGTTGTACATTTTAATGTGTTATATAATATTTTTTTTCATAGAATACATTCCAAACCTAGAAATGTTTCTTATGAGAAATTAGACCTGGTTCTAAGCTTAGTCTGAGAGACATAAACATAGGTTTTTATAAGAGAAAAATTCTCATCAGTGACAGAGAGAGCACTGTGCTGTGAGCTGCTATCCAGGCTCACATTTCGAACAAGTCATGCATGCACCTGGAAACAAGCAGGGAAACAAGCTGTAAGTCCTCATGTTTATTATTAATATAATTTCAGTTGCTACTGAAAACAGCAGAGAGGTTAGGAAGCTGAAAGCATATGAAATCAACATCTATGATTCATCATGCATACGATTACATAACATAGCACTTGAAGGAAATTGTGCCTCTGCAACAATCTTTTATTTCCAATCAACAGCAACACTTAACATATTTTGAGACAAAGAATACAACATGCAATCATGCAAATGAGATTTCCAAAGAAAATTAAAGGGTGGAGGATGTTGTGAAGAATGATGAAGGGTGATATACTGAATGCACCAAAAACAAAACAAATCAAAAACTCAATCAATACCATCTAAATAAATGGTAACAGAATTTTCTCCACTGTTGTTCTTAGTTGTCACTAACTTGTAATTTTCCAGAAAGTATTTTCCCTATGATACTTTTTCAAAACCAACTTCTATTAAATGCTAAATTGTTTCTTTAGGAACATCTTCTGCCTCATAGTCTTTGAAAGTAAAGAGAAAAAATGTGGAAAATTGCCCTTTATTCTTATTATTTATGCCTTAACATTTATGTTTTAGCTAAATTTTAGGATACAACATTTAGGAAAAAATAAGGCAAATCCAGGGGCCAATTTTCTATTCCTGTGACCTTCTGGGTCTGGATGAACTACCAGAAAATATCTGACCCAAATATATAGAGAAGAAGGAGGTGAGACAGAGCTTCAATTCTTTTTGTGTTGTTAAAAAAACATTTTTAATATCAAAGTGTGTGTGTGTGTGTGGGGGGGGGGGGGTTGAAATTTATTTATATTAAAATATTTGGGATTCCAGGAGAGGCAATTAACATCCCTCCTCTTTTGTCTGAAAATGCCAATCCAGGAAGTGAAGAGCAACAAAGGACATGAAAAGAGTGGGGAGAGGGGTCAGGTTAAAATTAGAAACACTTTTTGCCCACCCTGATACATACCGAAGAATCTCAACAAAATGAAGTATATCTCATACGTGATAATTTCTGACTTGATATATGTAGAATGAATGGATTTTAAATCCAAGATTAAGCAATCCTTATGGCAAGGTTTCAAAATACCATGCTATACCTTTTATACAGATTTCTTTTGAAATGCAAGTACCAGAATCTAGTAGTCATGGTTGCTGGGAATTTGGGGAGTCACAGTTTACAAAAGGGATTTGTTCTAAACTCTATGACTTTCTATGTTATACTCTTGCTCCTCCTTTTTTATTTTGACAAGAAACGGTTACCTATATTGACCAAGTAACTTTTGACAAGGTTGCCAAATATTTGTCCTTGAAAATCTAAACATGTCACTCCTGACATGAAAAAAAAAACCTGTAGTTGAGCATCCTGAAATATGGTGACTTTCCTATGACTTGAATCATGATAACTATTATGACCAGAAGTCTTCATCATAGTTCACAGTACATTTTGAAAATGAAACCACATGGAAATTTCTTGTGGGAAGAGAGGGAAAACCATTTCATATGAATCGTTAATGTTAGAAAGAACTGGATCTGATTTGAATGGCAAAGAAGACATTTTGCCATAAATATCAATGCAATTTTCTCCAAAATCCACAATTGCTCCCAATCTGGGTGCCACATTTTACAATAACTGCAGCTTCTGAACAATTCTTAAGGGCCGTCCCATGGAAAGTCTATTTTACAGTAGTCTAAAATCTAGCTAGTTGCTTCATTGTGGGTCATATGTCAGTTGGATAAGCTGCAGTCACGTCATCTTTAACAATAACAATGCCAGGACGTCTTATACTATTGAGTTATACAAAATGATTCAAAAGGAAGCAAGAAGCATGGTGAAATGGATGAAATTCCTTTTTTTGAAGACATTTTAAAATGATATTTCAAAACGCCACACAGTTAACATGAGGATCCATATGTCTCACTTTCCCTTGCACCTCAAAGCATCATATTTTGAATGAACTACATAAAAAAGGCAGTGCAAGCAGAAAGACACGGAATTAGCAATATAAAGAATCCTAGTGGGAATTTAGAAAATATGTCATAAAGGAGAAGGCAGAATGGGAAGGCAAAAGAGCAGAGCTCTTGAGATCGCAAACTTGGTAATGGAATCAGAATTTATTTATGCTTTTGCAATTGTTGAAAAACACCTTCAAAGATGTGATTAGAGTCCAGGGCTTGGGAGAATGATGAGAGAAATTCAGCATGACACAAAAGGCTTGGTATTAGGCAGGTGTTGCCATCAACTTGAATAACTGTGCTGCTCAGTATCTCCATTACCTTTTGCAGAAAAAATGACTTAATGGGCTTTTACCACGACTGACCCGGTGATTTGAAGTCACCCATTAGAAATAATTGATTACTTGAAATTGATACATCAGTCCACCAAACTAAGTGTGACTACATTAAAATGCATTTGTATCAGTGATGGCTGGATACTTTCATGTGAATGAGCTTCAGGTTTTAGTTAAAATTTCAAAAGAGCTCCCCAAAGAACTGAAAACAACCCAACCCAGCAAATTAAACATGTTAGGTAACTTCTCTAGATTGGGACTACACAGAAAATATATTTACTGCCCTTTTAAATATGGAAACCAACACTGAATTGTAACTTAATGAGGAAAAGTGTCACTCTACTGTTACAGGAGGAATACTACAATTCAACAAATGATTTATAATTTACCTGATACTGCTTCCTTGACAACTTTTTTGTTGAAATAATAACAAGGTAGGTAGGATGAAAGTGTGCTTGTTTGTACTACAGGCCACCAGATAGTATCACAGGGCTTATGGAGGGGGAGGGTTCATTAAATTTTGTTACACCTTGAAAATAGGTAAGGTTTTATAAATATTGCAAATTCATTACCTGAAGCTTTTGAAACATAATTATAATTAATCACTTTTTAAAAAAAAGGTGTTTAAGTATACTTTCGGCTATATTGCAGGTGTGGAATTAACAATAGTCTCTGATTGTTAATTCCACAACCTGCTGACAAATTTTTTCTAATGCATTTTACTGTGGCTGTTTAATCTCTTTACCTGGAGTTTGCTGTTTAGTGTCAGGATTACCATTCTTCAAAAATTTTCTTCTCAAGGCATAAAATTGCTATTGCCAACAGTTGGGGAGATGGTAGTAGGATATAAATAAATTATTATTATTATTAAAAATATTATTATTATTATTATTATTATTATTGTTATTATTATATAGAGATTACCCACCTTTTTATGTTTTGGTTTTTCACATGTATGTTTGGCATTCAATTTTTCCACGATTATGTTGGAAACTGCTTTGGGGTGTGAAAAGCAGTGTATAAATACAATAAATAAATAATAAATGCATTCCCTGTGCAGAAAATATTTGTGGTAGAAAAGTGATTCCTATACCAAAATAAAATCTTGCTTCTGTGCAAAATGACTTTATGTACAGAATTATGCATAAAGAATAAGTCTGGAGATGGGAATGTTCTCATCAAATATTATTCTCATTATATTTTATTAACCTTAGAAATAGGAGGCTCAGTGGGCACTATTCCTCCCCACTATCACCAGAAGTCAGCTCGGGTGCTAAGAGTCAACTATCTCAGGAGAGAGACCATTCATTAACTACTAATTCCATTTATACTCAGTGATGCTAAGTTAATGAGTTGGGTTTCAGCCTCTTGGTGTTCTCCCTGGCCTGTCTGAGTCCTTGGTCACAGTCAAGGGTAGGACAGTGGACAAGGTATATTAGTACCAATGTCTGCTATGAAGTATGTTGAATCTTGTCTGCATTTCTATCCACGTCAGCAGGTGTCCTGTTTCCATTTATCTTCCACTGGTCCAGTAAGTAAATGCTTGGTTTCAAATAAAACTGTTAAGGATGGAAGATGCTTTGTTTTATTCAAGTGCTGTTTACTTTGACTCATTTTTGAATATGGCATCAAAACATTTTAACATTGTATAGCTGACCTACACCAAGTTTATTTGTTTCTTGTTTATAACTTTTAAAAACTCATCCACCAAAGTATCCTTCTTAGAACAGAGTGAAAAGCAAGTGACGGGGCATAGCTTTATTCCAATTTCATTTAAGGGCACTATTTCTAGCTTTACAAGGGCAGCAGAGAAAATGGTTTATTTTCAAACAAATAAACATTCATTGTAAGTTAAGTGCCACTTTCCTGGTATTGATGGTGCCAGATAAGTGGCTTTGATAGTCCTTCAATACAATCAGGAAGAAAGAGTTCATTATCAAGGGTTGTTTATCATGTGAACAATGTGAGGTATAAACTCAGAAAAAAACAGCTTTGGTCAGTAACAATACCCATGATTGTGGTGGGTTATAACTGTCACAATAATTTAGTTTTCTTAAAAATGTATGTGGATGCTATCTTTCTTTACATCAGTTTACTTGGTGAGACATTTCTAAAACAGTGGGATAAAGATTCACTGTGTTTAGGTAAAATAAGTCATAATTTTATAATGTATTATAGGTTAATAAATTCTTATTTTGAATATCAAAATCTGAAATACTCAAAATCGATATATTTTTCACATGGATGTCTGAAACAGTGATACCTTTGATTTCCAATGGTTCAATTTATGCAAATCTTGTTCCAAGCACAAAATTATTAAAAAATAATGTATAAAATCCCCTTCAGGCTGTATTTATAAGGTCTATATGAAAGATACATTAATTTTGTGCTTGGGTCCAATTTTAAAGATATAAACCATTAAAAATATCCAAAATCTAACATACTTCTGGTCCCAAGCATTTTGAATAAGGAAAGTGGGAAATGTGTTATTATCCACCATGATTCTATACTCTGTGCTAGGCTTGCACAACCTGCAGCCTTCCAGGTGTTTGTGACTTTAACTTCCAGAAGCCGTAGCTAACCTTTTCAATAGTCAGGAATTCTGGAAGATGAAGTCCAAAACACTTAGGGGGCTGTAAGTTTTGCAGGCCTGCACTAAACAGAAAATACCAATCAAAATGAATCAATCAAGGCTCATAATTCTCTACCACACATCATTCTAAGAACATCCCTGGGTATTTGGGTCAAGCAGGATGGATCTCCACTGCCATGTGATCCAGTTCAAAACAGATAACCTGGATTTCATATGGCAGTGTAGATGGGTCCTCAGATGCAAGATTACATCGTGAGTTTGATAGCTCATTGTTGAACCTGAATCAGAACATTTTATTTTTTGCAACTGATGTATCAATTCTACACAATGAATGGCTGTGCACCTATTTCAGACAACATCAAACTGCAGCCCTCCAGCTCCCAGAAGCCCTAGCCAGCTTGCTCAATGATCAGGAATTTCTAGGGATTTGAGGCCCAGACAGCTGGAGAGCCACAGTTTGAGAGTGTCTGATCTACTTGGGGATCTCTAGGAAATTCATAAAATAGTCGCAGGGTCACACCTATCCATTCCAGGGCAGGACTGTCAGTTTCTCCTGACAGTCATTTATTAGAGCATAATTTCTTCCAAAGTAGCAGAATGGATAACACTTTTCTATGCACTTTATTTGGTGTTGTATTAATTGGTCTGTTTTGCCTTCTTTCTCTCTGTACTAATGCCAAAAAAATTGGACAACATTGTCTGACTATGAGGATCATCTTGAGGAACTGCAAGGTTAAACAAAGGCACCAATCAATGTGTCATTGTCATAATTTAATATATTATCATAAATACATGTACCATTAAATGTCCAGTTAGTAAACATTGGTTAAAAGATACTGAACAGAATCTAGTAATGCATTATTTCATAAACATCCACTCCACATATCATAATTAAGCAATATCTAAAGTTTGGAACCATACTACTCTTTTTGCTCATCTGCGAAGACTTCTTCCAGGTGTTACACAACAGATAGCTCATTTTGTCTTGAGACTGAAACCTACAATAGGCATATTAATGTAGAACCCAGGAACAACCGCTGTCCACATTGGAAAAGAGGGTACTCAAACATTTCAAGAAAAGGTATATTTTGGAAAATATTGGCACAAATTTGAATCCATATAGAAGGTACTCTTGCTTGAACCAAAATGTTATGATGTGAATGCATTGTTGCCATCAATTAGACAAGATGATGGGGATTTGTAATCAGTTTTCAAACATTTATGCATTTTTTTAAAAAAACAACAACATTAGAATGGATAATGTTAAACAATTAAGCATATTGCTTAATTATGATATGTGGAGTGAATGTTTATGAAATAATGCATGTACTAGATTCTGTTCAGTATCTTTTAACCAATGTTTACTAACTGGACATTTAATTGTACATGTATTTATGATAATATATTAAATTATGACAATTACACATTGATTGGTGCCTTTGTTTAACCTTGCAGTTCCTCAAGATGATCCTCATAGTCAGACAATGTTGTCCAATTTTCTTGGCATTAGTACAGAGAGAAAGAAGGCAAAGCAGACCAATTAATACAACACCAAATAAAGTGCATAGAAAAGTGTTATCCACTCTGCTACTTTGGAAGAAATTATGCTCTAATAAATGAATTTCTTGTTGATCCAATTTGTAGTGCTACTGAACTGTTGAGGTTATACACAAAGGTTAATTTCCACATCAGTTCTCTGTGAACTTCTCTTTATTTTTTACATAATGATCTCATCTCTTCATCCCCCCCCCCCAACCCCTCTAATATTGTAAATGTCAACACTTTGTGTATTTCTTATGCTCACTTCTGGCATTACTTCCACAAACAGGCAATATTAAAAGTCAGTGATGCTATGCATTTTCTAATTAGAATGAAATCACAAGGACCTAATTAGAAATTGGTGGTGCAGCTGGACTTGATCACATAAAATGCAAAGAGAAGTTACAGTTAGGAAAAGCACATTAAACACCCCGTCATTTTTAACCTTTCTTTTTCTAATCATAGGCATTTAAGATGAAGTTCAAAGTGGAAATCCCATGCAGAAATTAACAGTTAAGAATAAGGAAATGACAGCTCAAGGGTTCACGTCAGCTTGCATCTTGCTTTTATAGTAAACAATGATTGTGACCATATATGTTTTCTTCCAGTAATGTTGTAAACCTATTGTATAATAATGTGTGGTGAACATCTCTCCATGTAGAGGTGTTTTGTTGAATATAACAGCAACAAAATGTCATGAAACTATATGGAAATATTTTTTGCCGCAAACATAGACATTTCTTCAATGTTTATATGGAGTTAGATGTGCAGAAAAGGGCCGACTACCATCATTCACCAGCTTGGATCAGTTTGTCATGGTATACCTTGCTCACTTCATCATGTAGATCTCTGAAATGATGACTTTTCTGCTGAAAAGGAAATTGTTAGTGAGCTCTTTACCACTGGATTAGCTGAGATGTGTTACTACATCTGGCTGATAGAATACACCGCCTCTATGAAACGGTATCCCTCCCATACATACGATAACATATAGTACATTTTCATTGTATTTTTCCTCCCTGAATTTTGAGCTACCTTGAGTCCCAGTTTTGGAGGGAAAACCATTTTTAAAATAAATGAATAAATGATATGGTATAGGTTTTCTTGTTTTTCAGAGTCACACAAATGATTCATGCTGAATTATGGAATTACAAAATAGCAACAATGATTGTGTCACATTTTGAAAATCATATAAACAGATAATATCTGTCCCTGCCTATTCTTTGAGCAAAGATGTAAAATACATACACATGTGTGTATATACAGTAGTGTCTGGTTGTTTCCATGACTTAGTGCTGGTTTACAATCTGATCTCCTTTTAAACCTGCCTAAAGCCCAGAATGAATTCACTGCCACAATAACTTGGAAGCCACCAACTACACTATGTGAATGTACACATAGTGTACATTCACATAGTGTAGTTGGTGGCTTCCAATTGTACCCATGGTGTACCCATATGAAATGCTTGTACCCATATGAAATGCTCCCCCCCCCATTTTAGATAGGGTTACACACAGCATTATGCTTAGCAGCTTAGTTCTCTGCTGATATTGTACTACAGCTTCCTACCCACTACTTGATTTCCTCAATTATTTCTTGTTTTGGTATATTTAAATGCTGTTTCAGTGCTATTTGTCAGGATATAATTTAAGGAAATAAATACCATACTCCGAGCTGCTCATTGAAAGTGACAGTATATTTGATAGTCAAAAATAACATCTGGATTGTTTTGAATCAAGAAATAGGGAGATTTTATAAAGCATTTCCAGAACTTGTGCCAACTGTTATTTTGATCAACTATGAAAAAGATACCCTTTTAGTTAAAGCCAATGTTTAAAAACCTGATGTTTTTTCTATGCCTTGAACGAAGTTGTCAACCTGTACTGCCAAGTTGAAAAATGCTGTTCACAGCAACAATGTCACTATTTTTTACATATTCTTGGATGGATCTTGACCAGTTTCCACACTCATCTAGCCATTCAGAACTGATAAGTTTGTGAGGAGTTAATATGTTCCCTGTGGTTTGTATTTTAAATTACATTTCTGAGGAAAAAAGAGTAATATCCATATTGTACCTTGAAAGGAGACCTGAGCTGTAAACTTTAACAGCAGCCTGAGTTGGCAATCATTTTACAGGGACAAGACACTGCAATGGAAATTGCTCTATAAATAAGATCCCTTACAGAAGAATTAAAATGGAATTCATATTATTGATGTTCACTAGAGGCCGTAAAAACATAAGACAGCCAGGAAGTGGCACTTGTTTCAAATCACCAACTGATGCACCTGAAGGACATCCTCAAAGTCGGTTTTGATCAATGGTGATGAATCTGTTCATCCGGCTCTTTGGGTAACTCTAATGCATTTGAAAACCTTGAGGAAATGCAGCTAGGAAGAAGGAGATAGGAGAGATATTAGCTAACCTATGGAGGGTTCAATTCAATCATTAATCCTGAAAACTGATTTTTACCGTGAAAGAATGTCAACTTAAATGCCTTATTGTTTGTTTGTTTGTTTCATTCCTCTCTTTATTTAGATGGGTTCTCCAAGAGTAACAACCCCTGAAGTAAATATAATCATACTTCACCTCAGTGCCACACTATATGTTTCACAGACAGTAGCTCTTTCAGATGTTCTATTTAAGGACTGCATGAACAAAGAAAGAGAGAGACCAAGTGTGCTAGCTCTACCTCCCAGGACATCTATCCACTCTGGATAAGGATAAGCTTCTGAAAAAGGAAGGCTTTGCATCTATTTAATATAGAGGCATGTATGCAATAATTGAATATAAAACCCTAAAACATTAGAGTTGTACATTGGAATGCAAAAATGATCCATTAGCTTTGTAATTCTCTGAAATAGCCATTTCACATCTGATGGACAGTAAACATAAGTACATTCTCCTCAGAAATGATCATATGTGAGTACCATGTTTGGTCACAAGATGTTCAAAGCTATGCACACATCTAAAAAAGGTGCATAACTAATATCAAATTTCCGATCAAATTTCTATGTGGCAAATTGGAGAGAAGTTGCAACACAATATTTAGAAGACTTACTCCAACTGAGGTTAAGGATTACTAGGCTGCAATTGCATAGTGTGGCTTCAAGAGAACAGCCTAAATACATTCAAATGTGGATGAAAATATGAAAGAAATTTTGAGAAATGCAACAAAGATATAAGTGATCAACATTTACTTCCATACTTCTACATCATGTGAGACGTCTACACAGACAGAAATGTTTCCTGTGCTAAATATTTGGCAAATGTTATGCTTATTCTTAATGTCTCACGTGTTTCTTTAACTCTAAATTTGAAAATGTGAATAGGGTCAGCATAAGTTATGTTATTTCACTCCTTTGCATACTCAGATTTGTTGCTAACATTTCCCCATACCTCTCTCAAACTTATGAGAGAAATTAATCAATTCCTTGCAATGATAACCTGTTGATTTGAAATGGAACAAAAGAACAACTAGTGATACAACCCATCTTTTAAATCTTGTTATTTTTATATTGAGGAGTAGGGGTTAAGCTTTTGTCTGTGAGAGAAGGGAAATTAGGAGCAATATGCAAGCAGTTAGATACCTCCAGTGGTTAAAAAAATCAAACTCAAAATCTGAAAAGGGAAAGCAGCTTTTTGAAAGTCAAAGAAACTAACTAATAGTTTTTTCAATGCTGAATTTTATTGTTTATGCCTTCACACCCTCATTGCAAAGATGAAGAACTAGGTTTTTCTTACAAGTTGGATAAGATGGAAGCCAAGTATGACAAGCTGAGTCTATTACGGCATGCAGTATTTCAAGTGCAGTGTGATTGATGCTCTGTTGTTAGCAGTGACATTGATGGGGCTCCCAACCTAGCAGGTACTGCAAATGTTTCAATTTTGTTTAAACTGGCACTTATTTTTATTTGCTATGTTGGAAAATTATTTTGAGTGAACCTAGCACCTGTGAAAAGGAAGAGATTTACAACCTCACAGGTTTAAACATCATGTTAAAAACTTCACACGCACAGAGACACAGTGGGAACATCAGGTTGTTAAGAAGTACAATCTTTCTTATGGAGCACTAAAACATCTCTTTAAAAGGAAACACAAAGTTTATTCTTGATGTTGCTCAAAACAATCTGATGCGATGATCTGGAAATGGAATGCTCTGTTTCTTTCTTAGCAAAAAATTGCCTCTGGTGTAGATTTTATTTTAAAAATATAAATATCTATATTTGTATATATATGGATTTATCTTCATTGAATCCATGCAGATGGCTTTACTTTAATTTCAGCCAGGTTGTAGTGTGATAGATTACGTTCTGGTATCCCCATACCCTTTGAGCTCAATTTCCCTGTTTGGCATTGATTGCTTTGACATAAGTGACCATCTTCCCTTAGTGTTCTTTGTTCTTATTGGTTCTATCTCAAACTTTGAGATAAAAATATTTTTCACATCTGAAAAAATTGTATCATACACATGTTTGAAATGGTCATCACAAACTGAGGCCACTTTTAAGGCCTTTATAGAACAGCCCTCCATGTCTAATTTGAAATGGGATATGATCTATGATGGGGCTATTTGATAACCTAATTATCCAATTGGCATTCACACACACAGCCAAAATTGGCATATAACACTGGTATATACAACAATAGGAAATCACAGATTAAAAGAAAACATACTTAAAAGTTACTAATCTCAAGGATAAAATTTGCAACAGTCTCACAAAAGAATGTACCACAGTTCAGAAGTTATGGAATTTTATAACATTCTTGCCATTGAGAACACTGTGAATAATGGAAGTCCTGTATTTCATCCATATATTATCATATTTGGGGCAAACAAACAAAGAATTATGAAGCAGGGCCGTAGCCAGAATTTTTTTTTGGGAGGGGTTGAATTTTTTTGGGGGGGGGTTTGAAAATTTCACTGGGGGGGTGTTGAAACACGCTGAAGCAAAGAGCATGGCAGGGGGCAGAGCAGCCTTCAATAGCCTGCAGCTCTGCCCCTGTCAACCACCTCCACCAAGTCTAGCCTCCTTAATGAGAGCATTCAACACCCCCCTCCCCCAAACTTGGTTGCTTCACTACATCGGCTATTGATGCAAGTAATGACAGTGTGAATAAATTGTCAATATTTGCTTGAGATAGTGCTTACAGTTCTGGAGGGACTCTTAATTTTTTGCATCTCATAGACTTAGCATGGGGATTTGGTTAACCAGTTAAAATTCATGAGTAAACCAGGTTTTTTTTTTTTAAAAAAAATCTGAAACACTTCGGGGGGGGGGGGGTTGAACCTCTAACCCCCGCCCCCTTGCTACAGGCCTGTTATGAAGTATTTCAATAGACAACAAGTCACAAGAACAAACCCTTTTGGAACATTCCACTTTTTTATATCTCCCATCGAAAAGAGCTGATGCAACACATTACATCTTGCAGTCACCACAGCTCTCTTCTGGGTAGGATTAATCAAAATGTGACTCCATGCTTGCAAGGAATTAATGATGTGGCAAGAGAACAAGTTGACTTTGCTGCAAGAGTCAGATACTGAGGCCTGGTCTGAAGAGGAGGACACTTTGGTGATGGGACCTGATACTCTTGAATAAGAATCTGAATTGGAGCCAACACTTTTTTTAGTGCCTCAGGGAGAAAATAGTTCTCCGGATGATGGGAATTGCTTCACAGACAGAAGCCATTTCTGCTTGTTGCTGTGAGAACCACAACAGGTTATATATATAGCAAATACCAAAAGTATTAAAAGTATTTGGCCTGTTCAACTTTTTGGTTAAAATGGAAATTTTGGATTTAACATAGCTAATTTCCAATCTATTTATTTCACAGTAATTGGCAAAGCAATGAATAAGGATAATAGCATAGCATCATCTGCTAGTAAAAATAAGGGAACATGTGTAGATTGATCTTGGGACTATGACCATTCACCAAAGCTAAAGCCTGGAGTAAATCATACAGGAACATGTTGAACAAAGTAGGAAACAGTATGCAGACCTGCTTGATCCCATGTGTAGCACTAATTGTAGAAGTTAGCTGGCCTTCCTCAGAGCATCTAATTTGGCAAACAGTATTAGAGTATTAGAACACAGTTGTCTAATTAGAAACAAAAGTCTGGGATCAATATTTAGAGCTCTTAACTTGTCCCACAACAGGTATCTTGTTATGGAGTCAAAGCCTTCTTTTAGATCAATGAAAGTAGCTAATAGTTTGGAAGCTTTATGTATGGAGTATTTGTTTGCCAAATGTGAAAAGTACTAAGCAGTGATCCAAGGTTGATTTTTCCTTATGGAATCTAGCTTGCTTGGGGTTAAGGCATCAGATTTTAAAAACCACCCTTTCTGGCATGATTTCTCTTCAACGCCCTTTCAATGAAGCTGAGTTAAGGTAACCCTTTTAAACTGTTATTTCAGTGGGAGCCACACCACCTGAAGGAGCATTAGCCATTCTTTAAAAAAAGATATAAATTATCTCCTCATTTTATGGCCAATTTAGAAATGACAGAAGATACCTCTACCCTATATTTGAAGCTTGTGTCATGTGAAGGGCACAGTCAGTGGCCATTTCTTAGGTGTGTTGAAAGTAAACACTTATTTGTTGCTATTTGAGGCAAAAAGCAAGGTAAGTGATGCAGAGCTGTGAGTGGCATTAAGATCACAAGTGGACTGGAGCATGATCTGTCTCTTTCAGAAGCCTGCTTGCAACAGAAAAATGGAGGCCCCGCTTGGCTAAAAGACACATCATGGTTTTCTTCTATTCTGATTGGCTCAACAGGCAGGGCTAACAAGGAAAACAGGTGTTGCTCCATGTGAAAGTAGCCGTGTTTGGCAGCCACATATTCTGTTGCAGCCCAAAAAAGTGACAGCAACAGTACGTGTGGCTGAAAAATCAGAAAGAGCTAGAACAGCCTGTTTTGAAAAAAATGGATCTGTGCACAGCTCTTGTATCTACATTTCACATTCAGCAGAGCTGGCTTTGCCCTGGGATATGGAATATATTGTGACCTGCTGCAGCAAATTAAAGAGCATATCTCAAACTTTTTTTGCAACTTACTTTAATACATTGTGATTCCTTTCATTCATGCTGCAGCACACATTGTCAATGTGCATTTTGTACCTGCAGTTTCAAGTCATCCCGAAGCCATATTTAAAAGCCAGTGTAAATGAGGCCTATGCATCCAGATTGGTCCAAATTGTTTCATACTATTTTGTTCTGGTGCTAAAGAAAGGTTAATCTTGTGTAATGGGCACTTTGTACAGCTCATGATTTCAGGATTCAGCTATGATTTCAGGATTTAGCTAAATTGGATATCCCATTCAACAGGCAATGTATTAAAACTAAATCTAAGAATACATAAATATTTAAGACTGGAAAGCTACTAGGCTTTGACACTCAGTGTAGCTCTTTCTGTCTTCTTGATACTTGTTTTATAGCACAGTCCTATACATTTTCTGCAGCTGTGATTCTTGGCACCATTGTGATTGATGGAGATGGCTGTACTGAAAAATGGCAAGTTTTGAAAATCTTTTGTGCCATACATCATGACAGTGTGGATTTGGGGAACATGCTGATCTTGAGCATAATTCACTTACTTGCTTATCTGTCCTGTGATTTTGTAGGTCAATGCCTTTTATCTAAAAGGGTCTCACAGAAATTTAAATACAATAAAAACATGGATAACTAAGGTCACAAATCTTAACAATCTTTTTGCTTTTTGACATCATATTGGGAGAATTCAAGTGCAGTAATATGTCGAAAATATGTGCTTAAGCCTCTTATGTATCACTCATTTATCATCTACGACATCTTATCCTCTGGGTTGTTTTACCCCCAACAAGCTCCTCATACTCCAAACAAAATGTTTTGCAGAACAGTAGCTATTGGATATATTTGTGTTGTGGCTGAAAAAAAAACCCCTTCTCCTTATTCGTTATGTTCTACTTTCAAATGTAGAAAATGAAACTTGAAATACTGTGTCATCCATTCTTATTGTAGTGCTGCACAAAAACATCTGCACTCAAAAAGTATAATGACAGTGAAGGATTCTAGCTGTGATGACTTATTTGACCCATTTAATTTATCTATTAATGGATTTAGCCCATCTTGCCAGCTTTAAAAAACAATCCTTTTAGCAATACAATGAAGCCCTGATGCTTCACAAGCCAGTAAAAACTCTGAAAAAAGAAATCACTGGTGGCCCCTTTAGCTCTATAGTTAGTAGGCTTGTGCAAAAGTTTTGGAAGTCATATTAAATTTTTTGTTAAATCTGTACTTCCAAAGTGATATCCAAAACATGGACATGGCCAGCGCCTAAAACTTAAGAATCAAAACTTACCCAATATTTTTCTTTTTAATTTTGTAGTGCTTGGAAGCCTCCAAAAGTCAATTTCTTATTCATGGCAAGCAACCAAAAAGACTCCCATTGAATGAATGGTCTCTTACCATTAGAAGGGGAAAAGCAGGGAAAAAAGCAGACTTCACTAGGAAAGAAAGTACAGAACTCTGGGTAATGTAGTTTGGTAAGACAAGGAGCCCTATGTCAGAGAATTCACAAGGCCCAGCCATAAACTACATTTCCCAGAATTCTGCTCTCATCAGAAAACTCCAATCAGGAGAGGGGAGAGCTTTGTCCCTCAGTAGCAGCAACCAGTCAGTTCCAAGAAATTGTTGAATCTGCAAAGAGGAGGTCTGACTGATACTTCAATTCTAGTAAGTAAATCTGTGCTGGGCTAGGAAGAAAGCCCTAAATGGATGGCCCTTGGGGCTCCTTTCCAACTCAATAGTGGAAGCATATTAATTTAGGCTGGATGGCCATCTGTCAGGACAGTTTTGATGGTGTCCTTCTGCCTGGAAGAAGGGAGTTGGACTAGTTGGCCCTTGGGACACCCCTCCAATTCTAGGATTCTATGAAAATGTAGAATGGGTTAGTATTGGTTTCTATTTGTTAATATGATAGACATTCTATGAGAAAGCTGTTGTGGATTCTTAATTTTTTTTGTCAACACTTTAAAAAATATTTAAAATCAGTAGATGTATGAATATTTCTGAAAGTTGGGGGGAATAATCCCGATTATCTTGTGTCATTGCATACAAAATTTAAGGAGCTAGCTCTTGTAGTTTGTTTTAAAAATGTTTTTAATATTTTGAAAATTCACCAAAATCCATAGATAAGTGAAACATCTGAAACTTGATGGGCTAGCAGTGGTAAATGAGTTCTAGCATTGTGGCAAGTTTCACCCCAATAGCTGTTAAAATGAGGGAGGAAGGAGCCCCTGAAATTTCCCCAATTGTAGTACTTATTTGTAATTACTATACTCACAGTTTAGTACATACAAAGAAAAACAAAAAAATGGGGGGGGGGGTTGTACAAAAAACAGGTTCTATGTAGAAAGATGCAATTAACAGAAATCTTATTTTCTGTGCAGGAAAGTTGCATGCTGCATAGAAATGTTGTCTTCTGATTTTCTTCATTCATAAACGTATAATTTCTGCATAGAATAAGTATTAAATCATGAAGATTTTGACTCTTCTAGAATACTCATCAGGATTTCCAGACACTCAAGAAACTTGTTTCCCTTCCATTATTAACAACAACAACAACAACAACAACATTAACAATAATATTTTCACTGTGATTAAATCAAGGCAAAGCATGACTGCATGGAAGGCATGTTGCAAACAAGCACAGTTTGTGATTTTTATGGCTGATTTGAGGCATACTTATTAA
This sequence comes from Anolis sagrei, assembly GCF_037176765.1. Classification (NCBI taxonomy): domain Eukaryota; kingdom Metazoa; phylum Chordata; class Lepidosauria; order Squamata; family Anolidae; genus Anolis; species Anolis sagrei. Next base: position 93,186,241 of record NC_090024.1, read on the forward strand.
GGCTTTTAACATCCCATTCCTTGGAAGTGCTCAGCTGAGTTATTATAAAAGTCTTAATGCTAGTCTTAAACCAATAGTCCCTTCTCCATATTAAATAGTGTGTAGTAGGCTATGCTCTAGCTAGCACAGGGTAAATGACAGTAGCTGCATTGTGTACATGTAAGCAGCATAATATTCAGTATGACTTCAGCTGAGGAAAAAGTCATGAAGCTGTGTTTAGATCCACCTGAAACTTCTAAGCTATAGTTAGAAATATTCTGACTCATCACTAATCACATGGACATGGTAAATACCATATATGTTTCATGATGATAAAATAACAATGCTTTTCAATTTATTCACTAATGGATACTCATTTTGGACAAAAATATATATGGTTTATTATTTGCTTCTTAGTAATGATGGGTTTGTATAAAGTGGACCGTTACGGTTAAATTATGATTGACATATTTAAGTGTAAAATTTTGTGTGTCATTTATTTCTTCTTTACCTTCTTTAGATCTGTAATTTTTCTGTCCCTACACTAGCAAAAGAATACTGAAAGATAATGGTAACAGGTATTTAAGAGTTGATTTAAATAGGACATAGAAAATACACAGTATTGCTGTTATAGATTGATGAGTGAATCAACAAAAGCCAAGCTGAATCTCTCTCTCTCTCTCTCTCTCTCTCTCTCTCTCTCTCTCTCACGCACACACACACACACACGCACAGATATGCAGACCAAAATGAGATAATGTGTTTTTAAGTACCAATCCATCACAGTACTTAGTTTCAGACATGGAGTTTGTACCAGAATTATACACAGATAAAACAACTATGTTTCTTCCGTGATTGACCATAAGGAAAAGACAGCTATGTTGTAATATATGACTCCGGTAATTTTAAAAAACTGAAGTCAATGCTATTGCTGAGATCATTCTATAGACCATCTGAGCTTTTGGAGAATGAAGTTAGGCATGAATTGACAACAAATTAATAAGAAAAAAGCAGATCACTTATGATCATACTTCATTACTTTAAGAATGGTAACTATCTAGAGCTACTATAGTAGTGTTATTTTATCCATTAGTCATATCCATGCTCTTTTAGATAAAGCAATTAAATGGATCATTACTCATTTTATGGGATGTCCATTCAGAAGTCCGAGGAAAATTGTTCTTTCCTCCAGGAGGAGCTATATATAATCTTTGCTTGAGGAAAATAAGAAGCCTTCCAATGAGGTAAGCTGTATATCATCAAATACCATATTATTATCATGTCCCCAAAGCCACTATTATCATGATAGATTTATTATACTCTGGCACCAAACTCCTTCCTCTGTTTGGTAGTAGATGAGAGTGAGTGTGATGTTGGTGTGAAGATCAATTTAGAATGTTACAAATATAGAAAAGGGTGAGAGCCAGTGAAGTGTAATGGATTAAGTGCTCGACTGGTAGATCTGGGTCTGAATCCCTGCTCAGCCATGAAAACCTATTGGTGACCAAGACACACTCTGAGCCTGTGAAGAAGGCAAAGGCAAGCCCTCTAAGCAATTCTACCAAGAAAACCTTATAATAAAGGTTTTCTCTATATTTTGTCTTATTGTTGCTATAAATCTGAAATGACTTGAAGACACATAATATCAGTAGAGAAAATATGATTCAAGAAACATGGAAGGTCAAGATTCGGGGACTTTATGTTCATGGAAATAGAAGAAAAACTGTAAAGGAGGCTTGCAAAGTGAAGTTTGCCAGTCAGAACTTATAAAAAGTTACACAAAAGTTACACTGTATCAGAGCAAATGTCTATCCAGTGTAGCATTTCATGCATATAGTGTCTATACAGCTGCCTATAGAAAACCTGCCAGGAGGATATGAATGAAACTACCTTTCATCTCAAATTCTCCAACATATGATACACATAACACACAAAATTCCTCTGATAAAGGAGGTGGCATCTAGGTATCCTGATGGTAGCCATTGATGATTCTGTCCTCCATGACTGGCTGGATAATTCTACGAGCTGCAGTTCAAAAAATACTTTTTTCAGAGTTTATATTACCTTGTTATAAAAAGCAGCAAGGAGAAAACGAGAACTGAAGATTCTTCAACAGGTCTCACCATGGCTCTCAAAATAAAGATTGGCAGTGATTGCTCAGGATCTTAGAAACTGGAGAAGAGATGAAAGAGAAAGAGTGCTACATGTAACATTAGGAATTCATAAGATTGCATAGCTTCAATCTTTCTTTGCTCACTGATCTTGATGGCTTTCTTTTTAATTCAGTGTTTGAACTGGTTCACCTTCTTTCTTAGTAACAAAAATTCCCTCATATTGATCAATGGTAGGACAAAAATCTTTGTCAAAGGCTGCTTGCTTCATCTGTGTTCCTTTATAGAATCCTCTCTCCTCCAGGCTGATCAGGCATCTGTCACCACACAGTTAACAAGTTTTTTAACAACTGCAGTATTATTATATGTGGATAAAGTAAATGTTGGCATAAATGGACAACACTGCATGGGGGGGGGGGCTTTCATGATTTTATCACATAAAGTTGTCATTCAATAGCATTTGCACAATTATGAATAGTGACTATACACCAGCTAGAGGTGTGCATTTTTCAACAGTCCTCGTAATTCAGAATATAAGCTTTCCCCTTTTTGTTTTAGTTTTGTAAATCTTGGAAGGCTCCCAAAGTAAGTTTTATATTTAGTGCAAAAAAGCACAGATTGAAAGCAAAACCAAAAAGGCTGTCTTAGTGCCTTGTCTTTCCTCTGTAAATTAATGAGGTCTCGCCATTAGGAGAGGGGGAAAGAGGGAGCAGTGTTTGCTGGGAACAGCACAGAACTCTGGAAAATGTAGTTTGGGAAGAGAATTCAAAAGGCCCTGCCCTAAACTACATTTCACAGAATTCAGTGCCAGAATTCCAATACATTTAATGTTCTACACTATAAGTTCCTAGGTTATAAGTGTCATTTCCTAATTGGCTCCATCCTAAAACATGGCAAAAGTTTATTAAACTGCAAAAACCTTGTCCCTGCATAAGGAACAGCACATTTTGTGTTACAGCACATTTTGCTATAAGATGCTATCCAGTCAGCCAACATAACATTGTCATCCACCCATTTAACAAAGTTTTTTGTGCAAAAACAAAGTTCCTGAAGTAGAACTACTACTTTCAAAGTAAGGACTATGCAAATAAACAGAAAATAATACTTTCAAACTAGGAACATGTTTTCTTTATTATTATTATTATTATTATTATTATTATTATTATTATTATTATTATTTAAAAGGCTATATGGCAGGCATGGGCAAATTTCTAACTTAGGGGCCATATGGTAGACTGTAGGAGGTGGGCAGGCCTGGAGAGAGGGGGTTTCCCCCAAGTCCTTATCCTACCATTTCCGCCTCTTCCTCTTCTCTTTCAGAGACAGAACGTGAAGGAAAGACAGGAAACGTTTAGATTCCAAAAGGGTTAGCCTTGGTCAGGATGAGATGGTGGATGGGAGAGAAAAAGTGTATCCATTAGACCCCATATTTCCTACTCCTGATAGAGAATCCTGGGATCCTAGAGATTCCGAAGGGTCATCCAGTCCAACCTCTGCCATGCAAGATGGCACAATCAAAGTACTCCCAACAGACAGCCTCTGCAGAAAAGCCACCAGAGAAGGGGACTCCACCACACTCTGAGGCAACCTATGCCACTCTCCAACAGCTCTTACTGTGAGGAAGTTCTTCATAATCTTTCAGTCAAATCTCTTTCCCTGCAATTTGAACCCATTGCTCCCTTGTGTCCTGGTCTCTAAAGCAGCAGAAGGTCAGTTTTCCCTTCCTCCTCAATGGGAACCATTTTACATCTTGAAACATATTTCTCATGTTCTCTCTATTTTCTCTTCTTCCAGCGAAACATCCCCCAGGAGGAAAGGAGGAAGGAAAAAATGAGGGAAGGGAGGGAGGAAGAGAAGGCTGGAAGGAAGGGTGAAAGGGAATGGAGAGAGGGAGGGAGGGAAGGAAGGGAAGGGAGGGAGGAAAGAGGGAAGGATGGAAATACAAAAGGGAAGGAAGGAAGGAGTAAAAGAGAGAGGGAAGGAGGGAGGAAAGAGAGAATGAAGCAAGGAAAGATATGATGGTGAGAGAGAAGAGGGCTTGAGAAAAGAGACAATGGGTTGTTTTTTTAAAAAAGAATGAAAATTCACCAAAAATTTGTGGATAAGTGCAATGTTCTGAAAATTGGTGGACTAAGAGGGGAAAATGTGTTCTACTACTTTAGCACCCCAATAGCCATGACACTGAGGAATACAGAAGCCCCTGAAGTTTCCATAATTATAGTAATTATGAGTCATTACTAAAACAAAATAGTCAGAAAATTTCATTACTCTCATTATAGTAACATTTTCACTAACTATACTTTAGAAACACTTTAAATGAAATGCCAGTAATATGTCACAATGCAACATAACAAAAAGAATTAAGCATTGTTTAATTGTTATGCAATCACAAAAAGAGATTGCTTCTTCTTATACCAAACAACTAATCAGGCTCTGCCTATTGAATCAGATAGCAATGCTTTTGGAGGAATACTTGCTAGGCTAAGCTACAGCTCCAGAAAGAAATAGTATCAAGATGACAAAGTTTTGTGTCTTTTAGAGAAGTTCTCTTTTTGTTCAAATGGTGCATCATCATTTCATAAAGTTTCAAGTCTACCATATACTTTGAGTGTACCCTAGAGAGCTTTCTTGCACAAAAGGCTGAGCACTATACAGCTCCAGTTGTTAAGCTCATAATTGACTGGAGAAAATTCATGTGCATGTTTAGAGGAAATTGGCATATAACCTCATCTAAGAATAATGGGAACTATAAGCCTGCAAACTCCATTTCACAATGGTGAAGCTCTTTTCAAGGAGTATAGTATTTTTCCATAAAGAAATAACAGATAATTATTCTTGCTCTACTTTCTTGACCTACTGCTATCGTATAAATAGCACCCCACCACTACCGTCATCTCTTGCTGGCATTCTACTGACATTTCCCAGTTTGGCTCATTCTGCCCCCTTCTTGTGCCCTGCACATTTTCAATGCTTCTGTTTTAGTTATAAATGCTACAAAAGAAGTGGCGGAATAAAAATAGTTCCTGGGCATTATGATCCTTAACTTCATAGCCCAATGCATTTCTCTTTGGCAGACCTCACACTGGCACAAATTGTGAAATACTGAATATGAAGCCTTATCTTTTCACATAGTTCAGTTATGTTTTGACTCAAAGACATCATTAGAAAGCCTGCAAACTAGACAACATTCTACACAACATTCTTCTAAATTTAAGCTAAAGTTTATTCTCATTACAAAGCCATATCCAATGATATTATTTTATAGTAGGAATGTAAATTCTCACTGACCTCATTCTTACAATTGAGAATGAAGAAAAATATTTTTCCCCTCTCTGGGCAAGATGGTGATGGTTTTCACTTTTTTTTCAAAAATGTATAGAATTTTCAAAGTGAATTTCCACATAAATTCCACAAATTGTGTATATAAATTATTACAGCTGTATTCCATGGTCTTTTAAAAAGTAGAACCATTGGATGGATTTTAAAAATCAACAATCCTTTCTTTCTGTGTTTTTTTTTTTAATTTGAGAGGGAAGAGACTAGTTTTGGCATGGCTTTGTGCACAAGTTGCACAAATTGAAATGGGGTTCATTATTTTTGTCCTGTAAAGGATATGAAAAACTTCACTGTAGTTGTTGACTATTTTTGACAAGGTGTTGTACGTCACTAATGTATAGGTGTTTATTTCACTTTTGGTTTTATATAGGGCACTGGCATCAACATACATTTCTAAGTGATGACTCTTCACAATGGGCCTCATCACAAAGCCCAGGCAAAGCATCTTGCTTCACCTGGCTTTGCAGCAAAAAGAGAGGGGCAGTGGGGTGAATATCACTCCAGTCTCACAGCTCCTTCGTGGCAATGCTTTCCTCATCACATGTGGGAATCTTTGCCTTTCAGTAGAGAATCCATACTGGTTCCTGTGTTGTGGGGAAATCATCCAACAACACTCCCAGCCTGATTGGGGGTGGGGCCTCCACTGAAGTCACACAACATCGTGTGTTGTTGTTCCACCCAAGACAGGGTGGAAGTGTCATAGGATGCTTATTTAGGTGAGTGTGATGAGGCTGAATATTTCATTGCCACATAATAATAATAATAATAATAATTATTATTATTATTAGTAGTAGTAGTAGTAGTAGTAGTAGTATTTGCTACCATTACACAACAAGCAGGGGTCCGGACATAAGCATTTATTACTTAATAGCCAAAGTGTACTGGTACAGCCTTCTTATTTTTTGCTTCCCTTAACCAGAGTCCCAGTCCAACATTCTTATCACAACATTACACGGGGTTTCAAATTCAGACTTTTAAGAACTGGAAAGTATCATCTATGGAGCAGGGGTGGTTAACTTAATAATTCTGTGATGTCTTTCTTAAATGGATGATTGCCTGAAACTGTCCTACCTTTTAATAAATCACAAATTAGGCAACGTTTCTCAGGAAACCCAGATATATAAGGAAGAAGTTCTTTTTTGTTGTTTTTGTTTTAGAAAGCTTACTAATGCCACTCCCTTTTCTTGCTTGACATGCTTCCAAAAAGGAATCCAGATTTAAAGTTATTCATTCTAGGGGTGGCTCTACTTGAAACAAGAGCTAACGCTACCTAGTTTTGGTTCCATTCTTCTGAAATCACTACCTAAACTAAGCTTTAATGCTTCAAGATGAAATCACTTGTAGATTTTCAGGATCTAGGATTTTGATCATTCTCGTGCTCAAAGTCCTGGCTATAACTAGATGGCCCTAGTTAAATTTCCTTCTTGGCCTTTCAGTATGCTAGCTAGGACTCCCTGCGGTCTCATGAATCCAATAGGGCCAAGGAAGCGTACCTTCTGACATCTTTTGGAGAATACTTTCATTACACTTTTACCTCTTCAAAACTGCTCCTTTTTGTGGTGTTTGATCATTTGTGTAGGGAAGAGATTACATTAACCCTACTTTTGAACTTTTCTCCTTATATCTTCCTTTTTCTTATATCTCTTCTTAGCAACCTCTATAGCTTCGAACAGTCTGATTCAAAAATCATGCAAACCTTCATATTTGTTTGAGTTAGTATCTCCCCACAATACAGCATCTGTATTTTTCTGCATGTACTTTTACTTTTTGGGAAGCTCTGTCATATTTGTTATTACTTAATGCAATTATTCTATGTATTCAAGCATATATGTGCGCAATAGTATTCTCCCTGTAGAAAATTCTATTTGAACGTGAGTTTTATTTTGATATAGCTATGACACATATTTGACCAAGGATACAAGATCCCAAACAGACATATATACCAAAGCATGCATATATGTTCATTCATGTTATCTGAAACAGTGTGTTTTCTTTCTTCTTGTTATTACGTTTGTTTCAAGCAACCTCCAGCCTCCCAAGCTTCCTAAAATTCATAATTTTGAAAATTCCCCTCAAAATGCCTTCTCTGATTTTAGTTGTTTATGCAGTTTTCTCTGAGAGCTGCCACACACTGATAAGATGTATATTAAATGAAAGAGAAGACACTGACAAACTTCTTATCCACATCATAAATAAGATAAGTTATAAAAGTCCATCTTAATCCATGAATAGTTCACAAATTTTTTAAATTATTTTTCCTGACGTAACTTTTTTATTTTTTAAAAAGGAAGAAAGAACTCATAAGAATTTTTGACAAAATATCTACTACTGTGGAAACAATTTCATGGCCCAGTCCCTGGCCAAAAAGAAACAAAGACATCCTTATAATATTACTATTTATATGACCTCTGGAAAATTCACCACATTTAATCCATAATAGTAATAATACATGTATATAGTATACATTTGCCCTGAAAACTCCAGCTCTCTCAATAAAATGGAAGAGAGAGCAAGGATAATCTCAATGTAAGGGCTTCACTCCATGTGGTAAAAGCTTCTAAACATTACAGGGTGTGCATGTGGAAACATCTCTGCAGGAGTGTCATTCTAAGTAGCATCCCTACAGTGAGTGCAATGTGTCCTCCAGCTATTAAACCAAAAGTAAATAAACATACCATAAATCAATAGGGAAATTATTCTCATTCAAGGTATTGTTTGGTAATGAAAGTAGTAAGAGAAATCTCAGGTTTAAAGAACAAAGAGTTTAGAATTACATGGAGAAAATTGTCCAAATCACATAATATACACAAATGTTTTTCTTTGTTTTCTTTTCTACTCTCTTTGTTTCTTCTTCTTGTAAAGGTCTTGCTCATGGATTTTTAGAGTAGCCCAGTGAAAAGAAATTTATAGTGTGATCCTGTGCATATTTATTTGGAGATGAATTCTACATCTTTCAGTTGGGTTTTTTTTCTCCTGTCAACTAATTGTTTTGATAATTACAGTGCATGTGGATGAAATGTTACCTAGCATGGAAATGAAGAGTTCAAAAAATGAAATCATTTTGAAATTTAAAAAAGGTTATATTGTGTTCATACAGTTGGAAGGATGCAAAGCTGAACATATTTTTGCAGGTTCGATGGTACAGCCTCTTTAGTGGAATCATGTCCACAAAGAGGCTGTATTCACAAAGAGGTAGTGTTCAAAATGTAGATTCCAAAGTGGAAATGATATGGAGGAATGCAAATTCTATTTGGTCTGCTTTTAGGGATCTTTTCAAAACATACAAATTAATCACAATACTTTCTGCACTTGCTCTTATAATATTGGAATTCCTAAACAATCCAGAATTTTCATTCATGCATAGAGTACAATGTTGTCTTCAATTCAAATTTGCTGTATTTCGAGACTGATATTCCTTTTATTGTGCAAGGTGATTGAGAAGACAGTTGCCCTCCAACTCCAGGCAGTCTTGGGTGAAACACACTACCATGATCCATTTCAAATCGAATTCAGAGCAGGATATGGAGTTCAGACTGTGATGGTCACCTTAGTGGATTGTCTTCATCTCAACATCAACAGGGGAAGTGTGTCCCTGTTGATGCTTCTAGACCTCTCAGTGGACTTCAGTACCATTGACCATGGTATTCTTCTGGAATGCCTAGAGGGGTTGGGAATTATGCTGCAATGGTTCTGGTTGAACCTCTCAGGCAGGTTCCAGATGGTGGTGCTTGGGGATACCTGCTCCTCCAAAAAAGAGCTGTTGCATGGTGCCCCACAAGATTCCATTCTATCCCCCAATGCTCTTTTGCATTTACATGCAGCCACTAGAGAGATCATCCATAAGCATGAAGCAGGGTGTTATCAGTATGCTGATGAAAACCCATATATATTTCTCCATGCCTTCAAAAACAGCTTCAGCTAAGGATAGCATGTGTCCTCTGAATGAATACATAGAGCAGGTAACAGACTGGATGAGGAAAAGCAAATTGAAACTGAATCAAGTTAAAACAAAGGTGCTTGCCATCAAGGGGATAGAGGTGTGTCAACCAGTTCTGGATGGGGCTACATTATCCCTGAAAGACTGTGCTCATAGCTTGGGAGTACTCCTAGATTTTGTTAATGTAAGATTAGTGTAATATGAATGTTTAAATGTAATTTTGTGTGATGCCTGTGAATGTAACCTGATTGCATTAGCAGATAGTGTATTGACTCTGAAAGGGTTAATAAGTCAAGCCTCTAATAAACTGTGAAGTTGTGACCCTGAGTGTACCCGGGACACGTAGGGAGGATCGAGAGATAAGATTTCGCTTGTCCTTCTTACTTCAGTGCTTTTGTCTTGTTTCTGTCTCTTTGCTTGGGTGTCAATGCGAGTGTGTGCTGTATATTTGCTCTACTCAGTAAAGCTATACGTTTGCTTTTACTGAAGTCTCAAACTGTCCATTCTTCTAAGCTTTAAAGCTTCTGTCATACTCTGACAGACTTGTCTCTCCAAATGTCAGCCCAGGGAGATGCAACTGTCAGGAGTACTTACTATCAGCTTTGGCTGATACGCCAGCTGTGCCCCTTCCTAGATTTGGAGGACCTAAATATTGTAGTGCACGAAGTAACTTCAAGGTTGGTCTTCTGCAATGTGCTTTACATTGGGCTACCCTTGTACCAAGTCTGGAAATTCCATCTGGTTCAAAATACAGCAGCCAGATTGGTTACAGAAACATCTAGGACTGAGCATATCACATCTATCCTAAAGTCACTCAGGCTGCCAATTGGTTTCTGGGCAAAGTACAAGATGTTGGTTTCGACCTTTAAAGCCCTACATGGTTTGGGCCCAAGTTACCTGAAGGATTGCCTTCTCCCATATAATCCACCCCACACACTTGAGTCTTCAAGGTGGTGGTGGTGGTGGTGGTGGGGAGGGAATCTGCTCTAACCAGCTGGATCCCAACTGGCAGCTACCACCCAGAGGACCTTTTCATCTGCTGCCCCATAACTGTGAAATGACCTGCTGGAAGAAGTCCTACAGCTAAATGAGATGTCAGAGTTTTAAAACCATGTAAAGGTCTATCTCTTCTGGCAGGCCTACCCAGGCAGTCTTTAAAACATGAATTTTAAGTGTCCTCTGTTTCATCTCTGTTTTGTGTATTTTAGTATGTATTTTTTTGAATTACTTTTTTGGTGTGTAACTTTTATGGAGGTACGCTTTAGTCTGTGTATTTGTAGTGTTTTTTGCTGTATTTTAATTGCTTTGTATGCCACCTCAAGTCATGAGGACAGGCAGGTAAGAAAATAATAATAATAATAATAATAATAATAATAATAATAATAATAATAATAACGATCTGTCAACTGCAAAAGGCCACCTTACTTAGATCTGCACGCGTCATTCAAAAATACAGTCCTAGATGCTTGGGAAATGTTCAATTTGTTATTTTCTGATATGAAATCCAGCATATATAGCTCATTTACTGTGACATACCGTGTTTATGTATCAGTAAAATAGTAGTAGTAGTAGTAGTAGTAGTAATAATAATAATAATAATAATAATAATAATAATAACAAATGGCATTGTCCTTCTGTGATGATGGGACTGTGTGCTTCTGTAAGACAAGATGCTAGCAAATTTGATTTCAGTTAGATTGTTAACATTACAAATAATAAATACATAAATAAACTAGGGAGGAGGATGACAAATTGTATCTAAATTATTATCATTCTCACCAATCAATTGTCGAAGGCTTTCATGACTGGAATCACTGGGGTGTTGTGTGGTTTCTGGGCTATATGGTCCTGTTATAGTGGCATATTCTCCAGTCCTTTTACAAGTTCTTGTCACCAGTCCTTTTACAAGTCCTGCTTCTCTGATTTTAACATAAAAACAAATGTATAACCTAACTATGTGAGTTAAGGTTAGCAGATATGAATAAGACCTTAAGTACAGCATCAGCATCAGCAATAAAGACATGGTATCCATCCATGTGGGCATATGTGCTTAGTAATCTGAAACTATCAAATTTCTATGAAGCGTAAACAAATTTTTACATCTATGCCCATGATCAGTTGCCCCTTTATTAGATTGCAACTCTGTATTAATTGCAATTTTGTTAACAAACACAGAAATTATTTTCCCTACTGGCCTCATAAGAGCAAATGTGATATTAGAAGCTATTATTTTAGTACAGTAAGAAATGAAACGGTGCTATTTTAAATAAGAAAAAAAGTGCTCAGAGTACTTTTAGCATATTGAATCATACCATTATGAGGTCTGAACCAGGAATTGTCTTAATTTGTGCAGATATCCCCCTTTCCCAGTATGCTTATATCTATGACTGATTTTGTTGGAAGTCTTTCTGTCTTTCTTTTATCTTTTTGCTCACATTTTATATTTTGTACATTTCAGAAATATTTCACCTTTTGCACTGACTAAAACATATTTAAACAATATTGTTCCTCTGTTGGAAATATATCAATATTTTCTAGACACATTTTTCTAGACATCTGCAGCTATCAACATAAGTGTGAATTGTCTCAATTCCTGCAGGCAATGTGGGAAGAGTCAAGTCAAGCCTGTTGAAACTTGGACTAAAAGCAAATTCCTTGAACATCTCTCCAATTTATAAAATCCAGTTGAATTGGAATGGATCTTCCCATGCACTCCAGGTACACATATTGAATATCAGTGGAGAAATGAATATGCATACTTACATCATATTAATATCTCACAACTAAGGCATTAGTGTAGTTCCAGTGTAGTGAGACAGAAACAATGATTTTACATCAGTCATTCATCTCTCCGTATGATATAACAAATCTGATTCTCAAGTGTGCTGCTCGGAAAAGAGAGGTGGAATCAACAATCGAATTAAGAGAAAACTTTGTATTTGCTGGCTGCATCATATCTAAAGATACATAGATTTATGTTCAATAAGTCCTTTCAACACAACATTTCCAATGTTTTCCTATAAGAATGTGCACTGAGTCCACTGAAATGTTTTCAAGTAAATGCTGATGGGAAGAAACAAATCATTTAGGTTTAAAATAGAAGCTTGGTAGTAATCCAAATATAAAACTTTATTGAACAATAGGTAGACTGAACAATTTGGCAGCTGAACAAATGTGTATTTTTCAATTTATATCAGTAGTACATAAAACGTATCAACCAAAAATTGAGTCAAAGTCATTAGGATGCAGCAAATGAAAACTACTCATAATGAACACTTCCCTGACATTTTAGCTTACTATGGTTATCATCAGAAATTGGCAGTTTGGCATAGCTAAGATGGCAGAATGCACCTTTTCTTCAGAGTCCTAAGACTTCAGTGACTCTAAGCCTGGATCTACACTGCCATATAATGCAATTTCAGAATATGGATTGACTGTATTTAACTAGATTATATGAGTCTACACTGCGATATAACACAGTTCAGTGCAGTTAATCCACCTTCTGAAAGTGCATTGTATGGTAGTGTAAATCCAGCCAAAGTACCCAAGACTGTCACTGGTTGGGGATTCTTTCTTTCAACATGGCTGTACCTTATGTTGGCCGCCTAGGTAGCCTATGGTGTTCTCTTCAGTGTTCACAGGAATGCATTCTAGTATATTTGTTTGACTACATAAACTGGCCATGCACAATCTAATATTAAACCTTCTTCTTAACTGTGGCATGTGGGCTTAACAGTATGCTGTCTACACAATGAGAGGTGATAACACAATTTACAGACTGTTTCTTTCCCCAAAAATGTAGGTCCACAAGAACTTGAGGTGATTTATTTTAAAAATAAGTACATTTTTTTAAAATTTGGTTTGTTTTTAAACAGAAAACTTTAAGCACTACACTGCTCTTATCTGGAAAAGCTCTTGTTCTCAATCCTTATCAATCAATGTTGCAATCCTGGGGGAATCTAGTAATGTTTCAAACATCTCTAAATGGTTTTCATGTCCTTAAATCTTCTCCTTCTTCTTTTACATGGAAAGAACAGATTGATGACAGTGTTTCACCAGTTTATAGCAAGGTTGGGACATGGTAATAAACTGCCATCAACAGTGCTTCTGACATCTCTCATATATCTGTCAATCTCTCCAAATGGCTGTGCAACCCAAAACCTGTTGGCCCAAATGCCCTATTAAACAGTATAAGTAGTGAGATATTTTAGTTTAGTGGTTGTGTTTATGTTTTAGATCTGCAAAGACTTGCGTTTGGTGTCCTACATCCACTAGATATTGAAAATACCAACATTTTGTGTAGTCAGTCTTCCTGGCAATGCATGCATTTCTCCATAGCTATGCATGTCCCCAGAACAAGCTGAGACATGATTATAGTAATGCAAAGATCAATAGAGGATCCTGGAAGGATTCCAATAAGATGACATTTCACATTAGGCTATGGAGAAATGCTTCTGTGATCCTGCTTACTTCCCCAAATCCCTGAAAAAAATGTAATCTCATGACTTTGCATATAAAATGTTGCTGATTTATTGTGTGCATATGAAGTAAGTCGTTTTTGGGAGAGATGAGAGAAGGAAGAATTGAGATGGATGTTGATTGAATGCTTGGGTTTTGCATGAGACAGTTGTCACATTTATTTCTATCTCAACTCTTTCCTAGTATGAGGCCCATAGTATCTTACAGCAAATTTTAAAACACAGTATTACAACTCCACAATAAAAAAGTTACAATACAAATAAGGGAAGCTAAATTAAAACACATATCATTAACCATACACACAAACCAGCACAACAGATTTCAAAGTACAGGCTGGTTTGGATTGGCAAATACATTCATTCAAATAACCTTGAGCTATATTGGACTTTTTAAGTCAACACCAGCATTTTGAATTGCTCCTGGAATCAGACCAGGAGCAAGTGAAGCTGGTGAAACAAGGGAGTTGTGTATATCCAAGTTATGAAAAAGATAGGTTTGGTAGGTTTGTTCCTAAGTTGAATTTATATGTAATGTGAAATAGGAACATTTCTGAAGTGCAACTAGAGATGGGAAACCTGGGAAAAAAACTGGAAAAATGGGGAGGGGGGAGAGAATGGGGGGAAAATGGAAAATTAGGAATTTTCCTCTCTAGACCGCTGACAATTCAAAAAAGTTCTGCTTTATCATATTCGACACCTGATTATGGAATTGTATTCTTGATGGATGTTTTCAGCACACCTGATTATGGAATAGTATTCTTGTTGGAGGTTTTCAGCATCACAGGAAAACTGTTTGGATCTCTTACAGAGATATGAAAATTGGCTACAAATTTAAATTTTGGTTGGGCATTTGTAGTCACTTATTGCCAATCTGATTTTTGTTTCATTTCTCTCAGATGAACTTTTTGTGCAAGATTTGAAGATCAGTTTTCATAGCATCCCTTTGTAGTATGTCTTATTGATATGTGCTGGAAAATGTCCAGAATTTAGTCACAAACACAGCAGGATGAATACAAAAAGAAATATACTTTTATCACACTGACAGCACAGTTAGCGTCCTAATCAAAATTTTCCTGTTGGTTCAAAAAAGTAATTTAGTATATGTGATAGATACATTGGTTATAATTACTTTGGAAATTTTCTCTCTTTCAAAGCTTTTCCAGAGAGAAAGAGAAGTTACTCTAACAGATATTGTAATATTTTGCTTTTAATAATTTTTTGTCCTGAATATCACCTGCATGGACTAAGACAGTGATTCCCAACCTTTTTTTGACCACTTCACCAGGGACCACTCTCCAATATTAGTACCAAAAAAATGGTACAAATCAGTTTTTGGTCAACTTTAGTTTCAGTTTGGTTATTTGGGGTGCTGATTCAGAAAATTGAATTGGATAGACCACATCAGCTCAAGTTTCTGATCCAGAACATATGCTATCTGATAGTCACCAATCGCTCACCCACAGAAAACTATATTTAATAATCTAAGCTGATGTTGTAGTAGTAATCTTTTGTGAATAGTCGGCCTCTCCCCTCCTGATATCACTGTTGCCTTGGCACTATAAGAGGGTTTTGTGACACCCGTCACTCTTGTTGCTGCATGGTTTCGAGGCAATGGTGTAGTAATGGTGAGGCTGTGGACCATATTTTTGTTCTTGTAGACCACTGATTGTCCACAGACCATAGGTTAGGAACCACTGGACTAAGGACTTCATCATATGAGGAACTCCCCCCCCCCCCAATACTGTTTTGCCTGCCTTTGTGGTAAAACAACAGGGATGAGAGACAACTCTGTCACCCTGCACATCATTTCATCATGGTTATGCTTCCCCATCACATGGGAGAAACATCACTGAGGTTGCATGGATCCATTGGAATCAGCATAACATAGGAAACCTCCCATGTTGCAAGGAAAGCATTGTACCCTGCTTCCACTCCAGTTGTGGCTGAGGCCTCTGCCAGAAGTTCAGTGACATTGCGTGTTGAGCAGCATGCCCATGTATTGTTGACCTGGTAGGGAATCATTCTAGGACACTAAAAAAGTTGAGTGTGATGAATCTTTTGAATATTTCTTCTGAAGTTCCAGGTTATCAATAAAATACTATATGATGCTGACTTTAGTTAATGCAAGGTGGAAAGGTTTCTGCCTACTTTGAGAAAGACATGCAGGCCTGTGTAAAATATGCACATGGCTTTGTTTTTGTTTTTGCTTTGTTTTTTTTGGAACAAAACAGTATTTTCTGTCTTGTTTCTAGAAATGCTGTTTTAGTGGAAATCAGCCACATGAAAATTCAACATGGAATGCCCTCAACATTTTATTTTATGCAGAAAATAATATTTCAGCACAGAAATAGCATTTCTTGTACAGAAATGTTATTTTATGTGCAAATCAACTACATGTGTTCGCAGAATAAGACCTGGAGTATGAAGATTCTTATGACTCTGGGATTCTTCTCATCTGAGTTTCTCATTCTTCAAATGTTTTTCAATCATTTTTTTAAAAAAAATATATTATTTCCAACACAGGATACATCGCAGTAACAGTAAGCCCCAATGAAGTCAAGAAAATTAATACTTCTGGAGTGTCTGTAATTAAATACACTTACATTTCACAGTAGGCAATAGAATGTTATATTTTGGATTGGTCTGGAGAAGTATTGCCTGTATACTCATGGACTAATCCTAACCTGAGTTGTGATGTCCATTACCATTTCGGGAAAAATAAGGATCAAATTATTTGAGGTAAATCTATAGCTTACATTATCACTGCCTTGAAAAAAATCAGAAGTGAATAAGCATAATTTCTCATCAAAGTTAGCTCAAAGTCACTGATCACAGGGATTAGTCTGTTCATCAGTCATAAAATCAGTTTCAATACATTCAATTTCAAAGCCCTTCATTTAACTCCCTTTCTATAATCATAGACAACAGAGAATACATAAATAGTGAAAAATATCCAAGCCAAATCCCATTTGTAGGAAAGAGCAAGACATTTAAATCATTTTCTTCTAAAATCAGTCCTGTTCTAAGGACACCCAGTGATTCATGGCACATTAAGAAAGGAATATGTATCCTTGTTTTTCCAGTCTGTGTCCACTGTACTGTTCATGATTCAGCACTAGATCAATGAATTTACAGGTTCATTGACCTGTTATATAAACCATGAAACTACATTGCCCTTCTGTGTGGTATTATGTCAACAAATAGCAAAGGCACTGATGCTTTTCAATATCTTGACAGTTTATTGGTCTGCTGTTCTTTTGATTTGGATCAACGCAAATAGTATTGATATAGTTTTTACTGTTTCTACAGCAGTAATAGTTTCCTTTGTCTCTCTTATCTTGTCACATGCAAAAGACATGCCAATGATAATGACACAAGAAAGCATCCTGTTAAAGTATAATATAAACAATATGATACATATACAAATTTGGTATTTTTAAAACTATCCCAGTGTAGGGGAAACGAGGATAGGTGATGCATATATCTATGGCTACCTGTATATTTATATTTTATTTTAAGAGGACTAGATGTATGTTGTATGTTGTATGTTATGTCTGCATTGTTTGTTTTTGATAAGGCCAATTGGCTAATCAATAAAAATTGTTGTTTGACACAAGAAAGTATCCTGTTAAAGTATAATATAAACAATATGATACATATACAAATTCGGTATTTTTAAAACTATCCCATTTTATTTTGAATTAATTTTGCGGCAATATTTTATGTGTCCGCAACTATGAACTATAAACATACCAGTATCTGTTCTAAAACCCAGAAGTATCTTATATACCTACCTTTGGAATGCCACTTGCATGAATCGTTTTTTATATTCAGGAGACTGTGCCTTGGAAACTTGACAAAAATTATGCCATCTGGTTATCCATTTGCTTATTATGAGTCCCATCAAAAAGGAAAGAAAAGTGCATTGTTAGGTCTCTCTAGATTCAAACTAAATCAAAAATGCAGTTTGTTTGATCTAGTATGGTAGATATGTCTTTGGGGATTGATTAAAGTCAGAGATACATGGTGCTACATTTCTTGTGTGTATTTCATCATCAAAGGATTCTCATTTAGCTCTTTGAATAAAATATGAAGATAACAGATAAAGCTCCCACGTCAAAGCTAAAATCTTTCAAACCAATATTTATTAAAACTGAAAGCAGAAGGGAGCAAATGAAGACACCTCTGTATTAACATGAGCAAATATTGTAGATACCTTTTGATTCTTTGGAAGATTTAGATTTCTTATTTAAATGGAAGGTGGAAAGGTTCATTAAGTCTAGGGGAGAAATAAGATTTTATTTGTGTAAACTTTCAGCCAAATAAATGATACTGTATGGAGGGGTGATTCCAAAATATCAAATTTGGGAAGCAATGTGTGGCCTTAGTGTACTGCAGCTGAAAGCTGGAAGGGACTCTCCACACCAACACAGTTGGTGGGGAGAGCGATTTGCCCCACCCCCTGAAGGGAGAGAATGGGAGGTTCCAGTTAGAACCTCCTGGAAAAGGGGCGGGGGCTGGCTTACCTCGTGAGCCAGCTCCCCTCCTTCAGTCTTGTCTGACTTTCGGAAAGGCAAGACGTGCATTCAGCTGCTCCAGGTCGGTTTTGGAGCAGCGAAGGGAGGAGGAGGCTGCTGCTCTTTCTCCTCGGGAGGCAGCGTGGAGCTTCGCGGGGCGAGGGAGCGGCTGCGGCCGTGCCACTCGTCCTCGTTTTTCGAGCGGCGCCGGGTTGCTGGGGAGCCCGGCCGCTGCTGCCGCTGAGCTTTACATTCACCCCTCAGTGGGTGGCGCCGCGGGAAACGCCGCGAGATTAGCGGCGCGCGGCGCGTTAGAGGGACGCGCGTGTGGCCTGCTGCTCTTGGGCGCCCGTGGTTTGGCGCCACGGTAAAGACCGCGGGATTACGGCTGGCGCGTTCTTTGGAAGGGCGCTTTTTGGCTGTCACTGCTGGGCGCCCGCTGCGCGACTGGGGCCGGTGCCTTTCAGCCGCCATTTTTGTGATGTTGGTGACGCAGTTCGGGAGTTTGGGGAGCGGCCGCCATCTGTGGCCTGCTGCTCCTGGGCGCCCGTGGTTTGTCGCCACGGTAAAGACTGCGGGATTGCGGCTGGCGCGTTCTTTGGAAGGGCGCTTTTTGGCTGTCACTGCTGGGCGCCCGCTGCGCGACTGGGGCCGGTGCCTTTCAGCCGCCATTTTTGTGATGTTGGTGACGCAGTTCGGGAGTTTGGCGGGAACGGCCGCCATCTTAGGGCCCCATTTTCGAGCGGTTCTTGGTTGCGGCTACGGCCGCCATTTTGGTTGTGTTTTTGCAGTCGCCGCCATTTTGGGGCCAATTTGGTGCAGGCCTGACGCTGTTGTCGTCAATTGGAGGCAATGGTCAAAAGAGTTTATTTAGTTGGTGCAGTTTGCACCAGGCTAGGTCGGGAGCATGGCCTTTGCCTGTGGTGTAGGGGAATGTACGCCGCATAACGCAATAATAATGTTAACATTTATTGCCCACTTAATTTGTTCAAGCTGTGATGTTCAAAAAAAAAAAAAGCAGCTTAGAACAGAACTTTGATGGCTGAGTTAATGAACTTTCCGGGGTTGTCATACATATGCCTTTATGGGGAGTGTGTGAGTGCAATAGCACTTATTAGAAGGCATAGTATAGGAAGGGCAGTATGCTGCCAGCGTATGTGGGCTTTGTCATTAGTAGGGTGGATAAATTTTATGTATAGCTCTTTTAACTCTTTCTATTCCGCCATGCGGGATAAGACTAATCTAACACCTTCTCCTCGAGGGGCACATATTCGCTCGTTGTAATCGAGTTGCCTAGATGTGATGATGCCCAGGCGGTGAAAGGGGGAGAGGGTGATGGGATATGGGGTCTTTTCCAACTCTTTGATTCTATGTTGCTAAGGAACTTAGTCGGGGGGTAAGGAATGGCACAGTGTGTCTCTTCCGACTCTTTATTTCTATGTTTAGGTGGTGCGGTGGGTACGTTAATGGCACAGTGTGTCTCTTCCGACTCTTTGATTCTAAGTTCATGTGGTGCCGTGGGCACTTTCGCATCACTGGAGGGGTGTGGACTTTGGGGCGTTAGCGCTCGGTGCGTGGAGCAGGCTCCCATTGACGTTCTACCCCCTTTTATTTTGTAGGATGCCATCAAAGAAGAACAGGGGGCCCTAAGGGGAAGGGTCCTGCGGAGACGACGGGTCACAAGCGCCCTCTACGTCAGGATGGGTCGTCGTCGGATGAAGATGGGGTGTCTATGGAAGATTTGGAGGCCCTTATTCAGCGTGTTAACCAAATAGAACAAAATAGGGGGGTTGGTTTGGGTGGGGCTGGTTCAGGCCCCACTCGCCGGGCAAGTAAGAAACAGTTGTTCAAGTCTCTGTTGTCCCGGGTTTCTATTATAGAATCGACCTCAGCCGCGGGGGCAGAAAGGGCGGTCCGGCTTCCTGAACAACTGGCGGTTCCAGGGGCTGCTGTGGGCTCTTCTTTGGTGTCTTCGGCTGTGCAGACCATCACCAGTCCCGAAGTTCAGCCGTCTGTGCAGGCTTCATCTGGCTCCTCAGCGGCTGCTGTGGCCGGACCCAGTCAGCCCACGGCATTGGCCTCCACGTCCAGTGCTGTGGCCGGGTCCACTCAGTCGGTCGGGTCGAGTGTTGCTGCTGTCGATGTAGCAGGGCGTGAGCAGTTGGTGACGGCTGTCCCAGCAGGTACTTCCACCACACTCACACCAGCAGGTGCCACACTCACATCAGCATCTACTTCTGCCTCACTCACTTGGCCATGGGGCCAGGGTCGGGCTCAATCGGTAGTGGGGACGCAGTCACACGTGGCAGCTGGGATTCACCCTGAGGGTGGTTTGGACCCCAAATTAGGGGAAGCTAAGGATGATGCCAACGCTCAAGCGGTTAAGCCAGTTACTGTCACCTTAGAGTCGGCCAGAACGGGGGATGCAAACAAATTTTGGGGGACTGCAAAATGGCCTCCACAGGCGACACCTACTGTTAGCCTTTCGGGTTTGGGTTCCCATTTGGCATCGAAAACAATGGAAAAGATATTAAGAAACGAATATGTGGACATCTTTTCTTTATACTTTCGGGATATGGATAAGAAAGAGAAGGAGGAGTTAGATGAGGACAGTAAAGAGAAGATCAAGAAGCGCAAGGTTGAGCAGAATTGGGAGAATTGGCTCCCTTGTTTCACAATGTATGCCAACCTGCTTTCTGATGCTGCCCCGGAAAGGGCTACGGCTTTGTGGCAGTATCAGAATATCATTAATAAAGCTTACGTCAGTGGCCCTCCTACCGCTTGGCTGGAATATGATAGGCGGTTTAGAACTGAGGCGGCTTCCCATCCGGACAAGCGTTGGGATTTAATTGATGATCAAATTTGGATTGAAGTGATGAATCCATCTAGGACTTCCTCTGCCTTGAAGGCGGACAGTGGACACACTATTCAGAACACAGCGGGACAGCCCTCTCGGCAGGGGGCTCCTCAGCTGCAGTCCCAGGGCCAAAAGCCTTTATGCTGGGAATTTGTGGCTCAGGGAGCCTGTTCACGTAAGGACTGTCGATTTGCACACTTGTGTTCTATTTGTTATGGGACTCACCCATCCCGAAATTGCCCCAAGGGGAGAGCCGCGAGAGGTAATACTAGGGACACTCAATTCGTTAAGAAAACTTTAGGGCAGGCTGCGGTTACACAGGGGCCTCAGCCTAATTAAGTTAAATCAGTTGAAGGTTTGGCTGGATCAGTACTCTGATAAAGGGGTAGTCAAGTACCTATGGGAAGGTTTTAAAGGGTTTTCATATTCTTGTGTTGGATCCCCGGTTTCTCACATCACACCAAAATGAACGGTTGAATTGGCAAAGGCCTCAACCCATAATTTCGCTGCAACTACTATAGGAATACTTCCGAAAATGTTAAGTCTGATGTGATCCCCTGCGCGTGCCGGCTGCAGTAGCTAGATAGGGACCCCGAGCTAGGGTGGAGTGGGGGGATATTTGTGTTGCCTTCAGGACTCCACCCCCTCGCAAAATATCAGTTTGGGCCATCGCAGATAGGGCGTCGAAGATGCTGGGGTTAGGGTGCCCATAAATCTGGCACTCATTCTTTTCGTATGGGGGCGGCATCTTTGGCAGCTTACTTGGGTTATAATGTTATGGCCATTAAATTAATGGGCAGGGGGAAATAGGTCGCTTACACGCGATAGGTTCGCTCGGCGCTTGTTTGTTTGTTGTTTATTTTGCAGGAACTGCCAGGCTGGTGCATAGATGGAGAATCCTTGTTGTGGGCATAATTATGTCCACTGGGCGGAGAGATACGCCAGGAACTTATCCTTTGGCCAGCATCTGGGTGCGCTTCCACTGCATTGGCGAGTGGAAGGGTGTTCGTGGCCTTCGCTGGGCCGGGTTGCGCTTCCGCTGCATTGGCGAGTGGAAGGGTGTTCGTGGCCTTCGGTGGGCCGGTGCTCTATAGCGGAGGTAACGTCCAGGGCCTGCTTAGCAGCAGGGCCCGGTATCTACAAGCCTGTGCTGGCATTTTTAGTTCTGGCTGGCATGGCCCTGGGTTCACATCGCTTGGTCGGCCATCATTCCACGCCTTCGGTGGCCAGGAGGCGGTGATGTCAGGAAGTTCGTGAAGGCCAGAAAGCGGGTGAACCGGGCCATGCGCATGGCTTTAGCACGGGGCAGGGGGTCTTACATCCAACATAAGGACATCACACATGACAAAACACAGTTTTATCGTTCTGTTGATGTACATTTAACGGATTTGGGTAACACACAATTTTTAGCTGATTTGCAGTTAGGCATTCAGGAAGTTTTAAGGGGCTTGGTGGGGGATGGGGGCGAAATGGACATTTGCCCCCAATCTGTGGCATAAATAGTTCAGGAAAACACTGACATGGAGGTATACACATGGCACCCATCAAGGGTGGGGGGCACTGTACAACAAACACTCACCTAGAAGTCAACAAATGGGTGAGGGGACATCCATTGGCCCAGTTAAGAGAGAAGCTGAGATCAATAATTGGACAGGCTTCTCCAGACTTTTACCTTCAGGTTGCCTGGTTGGGGATCCAGGGCACACTGACATCACACACTCAGTAGCTGGGGACGCTGCCTCAGCTTGCCACCAAGTTCCTTGACACTTAGTTTAGTTCAGGTGAAGTTAAATAGGTAACATTCAATAAAAGTTGCCCAATTTGAATCCATACTTTTGTTGTTTGTCTCGTTATTTCAGGGGTTAAGGGGGAAAGATTATCGAACATACAGAAGGACAGTTTTTGTGCCATGTGTTTATGTCAATCTATAGATAGGAGAATTCATGAAAAGGTGCTCCTATATTATGTTTGCATTTATTTACATCTATGTTGAAAAGGGAACATTGGTTGAACTAATAATGATGATTACATGTATGCTCATTATAGCATGGAATATAAATGTTTGCTATATATTTTAAATTTTGTCAGAGTTATAGTCGGGAAAATACATCCATGTTTAGTCCTCTTGCAGTAATTGCCATTTGGGTGAGAAGGAAACATCTATATGAATGTTCAAAAGGTCAATTTTTCATCCTTAGTCTCTTGTTTTTGCTTATTTTGAGTTATGTTATAGTACCAATGAAAGAGGAAAGGATGAGGCAACATGATTAATGAAGAAGCTGAGTTAACTCAATGCAACATTCCAAATACAAAATTTGGTATATTAAGTCCAGTTAATAAAGAAACGTCAACTCAATGCCCTAACAACTTTCTCAAATATGCTTTCAAAACTTGAAGCACAATTATATCAATATCCACAATGATGATCACAGATCAATATAATATCTGTGAAATCCCAAAATACGCAGTATTGCATGCATATTACCACTGCGTAAGTAGACAAATAATAGAATACACCTAAATAGCAGAAGCAAAATCAGTGACCCATTTCAAGCAGGAAGAAAAGTGTTGAACTTTCTTCTTAGATGCTCAAGTTGCATCTGCTTAATTGCCCCAAGGTGGGACTAGCAAAGCCCTGCAAATGCAATGGGGAAGTAGACACAATGTTGTGGGGAAGAGGGAATTGGACCAGAAAAATGATTCCTGGATAGCTGCATAAAACAACTAATGAGGAAAGGGGGAAGCAAAAAATTAAGTGGAGAACAGCAAGTGAACTAAAGAATACTTATTCAGGATAAACCAAGAACAATAGTCAGGTGACATTATTGTATGTAGAATTTTAAAATAAATCTGCTACAGAGAACACAGCATTTTATATGCATAAATGTTATTTTAAATGCAGAAAATGCCATATTGTGTGAAAAACCCCACATTTTTCACACAAGAAATCTCAAACTGTGAAGATTTTTTTCTGCAAAACTCTCTTACACTAGAATGACACAGTTGTATAAATAATATTTCCAAATATTTTTTCAATTGCTAGAAAAATATAGGGAATAACTAATTATGGGGAATAACTAAAAAGATCATGAATGATGTGCAATATGTCTTGTTGTTTTAAGAATAGAATTAAATGGTAGGGGTTATTGGGGACATTATTGCCGAGTTTTACAGGTGCCCTTGAAAACATAAGCAGTGGTACCCAAGGATAGATCTTTCGAGTGGTGTGATCACCTCAACAATCTGACACAACCACCAAGATAGGTGTCATTCTCCTCTCCTTATAGTGCAACCTGTGGCCATGTGAACAGTGGGGCAGTTTCACTCAGAACCAGGACAGCTATTTATGCAACCCGAGTATGGGGCTGCTCCAGAGCATCCCTCAGTTTTGGGTAATGTGAGACAAAAGTGCTTTAAGAGGCCTTGTATTTATTGGGGGGGGGGGGTTAATATGGTCTGTGCAGATATACCCTGTGTCAAATAGTCAGAGTGTTAAGTATTCTTGGCTGTAGCAATGTATAAGAAATACTTTCTATCTGTACAATTGGTGCTGATTTATTGCAAATTATTATTCTATAATTAGCAGTATCTAGAAATGGTCAAGAAAACCAGTGAAATCTACTGAAGCAATTTTTCTAAAATTGTCTTATATTTTCACTATTTCCATACTGTCTGGGAGAAAGAATATATATGAAATAATAAATATTATATGTGGATTATTCAATAGGATGACAGCACATGATTCTATAATTATTTAATATCATGCATTATATTGGCTAAAATATTTTCATAGGAAATGTCTCTTTCATTTAAGTTGCCTTAAGGGTACAGTATTATCTTTTGGAGATGATTGACACCTCAGTGATGAAACAATGATTCAACATCACCATACTTTATTTCTTCTATCTGAATACTGCAAAGAACTTTATGCATCCATAATAGCTCAACTGAGTTTAAACATTCTTAAAACAAAAAGTGTATTCAAATATCATCTGACTTGTTTAATTAAGAAAGGTCCAGGGATGTCGTAAGAATCCTCTGTCAAATGGATCTGATGTTTATCTAACTTGTGTACTGTAATTTTTATATATATATATATATATATATATATATATATATATATATATAGATTTTTTTCAGATAACAATAAAAGAGGGGGAACATATAGTTTGTATAGGAAAGTAGGAAGATATAAAGATATGTCCAGAAGAATAAAAAAGATAAAAAGGACATAGAGAAGGAGGGGGAAAAAACCCATGCCCAGGGCTTGGGGTTGGGGTTTGGGAGGGGGTTTGGTTCGACTTCCAATCTTCTTTGCCCCGGATTAGTCCTTCATCTCTAGTAATTTAATCTCTCTTAATAGTTTGGCAAGCTGCTTTCCATAGTCTCTCCTAAGAGCAATTCTTATTTAAGTTTATCTTATGTCTATCATCCATTTCAGGTTTTCTTGCATCATAAAATTCTTTATTGGTGTCCAATCAGTCCTGGATATTTTGATATTCTGCTTTATGATCATCTGTTGGGTTAATTTGTCCATATTCATAATCTCTAGAATTTTCATTAGCCAATATTCTTGAGATGGAATTTCTTTCATTCTCCATAATCTAGCATAATTTATTCTGTCCAGTGTACTGTAATTTTAAAATACCAAGAACAACTGGAGATTGCAAATGGCATAAGGGAAAAAAGTGTCAACAGCCAGTGAACAACCCAGCCCACTTATGGACAATCTGGTGATTGAGTTCATTTGACTCTGAAGATTTGAATACCGTTGGAATAGCTAAGTGTTCCTTTATTATTTATTTGCCTATTCTGAGCTTTACTTTTCTCACTGCATAATTTATACTATTTTTACAAATTAGAACACTACTTTTATTTTTTAAAAGATTGGGACAAAGAAGGAATTAAACAGTTTGACTTCCCTCTATTAATTATTAGCATTTCATCATCTTCTGCAGGGGCTTCATGTTATCCTTTTTTGTCCTCTTGCTGCAGAAATAGCCCCCCCCCCCAAATAGAGGTTTCATTATTTTAAAGTTCTCCAATAACACTTAGCTGAATTCTGAATTCATTCCTAGAACTACTGGCTATGTATTTGTATTATTCCCTAGTGATTTCTTTCTTCTTTTAAATCTCTTCAATCTAAGCTGATCTGAAAGTTCTTTGTACACCCACTCTAGCTTATTTGAATTTTTTTTCTTTGGAATTAATTGCAACTGCATTTTCACTGTCTCACCTACAAAAAAACTCCCATGAACTTCATCACCAAATTATATCAATGTCTTCATCCCCAAATTTGTTATGTAAATAATCTGTCAATTATTATTAATTTTAAAATGTTCAGCTATAAACCTGCCTTTGCATTTTGTTCCTTGACTTCCTTCAGTAATTATTGAAATTTTGGTATTTTTTTTGCTAGTGATATGGTGTCATCTGTGTGTCCTCAATTGCTCATATTCCATTTTTCACACCTCCTTCATCCAAGTCTAACTCTGCTTTACATATGGCATATTCAGCATACAAGTTAAACGTATAAGGTGAAAAATGCAACATAGGCTGACCACCTTCACACTAGAAGCCATTCTGTTTCTCTGTACATTCTCCTAACAGTAGTTTGAGTGTTGAGAAACTCTGATAAGAAGAATCCTAGACTGGTGAGAATCTTCACAATTTAGGGTTTATTCTGTGCAATGTGGTGTGTGTTAGTCTTTTTTTTTTTTGAGGGGGGGGGGGGACAATAAACAGCATTTTTGCAAAAAAAAATCCTAGAAATTCCTTTGTAGAAAACAATATTTATATGCAGAAAGATTCCAGCTATGATGCTATAATGGGGGACATAGTATGTGAAAAATTCACACAAGTTTGACTTGCATAAAAACTAATATTTTCTGCACCAAAAGCAGAATTGTCTATGTAGGGATTAATATTTATGTATTGCAACATTATTTCCCAAAGAAATGCTATTTTTGAAGACTTTCTTGCAGTGGGAAAATACTGAAATTACTTGTTGCTTTGTTAATTTTTTTGTGTGTGAAGAAACACATTACTACTTTATGCTCAGAGAGAGCACATGGCTCAAGAATAAACAAGAACTACCTACAAAAGCCTCCAAGCAGCACAGGTAAACAATAAACCCTCTTCTGTTTCCTCATAATCTGAATTCTAGAGACTGCATAAGCAGACATATAGATCTAATGACTGCTATTGCTACCCAGACTCGTGAATTCCAGTGTAGTCTACTCAGAAGTGAATATTTCATCAGCTGGACATTGCAGTAATGGTACAGAGCTGGAGAATGAATTTGTTATTCTATTTACAGTTATATGAGAGAATGCATTTATGAGCAGACATGCAAAGAATTGTTTTGAAATAATGTTTTAAGGCATCCAAAACCTGTTTTGTTTTATTTTAGGCTTCCCAGACAGTGAAATTGTTTTGCTTTTGTCCAGCAATTCTTCAGCATTTCAAGAACACTTATTTCTAAAAACTCATTTGTCACTAATCAAAGTGCACTCACCTACTATAAGAAAGACATATTACCTATGCTAACACATATCTATTTTTCAGCCCACCAAAAAGAAACCCACAACCATTGATAAAGCATTTACCAAACTGTTACAGAGCTTGTGGAAGAAATTTTTAGGAGAGCTTGGAAATGTGATAGTCTGTAGTACAATTTCCAAAATTTGCATAACTATACTTAGGGGAATCCCACCAAATTAACTTTCTCAAGCTCTGCATATTATTCACCATAATAGCCACCCTGCTTTTTATTCTGCTAAAATTCTAAATACTAGGGCACATTCACATTGCCTTATATCCCAGAATATCAAGGAGAAAATCCCACATTATCTGAGTGTGTACTCATATAACCCAGTTCAAAGCAGATATTGTGGGATTTTATGCCTTGATGTTCTGGGATGTAGGGCTGTGTGGAAGGACCCCTAGTCACTCAGGTCCTTTCTACACTGCCATATAAAATCCAGATTATCTGCTTTGAATTGGATTATTTTGTAGTGTAGCCTCATATAATCCAGTTCAAAGCAGATAATAAATTATCTGCTTTGATAATCTGGATTATATCACAGTGTCGAAGGGGCCCCAATTAGGACAGAAAACATGTAGACTAATTTTGAAAGCAGTTAAATTGTTGTAATATTCTTTAACAAATCTATATTTCTGTTGCTTTTGCTAAGCTCAGTGCAGCACAAGTGACCTTTGTGCTTTGCTTTTCTGATTCACAAAAATGTTAGTTAACATTTTTTAAAAAAATCAGATATTTTTCATAGAAAAATGTTATTCCCTTCTGTTTCAAATATGTAGAGATTGAAGAGTGCATTTTACATTTCAGTAGCAGCTATGTGACCACCAGACCTAAACAGGTAAACAGAGAAATAACTACTGTATCTCAACTTGCTTTCCGTTGCTATTTAATAATGGTCCCCATTTAGACACAGCTATAGTGTGGATGTCATCTTGCATAATTCTGTTTCTCGGTTCAGTGCAAGGACAAGGTGAAAACACATGAATGGTGATTAACAGCATTATTGATGCTTTGTCATTGGTCTCCTGATAAACACACTAGGCACTTTTTCTCCCTCAGCTAAGAGTCTGGGGAAGAATATTTTTACACATGACAAAGTTTAATCACACTTAAAGTATGGCAAATGGCACTATCATAAATGCAACTGAAAACATTACTTTTTCAAATGTCTCTTCATAATGCTTTTTGGTAATGTACTGTTGTGCTTTTAACCTTGACCATCTACCTTTACATGTTTCCTCCACTGTTCCTTATGCTTGCAACCAAGACAGAATTTCAATCAACCGGTGTCCTTTCACCTTTTATTATTATAGTGCCATGATTCCAATTTAACTGCCATTTGTGCATTTATTATATAATACTTGAGTAATTTTAAGCATTTGTTTTCTGACTTCAAGAATCCTGACTTCAAGAATACTATGATATTTTCAAAGATGATTCACAATTCTGGAATTATCAAGAATATCATTTGCCAATAGTAGATATATATGCAGGAAATAGTATTTCTGTGCAGAAATATTATAATCTGGGGAGAAAATTTTGATTCCTGCACAGAAAATGTATTTTAGACTTATTAAATACATAATTTATACAGGAAAAATATTTGCTCAGAAAAACAGGATTTCTTTTTTTAAAAAAAAAAATCCCATGGGTGAATTTAGGTAAGGATAGACCTCCAACTATAGAATCTCTATGTTGGAATACAATGTGCAGGAAATTGTATCTTTTGAACAAAAAATGCCACAAGCAAATTTTGTAAATAGGTGCACTTTCTTATGTGATATAAACTTTCATGCCATGCAATGGGGTGGGTAGAGGCAAACTGAGGGCATTTCCTCCCAAATAACAATTCCCTATCTTCAAGAATTTTTCCTTCATTCACTAAATGTTTAGCATTGTAGAACTTAAAACCCCAACTAAGCATTGGACAAATACAGTTTAGATATCAAATGAATGCATAGACAAATATGAAGAGAAATCACTCATAGGGCCAGCAATTACATCATCTGAAATTAAAATAGTTCAGAGACTGAAGGAAAATTTCATTTTGGATGACAAAATTCTCACCTGAAGAGACAAGACCTTCATTTTGTCCTACTTTTCTGGAATCCACTTCATTAGATGCATGATATATCTGATAAACAGACGTCCCCAAAATCTTGCGTTCAAATAGTCCTGCTAGTCATTCTTTTGTTGTTTCATCTGTGTTAATTATTGGCTCTCAATAAATGTGAACTAGACATTAACTGAGAAAAAAATATATTTTAAAACCAGAAATGCAGCCACTAAATAAAGCATAGGGAGATGAGGGGCTGACAAAATATGGAAGGAAAAAAAACTGCTGACAGCTGAAGACAGGGGTTCTTTGTTGTTAGTTTTCATGCTGGCTGTTCATGATGACATAAACCCTAAGCAATGTATTATGTAGATCAAACAGGGAAATAGTTAGTGGCAGTAAAAAAAAAAAGAACAGAATAAAGAAGTCAGTTTGTCGCCGTGTATATAAAAAAGTTTTATTTCATTAAGCATTTATTCTAGAAGGCATTTGAAGAATCCACCCTTAAGTCATCATATAAAAGCCTGACACAAAATATTATTCTCCTAACAATGCCTTTGCATCCATAATTAAATAACCAAAAATGAATTCCTTGCTTCAGATGTTCTACCATTGAGTGCCTTGAGTTCTTCATTGGAAAAAAAATACTCCTAAATAAATATGCCATATTGACAGACAGAAATGTCTTTTTTAAAAGAAAGGAAAACAATATCTTGGCTAAGCAGAGCCAGCTGTACAAGTAGGTTTATTCACATATTTCACTGGATTAGGAGCCACAAATATATAGCAGACACACATTCAGAATTCAGCTGAAATCTCTTCATGCTATACTGTTCTGAATAAAATTTACATTCAGATGGGCATCCTTCTATCCACATTCTTGCTTTACAAGTAATACGTTACTACATTGATGCATGCCCGAAGGCAGCATCTACACATCTTTCTTTCTTTGCTTTCTGGGAGAGTTTGGCTGTTCAATTTCTATTGATTTCAGTGGCATAAAAACTGTGTTTAACCATCTCATTGAAACTGAAGAAACTTAAGAGTGCTAAACTTTGAATAGAGCTTGCTGTGTATGTATGTCTGTGTACTAAATAGGAAAAAAGTATATCTATATATAACTTTCTGAAACTATAAAACTGAATTTCCCATGGGTACTCTTAAGAATCTAGGACTGTGTGCCTACGCTTTACCTGATTTTGAGAACGCAGTAATTACAGAAAGATATCAATTAATTGCAGTGCCATCTTTAGTCATACATGGCAGATTTCTCTGAATAATACATAGGATGAAGCAGGGATGTAAACAATCTTCAGATGTTCAGAGAGGGGGAAAATATGAAAAATGTGTTTTCTACATTTTGCAAACCCCTGATGAACTAAATCCAGAGGGTCACCTCAAACAATTGAAGAGACCACACTAATAGAAGATGATGTGAAGAAATGGTTTGAGCATTTGACTACAATGATGGAGACCAGGGTTCAAATTCTTGCTCATCTATGGAAACCCACCAGGTTTGTGTGTAAGTCACTTTTGGTGTGAGAGAATTGGCCATCCCACCAGGTGACTTTGGCCAAGTCAATTTCGATATGTTGCTTCAGTCTCCAAAGCTGGATGTCTCCATCACAATGAATGTTTCAATGCTGGGTTGGGTGGGGGGCACTGCAAAGGTCTGTCCATCAACCAACCTTGGTCAGCTCTGGAAGCAACACATCACATCAAATACCTCAAACTGCTGGTGATTTTCAAAGCCATGAGATGCTTTGAGAAGTTCATAAGGGGTTCCACAATGCAAATATTGACAGATGTGAGCAAACATGTGTTGTGTGGTACATTCATATTGTTTCATTTGACTGTTTACACAAGTCTTCTTGTTATGTACATCATTAATGGTGACTAAACCTTTTTATTTTTGTATCAAAGACAATGGTCTACTGTGTGTCATGACTCCTGCCTTCAATAATTTTTGCTTGTTAGTCATCTAATTCAGAGACTACAAAGATGAAGGACAGGTTGCTTACCTGTAACTGTATTTTTTTCTACTGGTCACCGGTGAATTCACACAATCCCACCCATCCTTCCCACACAGCGGTCATGCCACCTCAAATCTCAATATGGGCTGCGGCTGTGGCCCAGGAACTTAGGGTTTTTGGTGGAAACTGAGCCTTATATAACCTCAGAATGGGTTTGAGTTTCTGTCAAAACTTTTCTGCCTAGTGATTCTAGAAGATTCCAAACAGTGCTCTGTGCCTACATAGATTACCCAATTGTGTGAACTCACAGAAGACCACTCAATGAAATACAATTACAGGTAAACATTCCATCCTTCCCTTTTTCCACAACTTAAGGCATCCCTAAGGCAAATGATCTGTTTGTTTTGAGATTTTAGCCACTAGAAGGGAAAAAAGAGCCTCTGTAACTGGTTGATTCACTCAGTTCCATAAATTAACCTAGACCATGGGAAAGTGACTGCTTCCACTTTTAAAGTAACACCTTTTAAAGTAATGAATTTACTTCTTTCAAAAAGTAGTGGGACAGCTTTAGGTTTGCCTGAATAGAAATGAGATGGCTCTGAACTATTCGGCTGCCAACTGTTCAGGTATATGTTTATCAGCAGCTTGCTATGCAGGTGATAACATTTATCTTTATTCTGTGAAGAGCTTCATTTGCTGATCTCTGTCTATCTAACTGTGGCTAAAGCCACATGTGTACTGCTTGTTTGGTTGTTTTGATAACCAAGCTTTGTGCCAGACTTTTCAAAGGTGTGTGTTCTTCTTGCCAAAATTATTTGGATGTCAACAGCTTCATCTAAGACATAAAATAAAACCTAAAACATGTTGTTCCTGTATAGAGTTCTCCCTGTTCAGAATTTCAGCTGCTCCATTCCATTATTTCTAGACCTGATATTGGCACTGAAGTTGCAATCCTCAAGGATTCACTCTTGAATAGCCCCACACGACACATTGAGATTTAAGGCCTATAGAACACAGCTGGACTTCATTTTGACTTAACATATTTAGGACAAAGTTATAAACATACAATGCTCCTGACTGAATTCTCTCTTTGTCTACTGAAGAAGATTTTTAGTATATCAGTTTCTGTTTCCATCTTTTAGGGGAGACATGTCCATTCTTTCAAGTCACATGTTGACTTGATGGTTTTGATGGCTTTTAATCTCCCCTCCCTCTGCTTTATCACTCTGTTTTGGATAATGTATTTAAGGATAGCATTATACATTATTTTAAACATTGTCTCAGATGGCCTAGAACATGAAAACATAACTTTAAAAATCTTCAGGGAGGGAGAAATAATGGAAATATAAGAATTTACCTTGTACTTAGTTTACCTCATCCACCTAGTAAAAAAATATTGTTAACATTGACTGGTAGCAATATTCTAGAAGTTCAGGCAGGAGTGTTTTCCCAGATATTACCTGGAGATGACATCTTTTTTTTTCAAAACAAATACTCCAGAATGTCAATCTATCAGAAACATATAAGCATACATAGAGCAATCCTACTCTATCTACTTGAAAAGGAAGCCATTGCAAAAAATGGCCAAAACAAAGGATTTAACCAATAATGATAATTGTTTTCTCCTTCATAGCAAAGTAAAGCATATGGTGAGCATTATATACTTATTCATCAAGTAATCTTAGACAAATCACTATCTCTCAGACTAAGTTATATTGCAGAGATAATATGATATAAATGGATAGTAGTAGAACTATATGTGACAGTCCAAGTTTTGTAAAGGCATGGGAAACAGAAATGTAACAAATCAATTTTCTTCTTTTCTACCATATACACATCTCCCACCAAATTCAGAACCATCCAACATTGGTAGACATTTTAAAACTGAAAGTCAAACATTAAGAAAAACAGTCTTAATTATTCTGCCTGCCATCTATTTTTCTCTATATGTAGATGAGAATTAGTACTGATCTTTTAAATGCAGTCTTTACCATTGTAAGAGCACTGGACCAAAATTGTATCGGCAGTAACCTCTACCCAGTGTGGCTTTAATATTACTAATTCTGACAGATAAAATGTTTGAAGTGAGAAAAGCTTCGGAAGCTCTGCTTTTCTTTTGCTAAAAACAATAGCAGGCAGAAACAACACTGTCATCTAGAGATTCATATCCAGGACCACACAGCACCGATGCTGCAGGTAGAGAAGTACTTCAGGGCCTCAGAATGTGTAAAATATGCCTGACATGCCCTCCAGGACACAGAACATGTAAGAGATGGAGGTCATTTAGGACTATCCTACCTCTCCACATACCTCATTGCAACTCCGAATTGGAATGAGGAATTTAAGATTTCTATGTATATTTATTTATTTATTTATTTATTTAGCAATTTTGTATACTGGTCTTTTCCCCTCTATCGGGGGACTTGGGCCGGTTTCCAACAATAAAATTACAAAACATTAAAAACATCATATAACATATTCAATTAAAACGTTATAACAGTAAAATGCAATCACATAATAACAATGGTCAGTTGTCATAGTGAATTTGTTGTCCATCATTCATCGTCATCTATCTGATCACAGAAATATTGATTCACTCGTCGAAAGCCAAGCCCTATAGCCAGGTTTTCACCCGTTTTCTGAACGACAGAATGGAGGGGGCAGTTCTGATCTCCAGTGGGAGAGAGTTCCAGAGTCGAAGGGCCACCACCGAGAAGGTCCTGTCCCTCGTCCCCACCAGACGCGCCTGAGAGGCCGGTGGGACCAAGAGCAGGGCCCCTCCAGACGGTCTTAACAACCTAGATGGTTCATAGGGGAGAATATGTATACCTCTGTACCCATTTGTCAAAAGATGGCACTCTGGAATTCCCTCATCAGAGTCAGGTGGCTTAGAGGATTGTAAAGGAGTTTACCTTTGGAGATGGCCCAGGAATTACTGTCTCTTATAAAGCTCCTAGGTCAAATAAGTGGCCTCTGTTTATCCCAAGCCTTTGTGTCTAACTCATTATTTCATTGTCATTTTTGCCAACTAGTCAGTTTCATCTTTTGGTGACTTCATGACTGAAGGACCTGTAAGATGCCTAGTCATCAGTCATCCTGCTCAGGTCTTGCAAATCCTAAGATGGCATCCACTTCCATTACATGTATAGTAATAGACTGCACTTGCAGTTAATATAGCAGCATTAATCTATAGACTTCCTTAATATCTGAGGGCAGCAGCACATTTTATGGTGTGTGGGATGTTAACACAACAAATAAAATGGGGCAATGAAGAGAGTGGTGTGTAGCTGTGGCTGACCACTTTTATACACACACACGTGCGTGTATCGTTTTGCCAGCCTGGTTTAGTAACTTCCTCCACTTTAAAATGTTATTCTTTCTGAGTCTCCTGACTGGGTAATTTTAATCTTGTAGTTTCTTCACCTTAGCAATAGGTTAACTGTGAATTTATTTCTCAAAGAACTCTTTGCTCCTCAGTCCCACTGACTGACACTTAGGCACCGTTTCTCCTTTTATTTACTTCAGCTCTGCCACTGAAGACACAACATGATACTGGGAATTCCTTCCCCTAGCTCACAAGCTAATTCAGAACTGGTTCATTTAACACTCCAAATATCAAGGCTGAAAACCAAAACTCCTTGGTCCAGCTCTAACATAGGCAGAACCAACCTTCCTTTATCTCATCTGGCCAAAGACTGGCTAACCTTTTAAAATGTCCACTGTTCTGTTGGCAGTTAGCTCCGCCACTTTCTTTCCCTAGCCATGCTGAAATTGATACATTTCTACTGCAGGCTTTGTTACTATGGCAACACATCAACCAAGCAGCTGTAGCCAAGGCTGGCCTGTATTTCCCATATATTAACATTAATAAACATATTCAAAACCTATATTATAATTAGATATTTCGTTACAGTGTGCAAGACAAGTGGTGAAGTCCTGATGGATCTATCCTATAATGAACACATTTAACTCTCATCCCCTCACCTGATTTGTCACCTGAAGCAGATGTCTCCCCTTGTCAAACAGTAGGACTGGCTGTGAAGGTCAATCCTAAATTATACAACATTTAATTATTTTAAGGTTAGAGCTAAGTTTATTTTCAGACTTGGCCAGTCATTGAGCAGAGAGTGACTACCTGTTTCTAATGACACATTTTGACATAGCTTCCAACAAGAACAATGTATCTATTATATGCTCCAGTGTTATATGTTTGTCACTGTGTGGGCATCATTTTCAAATTTTCATCTCAGGTACCATAATGTTTTAGTCTGGCCTTGATGATTTTTGGTCGTACTCTTAACAATTCCTACAATTCTAATCTCCATTTCAAACAGTGTTTTGTATCTACTTTGTAGCGCAGAAGTGTATCATACCATTGTGGGCACATCTAAGCTAAAATCCAGTTTCAAAAGGGACAATTGATTAATTTTCCTCTTTTGTACAAGAATGCTGACAGTCCCCACTCTCCTATTATAGATTCGTAGGTTTGCAATAGATGGTGTAGTATTTCTGTCCTCTAGAGTATAATTGTACACAGAGTTTCATGAATGACAAATAAGGATTTAGGTCTTTCAAACCTCTGACAACAGCAAGGTATTTTAGTTATTATAGCACATGCTGGTATGCAAAACCGCACCTTCAATTTTCTTCCTCTTCTTTTTCTTGAGGACACATTATAATATAAACCACAATAATCCACTAGGGAGGAATATTTGAAGTGTATGACAATAGCATCTTTATTTTGGAGAAAGGAATGCAAGAAGACATTTCCATTATCCAAGCACAGAGAAACTGAGGTATGTGCATTTTTATACCTACACACGATTTAGAAATGACCTTCAAAGAAAGAGAGAGGGAGGGAGGGAGGTTGGTTTGAATTGTACCACTGGTTGGATCCCTCTGTTCTTTATTATTCAGCTAAGGGCTCTAGGAAGAAAATATTTTACTATGGCCCAAAGCAAATGTATCAAGCGGCATTTTTCAGACTATAAGCCCCAATTTTCCTGCTGTCATGTCTCCCAACTGCAATGGCTTTAGGGATGAGTTTGACTTTTCTGCTCCACATAAGGAGATGGATATCACTTATTATGACATATAAAATCATAGAGTTGAAAGAGATCACAAGGACCATCTAGTTCAAGCCTCTGCCATATACAAAGAACAGTTGTGGTGGGGTAAGGTGGGGTTAGGTGTTTCCTTTATCTAGACATCTTTCACTTTGATCAGTGGCAAAGTTGGTGACAGTAAAAAAGAAAACAGAACAAGCCTGTACATGTAGTCTTATCTGAACTTGAAGAGGTTCCATCTTTGAAAGGATTCAGCAATGGCAATAGTTATTGGAAAGTTTAAATTTCAAGTCAGGTATTCAGAGAGAGTCCTAGTTGAGGAGATAGGTTAATGTGATGACATGTTAGCATCGCCACAACCATTTGACAGCAAGCTTATAGTTTCTGTCATAGTTAAATTTAGCTTTAGGTATCTCCCACCTACTGGTAGATAAAATACATGTGATAAAATGCACACTAGATAGATAAGGAAATCAATGTCCATATGGGTCTGCATCAGTTATAGAGTTGAACCTTCCATAGTTTTGCAGAATACAGTAGCTCATCAATTCAACTTTATTTATGCAGATGGATACATATAATGCTGGAAGAAAAGAATTTAAAAAGAAGGTGGATATCTAAATTAAATGTAGAGGGCATAGCTAGAACTGGATTGTGCCTATTGCTAAATAAATTACAAAATTTCATTGATATTTGACCTATATTATGTAGAGGATATTTCAGTGCATCCCTCTTTCATTCCAGCTACCTTAATAGCCTTTTTTGACATTTTTGGATTGGAGAATAGATAGTATCATTCAAAGGAAATAGTCAGGACAGGCACTCAAATGTAGAAATGTACTTGTGAAGAAAGGTCTAGTGTGGATGACTCTTAGTGTTGCGCCTCAGCCATGGGACACCTTTTCACTCAGGCACCAATAGGGATGAGTGAATCCACTAAATAAAGTTTATTAATGTATTGTCGAAGCCTTTCATGGCCAGAATCACTGGGTTGTTGTAGATTTTTTCGGGCTGTATGGCCATGGTCTAGAGGCATTTTCTCCTGACGTTTCCCCTGCACTTTGGCAAGCATCCTCAGAGGTAGTGAGGTCTGTTGGAACTAGGCAAAATGATTTATACATCTGTGGCATGACCAGGGTGAGACAAAGGACTCTTCTCTGCTAGAGCTAGGTGTGAAAGTTTCAACTGACCACCTTGATTAGCATACAATGGCCTGACTGCACCTGGGGCAAACTTTTGTTGAGACAGTGGGACAATGAGTTCTACGAACAGAAATATGGAGTAGCTATGGGGAGCCCTCTCAGCCCAGTCATAGCTAATTTCTACATGGAACACTTTGAAGAACAAGCCCCTGAAACAGCAAACAAAAAGCCCACTGTATGGTTCAGATATGTGGATGACACTTTCACCATTTGGAGCCACGGAAAAGAAGAACTCAATGGGTTCCTGGACCATCTTAACAGTATCCACCCAAACATCCAGTTCACCATGGAAAACGAAAAGGAAGGAAGACTGCCTTTTCTAGATGTCCTAGTCATCCTCAAACCAGATCAACAATTGGGTCACACCGTTTACAGAAAACCCACACAAACAGATAGATATCTACATAAAAACTCCAACCATCACCCAAGTCAAAAAAGAAGCACCATTAAAGCCTTGGCAGACCGTGCAAAAAGAATCTGCGAAGCCCACCTCAGACATCAGAAGAGCTGCAAGACCAAGGACAAGCCACGAGAATAAAGATGAAGATCCTCCCAAGGAAAAAGTATTCTTGCCATACATCAAGGGAACCACTGACCGCATAGGGAAGCTGATGAGGAAACACAACATACAAACTATCTACAGACCCACTAAGAAAATCTAACAAATGCTACGTTCAGCAAAGGACAAGAGGGATCCTCTCGCTTCTGCAGGAGTCTACCGTGTACCATGCAGCTGTGGACAAGTCTACATAGGGACCACCAAACGCAGCGCGCAAACACGAATCAAGGAACATGAAAGGCACTGCAGACTACTTCAACCAGAGAAATAAGCCATAGCAGAGCACCTGATGAACCAACCTGGACACAGCATTTTATTTGAGAACACAGAAATGTTGGACCACTCTCACAACCACCATGTCAGACTACACAGAGAAGCCATTGAAATCGACAAGCATGTGGACAATTTCAACAGAAAGGAGGAAACCATGAAAATGAACAAAATCTGGCTACCAGTATTAAAAAACTCTAAAATTGCAACAGCACAACAACAGAGAGGAAACAAACAAGGAGATCGAATTACCTCTCAACAAAAGTTTGCCCCAGGTGCAGTCAGGCCATTGTATGCTAATCAAGGTGGTCAATTGAAACATTCACACCTAGCTCTAGCAGAGAAGAGTCTTTTGTCTCACCCTGGTCATGCCACAGATATATAAATCCTTTTGCCTAGTTCCAACAGACTTCACTACCTCTGAGGATGCTTGCCAAAGTGCAGGCGAAACGTCAGGAGAGAATGCCTCTAGACCATGGCCATACAGCCCGAAAAAACCTACAACAACCCAAAGTTTATTAAGCAAAACATAAAATATAAGAAAAAACACAATAAAAGTACTATCCACAATCTAAAAGACAAATCCAGAAACTCCACAGTTGTTGAGTATAGGTGCCATTCAGTTTTGTAAATCAAATCATAGGACTGCAAAAACTTGGAACTGCACTTTGAGGCAATACAAGGAAACAAGGCAAAATCCATACACTTGCTCAAAATTATATTCAGAACAAAAGCAGAGCATAATCCAGACAAAAAACCATGAAGACCTGAACAGGATTTATAATCCAGAAACTTGAAATTTAACCAAAAAAACATGAACAAGACACACAATCCAGAAAATTGAACATTTGGAGCAAGCTCATAGAATTTAAGAGTTGTATCTGTTTGAAGGCAATGTTGTTCTCACAAAGGGCTGTACACTTGAAGCCCACTTAAAAGTCTCAAATCTCTCCCATTACATCACTCCTTGTACACCTCCTTTTCCTCTGCTTACTCAAAGCCACTGGGAAAAGCAAATCTGTCTTTCTTTCACATTCTTGAGGCACAACTATAGCTGTTCTGACCTAGTAACAGACTCACACTCCCTCATATTTCTCTCAGGAGCAAACTCTGGCAGATTCTCATGGAAACAGATTTTGCTTTCTCTAACATCCTGAGAACTCTCAGGATCACCAACACATCTCTCCATGCCACTTCCACTCCCCAAACCCCCCCTCCTGAGACCCCTCAAAATCCTCTTCCTCATCCTCTGAAGCATCAGATTCTTCACAAACCACAGCACTTAGATTCTCTAAGGACCTCCTCACATTGAGCCAGAGAAGCCGGGGCCAGAAGAGGACAGCAAGGAAAAATTATGGGGCAGCAACACACTGCATTCCCTACCCATTTTGGGTCATCGTGTCTCTTTCCAAAATGTTTCCCCATTGTCCCCCACTTCCTCTTTGCGTCTTTCAGCTTTCTTGCATGAGGAGTCTTGTGCTTCTGGCATGCTGTCAGCACAGAGCATCATTCAATCCTGCCAGATGTACCCCTGTGCCATATGATGAGTGCCAGGGGACTCTGTGCTAGCAGTATGCCAGCAGGACAGAAAGCCGGGCAGAAGACACTTCTCAGCATCAATGCGATGCGTTCCTTTGACTAATCAGAGATGGTGTAGTCAGAATGGGGTCCAAAAACAATACTCTAACACTGGACATGGTACTGAGGCAAGGGGTTGGAATGGATAGCTTTTGAGGTATCTACCAAAATTATGATAATGTGATTCTAGGACTTCGTTATCAATCAGAGAGCATTAAGTAGCCATTTATTTCAACATCAAACTAATTTCCATTTAACAAAGTTCTAGTTCTGACAGTGACATCCAAATCACTTGAAAATATTGGAATGTCCTAATGTATTAGGCAGTGCTTTAAACAAAGAGTGCCTTCAAACAGATGACTATTACCTGAGACACCATAAAATGGAAAGCTTCATTTCCCATAGTAACAAACGAACACTTAACATCTCAAAATGTTCAAATGATCTAACAGATTATTTGTTTATTGCATACAAAGAACCACCATATTAATCAACTATATAAAGGGAAGTTTTAGAACAAGTGGGCATTTAAAAATATAGCTTTCCATGTAATGTGTGTTTTTAAAAAATATAGGACATCTTGAAAATAGTTGTAATTTTTTTGCTTAACTGGTTTTCACATTTTAAAAAAATACACAAAAACTACAACATTAATTCATTTGTGTGGGGATTAAGGATGCAGGATGCAATAGTTTTGGTTGCAATCCACAGCTCCGTATGGTTTGTGTTTATTTGTGCACATGCATGCAAATAATTTTGTCACTAATGCCCTGAAATATGAGAAATAGCACAGCAGTTTCCCACTTTCTCAACTGTGTTCCTTGGGAAGGCAGGAAAATATGCTAGCGTTTTAATTTCCTAAAATGTGTGATTATTCTTTGCATATCTTGGATCAAAAGCATTTTCTCTCAGAGCATCTACCTTGACAGAACTGGCTAGAAGCCCACAAACAGGATATGTGCATAGAAGAGAAAATGAAACACACAGCTGGAACACTCTCTTCAGTTTTCACAGCAGAAATTTCTACTGCCAAAGTCGCAATATGGCAAGCAGCATGAATAGCAACATGTCTGTTTGGTGAGCAATGAGAATTGGTTATTTGTTATTCCTTCTGTATTCAAATTTTTCCTCCAAAAAGCTGAATGTAGTATATACATGTAGCTATCCTATATTAAAGAGCCATCG
This sequence comes from Anolis sagrei, assembly GCF_037176765.1. Classification (NCBI taxonomy): domain Eukaryota; kingdom Metazoa; phylum Chordata; class Lepidosauria; order Squamata; family Anolidae; genus Anolis; species Anolis sagrei. The sequence goes on from NC_090024.1 coordinate 93,227,889, forward strand.
TGGATTAATGGTTCAAGAAATGGACTATAATTCGAGACCAGGTTCTAAATCTATGCTCAGAAATATAAACCCATTGGATGATCTTGGGGAAATCACATTCTCTCTGTGGAAGGGGAAGGCAAAGGAAAACCCTCAGGTAAACCTAAAGCCAATTTATCACAACAAAAACTGTCATATGATTGCCACAGTAAAAGGTCACTGTAAGTCAGAGATGAAATCATACAGTCATCATCACACCAATCCTATCATAGGGCTTATCTACATACACAACCAAGGCCCCATCTACACTGCTGTATAAAATCCAGACTATCTGCTTTCAACTGAATTATATGGCAGTGTAGACTCAGATAATCTAGTTAAAGCAGATAATGTCAATTATCTGCTTTGATAATATGGATTATATGGCAGTGTAGAATAGATCTAGCCTTTATCTGAGGCTGACTTCTAAGTAGTAATACTCCAATCAACAATGGGTGCAGCTACAATATCTGTTTCCATGCTGGGAGCAGTAGTCAGGAAGAGTCCCACACATTCTAACAGGACCAAAATAATTTAAACTTTTCTGGACTGTCATCTTACCTTGGTGGTCCCCTATAATTTCTACTGGACTGTGACAGAACTCTAATGTGTTTTCTGACATTCAGAAAATCACTTCCATGACCAGGAACAAGAAGGAGATAAGTAGCTGAGGTCTAGCTGTGGAGAAGGTCAAAATGAGAATGTTTTCTGCCAAAAAAAATAAAAATTCTGCCCCTCATAAAAGTTTTCTTCAGTCCACTAATTTCTATCATTGCAGTAATCTAATACTTCACTTGAGAATTTAGAAAGACACATTACCAAGCACCTGGGAACACAGCAAATATAAGGGTTCTAGGTATCAACAATTTCCCTTTTCTCATTCTTTGGGATGGAAGAAATTTGGAGATTGAAGAATTCTGTTTTGGGGGACAGAAATTATCCTTCAAGTGAATGAGCCACTATTTTGTTTTTGAGCAGGGAGAGTTTTTTAAGTACCACCAGTAGAACTACATTACATTTGTACCATTGCTTTTCTTCCACAAGCCTCAAGATGCTACACATGTCCCTCCACCTATCCATTCTATCCTTACAGTAACCCTGTGATATTAGTGATTTGATTAGCAGATGAAGTCTTAAGAATCAATTCCTATCAAGTTATGGGTTGGAGGAAGAATTAACCACACACTTCTATACTAAATTCCTCATAGCTACTCTCCGTGTACAAAACAAAAGGTAAAAGCTAATCCTTGTCCTTACTTATACATTTAGGTCATCATCTTTTATCTATTTTCTTTGCTATTCCACATTGAATTTATTTATTTATTTATCTACATTATTTCTATCCCACCCATTTCAGCCCAAAGGTGACTCAGGGCGGTATACATAGTTGGCACAATTTGATGCCGAAACAAAATACATACATTAATAAAGCAAAAACATTAAGTGCAAATTAAACATAAACAACAGTGCATAATGAACAATTTTAAAAAGAACTATGTCCTCTCGTTCAAATCCTCATCCATTACATTGTCGTGGCTGTTCCTGGGTCAATTTCCAACTCTAGTTTGACTGTTTACTCCGGGGTTCCGAATGCTTGCTCGAAGAGCCAGGTTTTTACTTTTTTTTGGAAAGTCAGGAGGGAGGGGGCTGATCTAATATCCCTAGGGAGGGAGTTCCACAGCCGAGGGGCCACCACAGAGAAGGCCCTGTCTCTCATCCCCGCCAGACGTGCCTGCAAAGCAGGCGGGATTGAGAGCAGGGCCTCCCCAGACGATCTTAGATTCCTGGGGGGTTCGTAGGAAGAGATGTGTTCAGATAGATAGACTGGGCCGGAACCGAATACAACTAACATAAGTTTTCATTTTGTTTAACCTTATTTGAATATCTTAAATATGTCTTTCATGATTTTCTACTACAAGTTTATATTGCACCAGCTACATGACATTTTGTTTGATAGAAATACTAAATATTCCTACTCTTGACAGCTAAAAGTAGGAGAGTAGGAGAGTAAGCCTCCACTCACCTCTAGCAAAGTTCCAGTATAGGTCAGAACTGCCTGCAACTACATTTAACTTAACAGAAGTCTGCACTGGCCACTAAGGTCCCATCTACACTGGCAAATAATGAAGTTTGAAACTGCCTTATATGGTCAGCGTAGACTTGGATGGTTCAATGCAGTTAAATTGCATGATATGTTTCTTAGCTGCATTATATGTGTCTACAATGACCATATAATGTAGTCTGAAACTGCATTATATAGCAGTCTAAAGGGGGGGGGGGGGTACATCTGTGGTGGTCGGATGAATGTGGAAAACTCAGTGGAGTACCATGTTGACATCCACATGGTACAGCTGAGCCAAGACTGCATTAGCCTTTGTGTGTCATCGCCTCACTTTCTATGTTGCTGTTGTCTCTTCCAGCCAGTATAGAGCTCTTTGTGTGAGTTCCTAGCTGTTCTGGGGTCCTATTCTTCCATCGCATGACCAGGAAGAAGGAGGCAGGTGACCCCCGCTTTCTCCTCTTGGTTATGTGGAAACCTCGATGTCAGAACAGCAGCAGCAGCACAGGAGCTATTAATCCCCCCCGCTCCGGCTCACTGATGAGTGCAGAGAAAGGATTATATCACCAATGTTTAGAAAGTGGTTAGGTTTGAATCACACCTGATTCAACTGTTCAGATTGCCCCAGAGTCGTGGGGAACTCCAGAGTTTTCTGCAAATTCCAGAGTATCCCCTGACTTTGTTCACAGCAAGACAAAGCAGGTTTAACCCTGTAATTTTCACAATACTGTCAGAAGTCACCAAATGTTGTAAGAATAGCCAGAAATGAATTCAAGGTGACTTCAGGTGTCCTTGCTCATGTGAACCAACCCTGAATCATGGTGGACAAAAGAACTTTGTCAAATCTGTATATGGATCTCCTATGTGGTCTACGCTAAACTCACTGCATAAGACTACTTTTTGTGATGATCTATCATTTTAAATAGTGTATTTTAGTTTAGCAAATTATGGATATTACAATAACTGTTCAGGGAGATGCTCTTTTTCTGTTTTTATTAATCATCTCTTCCTTGTTTGTTGGACACTGCCTATCTGGGATCATATGTCAGATATTATCTGTGAATAGGAAATCATCTCAAATTATGTGTTTGACCTTTTCTCCATATTAAAATCTTTAATAAATATTTTGATTGTTTATTGAGACTTAGCTGCCAGATAGCTTGCATTAATTTGAATAATGAGACACTCGTTTACCTTCCATTTGGAGAAAAGTCTCTGGAAGGGAGGGGGAACCGATTCAGTACCATGACAGCTTGCATTAATAAGCGCAAAATGTTATGGTTTCATCTTTGGCTTGGTCTGTCTGTTTGTTTCTAATTTGAATATGCTCAGGACGCTTTCTTGCCATTTTAACTTCATCTGCATATTTTCAAGGAGAAAATGCTTTTATTACTGAAAATAGCAGGATACCAGTGTCAAATGGGATATAGGATTTAATTAAATTATATTTATACTTTTCTTGAGTGGGGAGTACAAGAATACTTCTGTGCATACCATTTTCTTGCCTTGGTTTGCTTTTGGTAGTAGAACTTAAGGGGCTTCAGAAAAGCTAATGCATACAAACAGCCATCCACTACTTTAACGATGCCTCTTTCCCTCTTTTATATTTCAGCAATTTAAAGACTACTATAGAAATGTCAGAAATATCTTCTACCTTCTAGACACATATTTGAATATATTTAAATACAGGGTTGGAGAGGGAGAAAGAGACAAGGGAGATGTTGGCAGGAATTAGCATACTTTTCAGAAGAAGAGAATAAGATCAACCACTTTTCAATTGTATTCATGCTTAGGCTGAGTACCAGTTGCGAAAGAAAAGTACTTGTTCCAGACTTTGAAAGAAGCAAAGAGTAAACAACAGTGGCTGATAGACTGAGGACCCTTCCACATATCCCTATATCCCAGAATATCAAGGCAGAAAATCCCACAGTATCTGCTTTGAACTGGGTTATTTGAGTCCACACTCAGATAATGTGGGATTTTCTACCTTGATATTCTGGAATATAGGGCTGTGTGGAAGGGCCCCAAGAGATTGGAAATATGCTCCATTAGATTGCAGCTCTCAGAATTCCACAGTCAGCATGGCTACTGTTTATGCTCACCAAGAATTCTGCATAGTCTCTAGCACATAATTCATCTATGCTCTCAATAATTTTATATGTCAGTGATATAACTAAGCTACAGACACAGTTTTGCATCCTAAAGTCTTACAAAACAAACAGTAATAGAACCAAGAATTGTTTTGGATTCTTCTTTGTTTAAGGGTGTATTATTTGTAACTTGTATTTTTTACTGTTCTGCTATGTAGGAAATACTAAAATAAACCACCCTCAAACTTAATAATGAAATGCTAAAATTGTCAAACCAGCAGCTGTACCTGTAAAACAAGCATGATATATGCACTCTTTGCTCTTAATCAATATAGTAAGGTGAAAAATTAATAGCAATCATAAATCCATCCTTCTTGCTAAATTGTGGAATTTATAGGGGTTAATGAATTTGTCCCATCACTCGCTAAATAAAATGCATCCCCTTGGATGATGTGGTGCCATTTCTTAATTAGGAACCCACCAAAGTGCCATGCAAATGTACATAATTTATTCTCTGCATATTGTTGAACTGGGAATTTTGCCAATGAATAAAACATCTTATTCTGGAGGAAAGAAGAAGAAACTCATAGTTTCACATTTGATGACAGAGACCGATTCCTTAAGCTGGCATGTCCATAAATCTAAATTTTCATGAAAGGCAAAGTCAGGGTAATTTTTAATCAGTCTTTTAGTGTGAGGTTAGGAGGAGGCTTTCGAATGGAGATCACTTAATAAAGCAAAGTGTATGAAAACCTTAAACAGCCAGACCATATATGCTTCACTGTCAACCTTCTCCTTGTTTGATAGAAACAATTGGGGCTGCTATCAAACTATGCTTTCCTAGTCATCCCAGAAGGTGAAGGTGATGTTTGATAGAGCAAAGAAGACTAAGTTAATTGAAGTAAAGTATTCCAGTGTTGGTGTTCATATAAGGTTATCTGTGAATTAAATAAAGATGTTAAACACCCAGACTTGCTTCCCTTAAAGGTCAAAAGGATTGTTCATTAGAGAAAGAATTGATCATTATCTGTTCGATTTTTAGCAATGTAGTCAGTATGTTACATGTAAATAAAAGTTGTTGTTGTTGCCTGTTATAACATCAGAGGGATTGCAAAATGCCTCATAAACAAAAAGGACCATGTAGAACAGGGCTGGGAAGAGTTACATTATTGGCTGTACTGGCTAAATTTAATTCAAGCAGAATCTGGACACTCTCTTATATGGATAGATACTGTGAACACTCATGATTTGCAGCTTCTGAATATCATATATCTGAGTCCCCTTCTACACTGCCATATAAAATCCAGATTATCTTATTTGAACTGGATTATTTGGCAGTGTAGACTCATATAATCCAGTTCAAAGCAGATAATGTGGATTGCTTTGATAATCTGGATTATATGGGGTGTTATTCTGTATGAATAGTGATGCAGATATGCATCAGGCTTCAATGTCAAACTCCTAAACAAAAAGAAGAGGCTGTATGCAATGGGCATTGGCTGAAAACTTTCTGGCTTTAAATTTCAGATCAGCAGGAATAAAAACACTACAGAACATTGCAGATTTCAGTCACAAGTATTGTCTTGGCTAAGAATGGGAAACTTCCATCTGAAAAGGGCTTCTTTTCTTATGTCAGTAGAAAACAAGGAGGTGATAGGGCTTCTTCGAGGAGAAGATGGGGCAATGCTGACAGAGGGTAGGGAAAAGGCAGAACTACTTAATGCCTTCTTTGCCTCGGTCTTCTCACAAAAAGAAAGTCATATTCAACCTCAGCAAGATGGAGTGGATGAGAGATTAGAGGACATCCAACCCCAAATTGAGAAACAAGTAATCCAGGAATACCTGGCCGCTCTAAATGAGTTCAAGTCCCCAGGGCCAGATCAACTACACCCAAGAGTACTGAAGGAACTAGCAGAAGTCATTTCGGAACCATTGGCAACCATCTTTGAGAGTTCTTGGAGAACGGGAGAAGTTCCAGCAGACTGGAGGAGAGCCAATGTGGTCCCAATCTTCAAGAAGGGAAAAAAGGATGACCCAAACAATTACCGTCCAGTCAGCCTCACATCGATACCAGGCAAGATTCTGGAAAAGATTGTTAAGGAAGTGGTCTGCAAACACTTAGAAACAAATGCGGTCATCGCTAATAGTCAACATGGATTTATCAAAAACAAGTCATGCCAGACTAATCTGATCTCTTTTTTCGATAGAGTTACAAGCTGGGTAGATGCGGGGAATGCCGTGGATTTCAGTAAGGCCTTCGACAAGGTCCCCCATGATCTTCTGGCAAGCAAACTAGTCCAATGTGAGCTAGGCAAAACTACGGTGAGGTGGATCAGTAATTGGTTAAATGGACGAAACCAGAGGGTGCTCACCAATGCTTCCTCTTCATCCTGGAAAGAAGTGACAAGCGGAGTGCCGCAGGGTTCCATCCTGGGCCCGGTCCTGTTCAACATCTTTATTAATGACTTAGATGAAGGGTCAGAAGGCAGGATCATCAAGTTTGCAGATGACACCAAATTGGGAGGGATAGCCAATACTCCAGAGGACAGGAGCAGGATTCAAAATGATTTGACAGATTAGAGAGATGGGCCAAAACTAACAAAATGAAGTTCAATGGGGACAAATGCAAGATACGCCACTTTGGCAGGAAAAACGAAATGCAGAGACAAAATGGGGGACGTCTGGCTCGAGAGGAGTATATGTGAAAAAGATCTTGGGAATCCTCATGGACAACAAGTTAAACATGAGCCAACAATGTGATGTGGCGGCAAAAAAGCCAATGGGATTTTGGCCTGCATCAATAGGAGCATTTTGTCTAGATCTAGGGAAGTCATGCTACCCCTCTATTCTGCTTTGGTTAGACCACACCTGGAATATTGTGTCCAATTCTGGGCCCCACAATTGAAGAGAGATATTGACAAGCTGGAATGTGTCCAGAGGAGGGCGACTAAAATGATCAAGGGTATGGAGAACAAGCCTATGAGGAGTGGCTTAAGGAGCTGGGCATGTTTAGCCTAAAGAAGAAAAGGCTGAGAGGAGATATGATAGCCATGTATAAATATGTGAGAGGAAGTCACAGGGAGGAGGGAGCAAGCTTGTTTTCTGCTTCCCTGGAGACTAGGACGTGAAACAATGGCTTCAAACTACAAGAAAGGAGATTCCATCTGAACATGAGGAAGAACTTCCTGACTGTGAGAGCTGTTCAGCAGTGGAACTCTCTGCCCCGGAGTGTGGTGGAGGCTCCTTCTTTGGAAGCTTTTAAACAGAGGCTGGATGGCCATCTGTCAGGGGTGATTTGAATGCAATATTCCTGCTTCTTGGCAGGGGGTTGGACTAGATGGCCCATGAGGTCTCTTCCAACTCTTTGATTCTATGATTCTATGATTCTATACACTCTATCATATCCAAAAGGGATGAAGTGCATAGGGGTTCAAAACCATCAGGGCTTCTTAAACTTTTTCAATTTCTAACCCCTTTTTGTTCAAGATATTTGTATGTGACCTTAAGTATATAAGTGCATACAATAGCTATACAAATAAAAAAATTGATAATATCAGTTGTTTACATTCATGGATATGGAGTACTAATTGTACCACAACAATAACAATTCGGGCATGCCTAACTCCCATGTACATAAAAATCAAACTCCTTACAAAAAGTACAATGGCATTTAATATCTACTGGGAGTTGGTTCCAAAACCTACAGGGGATGTCAAAACCCATGGATGCTCATATTCCATGGTATACAAAGGTGTAGTGAAATGATGTCCCTAATATAAAATGGCAAAGTCCATATATATATGGATGGCCATCTGTCGGGAGTGTTTGAATGCAATTTTCCTGCTTCTTGGCAGGGGTTTGAACTAGATGGCCCATGAGATCTCTTCCAACACTATGATTCTATGAATAAGATTGGGTTGTATAAGTAATGTATATTACAGCAGTATTAAAGAAAAGATCAATACATATATGTAAAGGAGATGGCATACTTTTTAGTATAGCTCAATATCTACTCTTTTCTAATTCCATTTTAGGGTTTTTCTACACTGCCATATAATCCAGTTCAAAGCAGATAATTTGGATTGTATACAGCTGTGCAAAAGAGGCCTTAGCCTCCTACTTATACTTTTCTTATTTTCTGCCCCTCCCCCCCGCCCCCCACACTCCAGAAATATTTGTGATTCAATTTAGACTGGTCTGATTTAGTTCATTGTAGTTTCTTTTTCCCTTCACTTTTGCTATCAATTTCTTTTAATTTGAAACCCAGTTCCTCATATATCTGTTCATGTAAGTAAGTAAGAATCTGTTTATGTACTTTTTTTTTTCTTTCAGTGATATAAACCTAGAGCATATAGTTGGCTAGATATTCATAGCATTTTTTATTTCCCATTTTTGTATTCTTTTAATCCCAGCTCAACCATTGCTTGTGCCACTTCTATGATATATATTATAATATTTGCACAATCGGTATTACAACTTTTTCGTTCCATTTTCATGGTAGAAACAGGTTTTTTATTCAGCTCTATTTTTAGTCCAGATATTTCTTCCATTTCTCTCTTTATTTTCTTATAATTGTTTTGTACCTTGTCACATTCCCACCACATATGAACAAAAGGTTCCTGTTTTGTCACATTTATGCCAATATAATTATGTTGTAATTTTTTGTAAAATGAACTTAGGAAGAGAAAAATTGGAACTAGACCCTACTGCCCCATCCGGGAGTGAAAGTCCGGTGTACAATCAGATTTCTGTCAGGATGCTACTCGTCTGGGTCCTGGTTGGACTGGGAATGTAAGAGCTGGTTCAAAACAATTGGATTGAGAGACATGCCAGGTATATGTTTGAGAAACATGGGAAGGTTGCGAACATTCCAACATGGTGTCAGAAATGTTTTTCTTACCCACTTTAATATATGTGTTAGGGCCATTCAAGGAATGATGACAGGTCCTCCTAACCCACAGTAATTTAACCAGAAATAGGGCAATTCATGCAACCTACTGGGGGTTGAGTGGGAGGAAAAATGGCACCTACCCCAAAATGCAAGATCAACATGAATAACTCTCCTTCAATCTTACATTCAATAATAGAAGTTGGGATACCACTTCATTTTAGCATAAAAGATTTTGAGGCCAAGGCTCATTGAAGAAGGTATCTACTGCCATTAGACCTAATGTGTGGAAGTAGCCCCAAAATACACACCTTCTACCTACCCACAACATTGGCCTCATTTTTATGTGCAGAAAAAGAATATTTGAATGCTATCTATACACACACATTCCAGAATATGGGCCAAACTGATGTGGTTGATTTATGACATTGAAGCAATGAAAGAACTCCCCAATTTTCATTCACATATATTGCCCTGCACTTGGTGTATACAGCTGTAACCTGCTACATGGTGAGGGAGAGATTTACACAGTAAACCCTCCAAAAAGTAGTCTGGAGTAGGGGGGGGGGGATATTTTTCTGTCATATCCTAAATAACAGAAATCAGCTACTTGACACTGTACTTTTTTCCTCACCTGAAATTTATTGGAAGGTCAGGCTATGATGTTTTGTTTTTGATTTTTTCTTTAATTTTCTGTGTACTTTGAGGAGACTGGCTGGATGATGTATTCCTTTTTCTTATACTATGAGTTCTTTTTGCTACCTTTCACTCCCTTGTTGGTCTTTTATTGGTTTTAATAATGTTTTAGCTTGTTTCATTGTATTTTACACTGGGATTTTATGGAAGCTACCTTAAGAACCTGTTTCCGAGAGCAGAAAAGCATCCGAAATATTAATAAATACACCCACCCACTCACATTTTTACAACCTTGAATCACTTTCTCATCAGAAAAAAGAGGAGACAACTGCAACTAATGAAAATACAAAGATCAGTGAACCCACACACAAGTGGTTAACAGAAAAGACATCCCATAAAAAAAACTTCTCTTTTTTTTTTGCTTCTCAATCTTATGTATTTTGAGTCAATGCAATGAGATAGTCATAAATTGCCATGACCAAAAGCTTTGGATGAATGAATAAGTCCCAGGGATATAAAGGGCTTTGGGATGATATATTTATATGTTATAGTCAGCCTCCTTGTGACCATGAAGCTTCTGGATGCTATGATGTTAATACATCGTAGAGAGAGTGGGAAATCCAGATGCTTATTTCTGTCTAGCAGAAAGCCAATAAAAAGGTTGTTTATGTTTTCCAATTTAATTGCTTGTAAAACTGAATCAATATTAATCATACTAGCTGGCAAAGAGGTAAGTGGCATACAGCAAGCCTACTGTAGGAATGGCAAGCCAGCATTAAATTCACATTGCTGCAAGCCTGACAGCAGTCACCGCAGATCTGAAAATCCATTTCGCTCCTTCTGATATGCATATGGTTACAGCTTGCCTTTCAAATAAATCTGATCATGATTTTGTGGTATGTGAATATTTTCCCCATCTGGTGAATTGTTCGTAAAATGCTTTTACTCTTATTTACTAAGGCTAGGAGGGACAAACCAGAGTGAGTAGTTTAAGATGTAAATTTGGAAATTTGATTGAGGGTGAGGAAATAATGTATTTCACCCTAATCCCTTACCTGCACTACAATCTGCTTCTTTTATTTAGAAACTGATTGATTTATGCTTTAAATCTAGGTTTTATTTGTGCATATACTGTGCTAAAATTAATTTTGAAGATTCTTGCTTACTAAGTATATGTGCAGAAAGGATGGAATAAGCAGAGGATTGTTAAATCATGTCATTTCCTGCTTATAAAATTAGCCAGACTATTTCTGAAAACCATGACATTGTTGCCTGACAGTTCTGCATACAATATTCATTTTATTTCAGGAAACATAAGATCAGAGCTTGGAAAGAAACTTTCATTCACACACACACACACACACGTCTTACATAGTTCCAAAAAGTATTTGCATAGTTCCAAAATTCCACTGAAGTCATAAATTACCATTACAATTGTGCTTTTTAAAATTGTTTTTCTTATACATTTCTCAAAATGTGTTACTCTTTAACTCCATCTGAATGTCAGAAGCCACTGGTATGTGGTACAAAATAATTCTCTTGCTATCTCCTTTAGCATTGATTTAAACCCACAATAGATCATGAGTTCTTGGCTCTCTGAACACTCCACAGAGAAGACAGGAAAGAAACAGAGACCTCTAGGCAGAGCCAGCTTCTAACAAAAACAAACAAACAAACAAACAAACAAACATAATCAATGAGCTATTCTGCTCTGTAGGAAGTAAATGAGATCTCAGCCAAAATGTCCTTCATGTTTCTGATAGAAATTTTGAATGGAACACACACACACACACACACACACACAAATGTGGGAGAAAGCACAATGGGTGACAAGGTCATTCATCCATACAGTGGCCTTTGAATGTTTCACCATTAAAAATACTGTATTTGAATCCTCTTTGCATTCAACCATGTTAGTTCCAAATTATGGTTGTCACTGCTTCTTCTGAAAGGTTCCACATTTTAATTCCTACATGACAGATAACTACATGGTTGTCTTCCTGGCAGACATTGAATGTACTGGGTGCAGATGAGTGAGGAATTTGTTATGTTAAAGAACTTCAGAAATGCGTGCTTTTCAGAAAGGATTTCAGATTTTATAAATTTGAGAATAAGAAAAAGTGGAACAGAGTCCATCAGTAAATTTACATTTTCAAAGTGCAAGGTTATCTTTCTAAAAAATTAAGGCTAAAAACTATGGAGGTATCCATGACTACAGATAAAATGTAATGTCTGTCAGATTTCCTCCCTGCCATAATTCACACATACATACATTTAATTCCACCAACATAGCAATAATTACTTCTGTATATTGTGTCAGCATGTTATGATAAATAGTGTGCTGAGCTGTGTATGTGAAACCATTAAATTAAAACCCAATGGAATCTGATGGATCTGAAGTGAGTGGCACAGTTATTCGATTTCAAGTTTTATTCTGAACTTAAAAAAAGGTATTCAAAGTGCCAAAACATGTCCCCAGAATGAGTTAATTTTTTTAAAAAATGTTCACTGTTCCATTGAAATTGTAGTCATCAACCTGTACTATTAAAACAATTTTCAAAATACATAACATATTCCAGGGAAAATACTGGGCTGCATCCTTGCTTAGTATTGAATATCAAAACATCGTCATCATCATCACCTTCAATGTTGTCACTAGTATGTATCCCAAATGTGACAAAGTGTGTCACATAAGCCAGGTAAAGAGAAGTGGGCTGAAAACTAATCAACATCAGTATGAGGTCTGTCAATGAAACAGATTTGAAATGCAGACAGGGTGATAGAATGGATGTGGTCCCCTCAACTTGGAAACACCTGAGAATTCTTCTCAATATCTAGAGTTTGTTATCTGGGTATTTTCTACCAGTTACTAATGTTTGAAGGTTTGCTTAAAATGCAAGAATCTACACATGATAAACTCAGTGTTTTTTGTTATGATTTTTAAAATTCAATGTGGAACCAAAATGTCACATCAAAAGAGAACAGTAGAAGGAAGCACTTCTCTTTTTTTATTAATGTGGAATCAAAAAAAGAAGTGCTTCCTTCTTTCATGAAAAGTAGTTGAAGGATGAGGACATTTCTGTCTTAAATCTCATGTAATAGGAAGGCTGATGGTTAAAGAAGTGAAATAAATTTCCAAACAGGGGCAATAAAGGATGATTTAATTAGGAGACTGGCAACCAAAGTATGGATTTTATTGCACCATCCTCTGTTAAATTATGCTTCACCTTTCTTCTCTTTCTTCTGCATGAGAGAGTTCTAGTTTTATCCAAGAAATTCTTGGCATCATACTTTTAAACCACCATATACTTCTTCCCACTGTAACTAAATGCAGTTTACTTAATTAAACACACTTTCTTCTCTGCAAGCAGCTTATTTGCACCATGTGGGTACTTAAGCAGAGAGAGATCATCCAATGCATCCTACATGATGTCAAGAACTATAGAAAAAATAGTCTGTTTTTGGACTAGAAATGCAGCTACCTTATTTCATACCTCATAAAGTCCCTCACTGTTAAAACATTTTTAGTTAGAGGGATTAATATTTTAGGTACAGTTTCTGGGGGATCAGTCTAGACAACCTCTTTGGATTTGAAGCGTCCATCACCCTGCCCCATTAAGAATCCCCTCGGGGCAGACCCTCTGGCAAGGCACTTCTAGTTCTTGGAAGAGTCAGCCTTCTCATGACTGGAAAGTGAAGAGAGAAGAGGGCCGGAGGGTCTACAAAATACCAAGTCCAGTTGGAGATGTATGAGCTGTATTCAAGTCCAGTTGGAGTTAAATATTGAGACCATCTTACAGACAGTTGAACACCATACAAGAAATAGTCAATAAGAAGAAATAAAGATTCAAGAGACTCAGTTCAGCCAGAACTGTATCTATCTTTCCGCATAAAATTTTGTAGTGAGACTCAGGAATCTAAAATTCTTGTCGGTTAATAAATTCCTGTTTCATTCAACTATATAGTCTTCAATCTGTTCCCTGTGCAGCTAGTTCACCTTCCCAGTAGTTAAGATAGTATGGGGGCAGAGCAATTATCATTTGTCTATCTAAATCATTGCCATGGTTGTGCAGAGAAGGAATTTAGCAGGTGGTACTTGCCTGAAAAGCAACACCAGCTGAAATTCTATCTTCTATGGTTGACACCACATTAGTGTTCTAAATTGGGCACTCCCACTTTGCTATTGTGTGGCTGCCTCCAGCAGAATTCTGTGAAATATAGTTTAGGGAAGCTGAGTACCTCTTTAGTTAAGAATTGTAAAGGCTTGCCCCAAACTGCATTTCCCAGTATTCTGTGGGAGGCAGCCACATGGTAGCAAAGCAGGTGTGCATGCTTTAAAAAGATAATATGATATTGTCCTATATGATCCTTACATTTACAGCAGCGGTGTCCTTTTTTTCCACTGACAACCCTATACAACTGGGATAAGGAACCTTATTATCTCTCAGCTATTGGATCTGATTTTTTTAAGGAAAGCTTTCTAAGGGTCTTTTAACAACAAATAAAAAACCACATTGTCATATACTCTGTACTCTTTCCCCATTTACCATCTCTCTATGTGTGTCTCTCTATTTCCTTCCCTTTCTCCTATTTTCCCCCTTCCTTCCTTCCTTCCTTCCTTCCTTCCTTCCTTCCTTCCTTCCCTTCCCTTCCCTTCCCTTCCCTTCCCTTCCCTTCCCTTCCCTTCCCTTCCCTTCCCTTCCCTTCCCTTCCCTTCCCTTCCCTTCCCTTCCTTCCTTCCTTCCTTCCTTCCTTCTTCATTTTGTGTCTAGTAGGGTGTGTACATTTTTTGTTATTCATAAATTGTATCAAATTGTATCAAATTCATTAAATTTATACTTACTAAGTGATATCTGACACATGGGCATGGCCTGCAACAAAACTTACACAAAACTTACACATTACTTTTTGTTTGCATTTTGTAAATCTCAGAAGCCTTCCAAAGTCAATTTTATTTTCAACACAAGCAAGGAAAGCAAAGCCAAAAAGGCTGCCTTTCCTCTTTAAATTTATGGCCTCATGTCATTGGAAGAGGAAAAACAGGGAGCAGTGCTCATAGGGGGAAAGACTGAGAAAGCATGGAACTCTGGGAAATGTAGTTTGGGAAGGTGAAGGGTAGAAAATTCAAAAGGTCCTTCCCTAAACTAGATTTCCCAGAATTCTGCTCACACCAGAAAGCCCAAATCAGGATAGAGGAGAGCTATTTTCCCTCCATAGCAGCAGCCAGCCAGAGTTCCAATAAATTCTTGAATCTGCAAAGAGAAAAATTTACTGATACTTCTTCCCAGTGCTGAGCTGGAAAGAAATCCCTAAATGGATGGCCCTTGGGGCTACCCTCCAACTCAATAGGGGAAGCATATTAATTAGTTTAAAGGCTGGATGGCTATCTGTCAGGAGAGTTTTGATGGTGCCCTTCTGCTTGGAAGAAGGGAGTTGGACTAGATTGCCCTTGGTTCCCTCCAACTCTAGGATTCTATGAAGATGTACAGTTGCTTAGTAGTGATTTATATTGGTGAATATGAGTGACATTCAATGAGATAGTTGTTGTAACTTTTTAAAAAATGTTTTTGTCAAAACATTTTTAAAAATCCCTAAAATCAGTAGATGCATTGGGGAAAATGATCCCCTGCTATCTCCTGTCATTGTATAGTAAATTCAAAAAGATAGCTCTTGTAGTTTTTTTTAAAAAAAAGGCTGTTTATAAAAAAATGAAATTCCCCAACAAGCCATGGATAAGTGAAACTTTCTGAAACTTGATGGGCTAACAGTGGTAAATGTGTTATATCATTATAGCAAGTTTTACCCCAGTAGCTGTAGAAATGAGGGAGAAAGCAGTTCCCCAAATTATAGTAATTATGTGCAATTACTATAACGAAAAAGTAATAAAATTTCTTTACTCTTATTATAGTAATGAAATTTTTCACTAGCTATACTTTAGAGACACTTTAGAAATGAAAAGTCTGAACCCCCCAGTTTTGTAAGGACTTCTGAAACTTTTTTATCGATTGCACATACCTAGTGACTAGAAGCCTTACATTTTCTTGTACCTGAAACTGATAAATTCTAGTGTAGAGTAGATCCCACCATGGGCACTAGCAGTCAGAAAATGGGCCAAATTGACATGATTAACTTGAAGACCACAGCAACACTGTGTCCAGGTCACCCTGTATATTCCACAAACCTCTTTTCACTCCAGCCCCACAAAACACAAGCTCAATTTTCTGATTTCTTTATGCTGTTATCCACTTATATAGCCTTCTCTGGCTTTCTCTCTTTCCTCCCTAACTATTCTGTGACCCCTGTCCACTGCAGCATTATAATCAGAATATTGTAGGTGCACTTACAAAGACACACACACACAGGTTTTGATACTTTAACAGCAAGTGCAGCAGCAGCCTGTTACTTTAGTGTGATACCAGTCTTGCTTTGAAACACAAGGTTTTTCTTGCTTGTTTGTGTTTTACCGTTGTTAAATTTTCCACCAAATTACTCTTCACAAGTTTCGGTTTCTTTAAAAAGTACAAAATCAGTATTGAAGTTGCCACTTATCTTTAATTCTAAGCATTAAATGAACATATTTTTGATGGAAGAAATGAGAAGGCACAGCAGATGTTGATACCTTTAGATGCCTTTTGGTGCACACTAGAGACCCTTCCAGACAGCCTCATAATCTGGAACAAAGAAGGGGGGGGGGTGGTACCTGAAAGCAAGTCCAAACATGGTGCTGTAAGTCTCAGCAAACTAGTCACCTGGTGTTTGTAGTAGATTTTCAAAATCTGCAAAATGGATATGGACCATCTTCTGGAAGTTTTCTTTTAATTGTTTTTGACTTTCTGAGATGTGCTGGACCTCATAAGTAGTTTGCACAAGCATATTTCTTGTCATTATCTCTCTTCACCATTCTGCTGCCTTTGCTTTTACCCTCTTAAATCCCACTTCCTTTGGGGGAAACTTGCCTGCCATGCTAGTGCCTACTGTGTAAATTCAAGCATTGTTTAATTTAATAAATATGAAAACAAAAGAATTGATTCAGCGAGTATTCCTGAGAGCTGCTTTCCATTTAGCCACCCGTATGTCCATAGCTCCATCATTTTATAGCCCTGATCAGCTGTTTGGGTATTTTAAATGTGCATATGCATTGGAGCAATCCACAAAAGTGTCCCATGTTTTTCTTGAGTGAAGGGATATACAGTGATGCATATATACATTTTTTTCTGCTGATCTTGGAATTTACGTGCATTTAGCATACATTTTTGGCAAGCATCATATAGCCACCACTACCCCCTTTTAATCCCAGTTTCTCTCAGATTGTAGGGCTTGTGTAGAAGGGCCCTAGGACTTAGGGGATCAAAAATAACTAGATTTTTTTCTTATCTTAAATAGTACACTATGTTACTATATTAAATAAGCAGAAAATTTTCCATATATCCTCAGAGGTGTGTAGGGAAGCATGGTGCTTCAGTCACTAGGTATTACTGGAAACAGAGGTAATTAGATACAATATCCTTTCTTTGTGCAGTCATTCCACTATTTGAGCCTTAGGATATATTGTAAAAGAAAGACACCATTTTGCAAATAGATTGCCATGCATCAAGTAATAACGTCATCATCTTTGATCTACATATTTTGTAACACTGAGTAGTTTCAGCATCATGACACATGGATGCATACATTACATTGCATTCATCTTTTTAGAAATATGACCTCAATATATATTTTTATTTTGCATTTATGGAATAATTTCTCTCCCAAGAAAGTTGGGGTGGGAGGGTCATCTGCTATGTCTATCATTCACTGAGCAATACACTCAGAGATTCATCCTCTTACCTTACGGCAGTTTAATGCAATGCAACAATCATTTAATTACACAGCTTTGAAGTCAAAAAGAGTTACGTGCTAATAAAATGCAGGGAGCTGAATGCTGAAGAACCCAACTCAGTCACAAAAGACTGATAATTTCAAAGTGGGAAGGCATTACTAGATAAAGATCATTAAACCATGTCAGCAAAGTAATTAAAGAAATCATTAGAAGCCAAGCGAGTCCTAAGGATGGCAAGAGACCAACATAAATACTGATACTCCTGAATTGTTGTTAGATACGGCTAAGGAAACAGAAACATTCAAATGCCTATAGCCAAAATATTACCTTTACCACATCATTTATTTGATGAAGGGATTAGTTTTGCTCGTAAAAACAAAAATAAAGAGAAATATTTACACATAAATTACAACCAACAGGAAGATTTTTGCAGTCACTGTTGCAAATCAAACAATATTGGATACATGGCATCTAGGATGAGTTTTGCCTTTGGCACTCCAAACCATCGTTTCTAGGTAAGGGCAGACTAGCTAATTAACCAACTAACCACTCACTGACAGCAGTTGGGTTTAATTAGTTGCAAATAACTAATAACTAATGGCTTGTAGTTATTTTATTATGTGGCTGTACAGTGGCTGTACAGGACTGGCCAAATCCTACTGAATCCACTGTGTTTTATTTCTGAGAGACATATATAGGATTGCATTATATGTGTATTAAGATGGTTTGACTGTGTTTAAAGTATTTTACAAAATATCAGTTATCCACATGCTAACCCTGTAAGATTGATCAGCACTGAGCCATAAGGAAAAACAACATAAGGATTTCCCCTTCTTTGACTTTGGATCGGTTTTGACTACAACACTGCCTACGTGGATTTTGGAACCTCGCAACTTTGAACTTGGCTTGCTACGACCTCGGACTTCGTTTGACTATATTTTCTTCCTTGCAGCTCTTTGCTTTTTAACCCTTTACTTGCTGTGCTATTTTGTGTGACTTTTGGAGCGCTTTGTTTTAAACCGGATCTTTTCTCTGGATAAACCGGATTATTGCTTAAGTTTACCTTTGGAACTAGAACTGGTTGCTACTTTTGAGTTTTCACCAGAGACACTGAGTTAAGTGTCTCTGAGTCCCTTTTGCTTTGTTTAAATAAACTCTAGTTTTGGAAATACTCTTGAGTCTGGCTCTTTAAGCCGTCTGGGTTCTGACAATACCACTGCTGTAGTTTTTTTTTTTTTCTGAAGGGGAAGGGTGGGATAAGTGAATAAATTATATTATCAGGAATTACTTCCAAATAGTTCAATTGTGTCAAGGTTGCACACTGCTATTAAGCTTGTTAGTTTTTATTTTTTAGAAACAGACATATCCATATCATGCATGACTATAATCTCAGCTTTGCAGATACTAATGTCCAGCTTGTTTGCAGTAAGACCATGGAAGTTCAACCGTGTTTGGAAAAGCCAAAGCTAAATCAGAACAGTGAAAGTAGAAAATCAGGGCTAAAGCAATGTGATTATACAGATATACAAAGCTTTGCCTTAAAGGGTTTAAAGCTTCTGGATTTAACATTCAGCATACACAGCCAAATCCTTTGAGTCTTATTCACACATTTGGGCAGGTAATATTGCTATAGGTAAAAATGTGATGCATCACCATGGAGCTTTAAGAGTTTTTGTTGAATTTTGAGAAAGCAGAAGTTGGAAACAGGCAATTCTTAAACTGTGAGAACTACCTTCTTGCCTCCATTTATGACTGGGGTTGTTGCTGAAATTCACATCACAGAAAGTCTTGGCTAAATGTCTGGTGAAATTCGAGTGAAAGAAAAGGTGTTGTTAAATCTAGCAAAAATTCTAAGAGGAAAGAAGAGGAAAAAGACAAGTGTATTCATACATACTCAGAGGCATGGTGTGGGTGGGAGCAAAATGAGGTCATTGCCCCATCAAATGAAAATTTCTTTCATTGCTCTGGTATTGTAGAGGGTGATACACTGAAAATCATTTACACCTACAATACTTATATTTGCTGTGTTTGCATTCCCTCAGTAACTTATCTATCCCTTTTCTTTGGATGTCTAAGCTATATTTCTAAATGCACAACTAAAATTTTAAGTTACTGCAATACTACACCTGTAGAGACTGAAGGAATATCTTGTTGGGGAAGGGCATAATTTTAACTTGGAGGCAATGCTTTCATTTTATTCCCCACCACAACAACCGCATCATTGTACACATTCCTACTTTGGATTCTCTGAAACTTTTATTACAATTCTTTTGTGTAGTCAATTGCTGG
Source organism: Anolis sagrei (assembly GCF_037176765.1). Taxonomy (NCBI): domain Eukaryota; kingdom Metazoa; phylum Chordata; class Lepidosauria; order Squamata; family Anolidae; genus Anolis; species Anolis sagrei. The sequence continues at coordinate 93,247,688 of NC_090024.1, forward strand.
TTTAACAGTCTAGGATGATAAATTAAAATGTAATCCTTGAGGAACAGGGTGTGAAGAAAGCAGCCTGTGGAGGATGTTCCAAATCCTGCAAAATGTCTTACTTCCAGTAGGAGAGTGAAACACAAATGTCTTTTTCATGTTCTCTTCCCTAAATAACTCACACGGAATGTTTCTTCACAAAAACAGCACCCTTTCTCTTTATATAGATAAGCATGAAACTATGTATAATCACATATGCACACATAGAAAGCAAAAGCAGTGGGACTGATTGGTCAAACAATCAGTGAGTTCTATTAAATGTTAATAGTGCATGCAACAAGGCATGGTTCAATGCAGTTTTAAATATCCTGTCATCACACAGGGAGATGAGTCTCAAAAATGTGTAAAATACTTCCAAGGCTAACATGAAACACACTTTGTCATTTTACGAGTCACAAAGGAAGAAAGCAAGTCACATTATACTTTATTGTGTCAAGTTTATGGAAAGACTATAGTCAAATGACAGTCAAAAAGTGAGTTTCACAAGTGATGGAAATCCTCTTTGAGAAGAAGAATGGATGAGTAAAGGGTTTTTTTTTTCAGTTGTAGAAAATTAAATGGCAGTTTCCCTCCGTTTATATCTTTCCCTCTTTTCCTTTTCTTTGTTTTGTCTTGATCGCAGTCTAGCACCCCGTTGAAATATCCTAGTATAATTAAGTTTCCACAAGTCTGTTCTTGGATTTTCTTCCTGAGGAGTTTAATGAAGCTCAATTTGGCACCTGTGGGAGCATATATATTACAAATAAGAGTTTCTTGATCATTTATTCTGGTTTTAATACCCACCATTCTGCCCTCCCCATCTTTAAATGCCATTGTTGCTTTCATGGTATCTTTAACATAAATCACATTCCCTCTTCTTCTTTTTTTTGGTAAGGCTGATGAATGAAATTCTTTACCTAGTTAGCTCTGAGTTAGGTATGAACTCTGTTTTTTTGGGGAAAATGTGGGTTTCTTGGAGTGCAATGAAATCATAATTTCCTTTTTTTAATGAGTTAAAAATTAATTTCCTTTTATTTGGTGCGTTTAAGCCATTTACATTGTTAGAGTATATTGTCCCCTTCATTGACCAGTTGTTGATGGGTGTATTGTTCTTCCAAACCCTTGCCGTTCACCTCTTCATCGTCTTCTGTTGAGTCAGGTCTGGGTCTTTTCTTTTCCTCCTTTTTCACATCCTTTCCATTCCACTTATATTTCTTTAGAACTTATATTTCTTTAGAACTTTTGTTGTGATTCTCTTCTTCTTTTCCAAACTTCAGGGTCGTTTCCATGTCTTTTTTTATATATATAGAATTCTTTCGCCTTCTCTTCCAATGTTAACCAATATTTACTTTCTATGTATGTCACCGAGATTCCTTCTGTCCTTTCCCATCTAAAATTTATTTTGTGTTTCTTAAGTTCATCTGTTAGGAAGTAGTATTTCTTCTTTTTAGTCATCAAAGCTGTGTTGAACTCTTTAAATATAATCACTTTCCTTCCTTTGTACATTATTTGTTCTTTGGTTTTCATTTTCAGTATTTCGTCATGAACTCTTCTTCGACTAAAGTTTACAATGTCTCTGAGTACTTTGTTCCTTCTTGCATAATTAGAATTAGTTCTTTGTAGGTGATCAATCTATTGATTGATTTCCTCAATAGTGATATAGTATTTTGGCAGAAATCTCCGTAATTATGCTTCTCAAGTCATCTTCCTCTTTTTCTTCAATGTTTCTAAATCTTATTGTCGAAGACTTTCATGGCTGGAATCACTCAGTTCTTGTGGGTTTTTTTCGGGCTATATGGCCATGTTCTAGAGGCATTTCTCCTGACGTTTCGCTGCATCTATGGCAAGCATCCTCAGAGGTGACCTCACCTCTGAGGATGCTTGCCATAGATGCAGGCAAAACATCAGGAGAAATGCCTCTAGAACATGGCCATATAGCCCGAAAAACCCCCACAAGAACTGAGTTTCTAAATCTTAGCTGGAATTCTGTTTCTTTAATGGCCCACGACTCCTGTTGTCTTTCTAATTTTTCATTTTTTCCTTCCAATTTCCTCATTTTAGCTTCTACTTTTCTTTGATTTTTCTTCAGAGCCACACTCTTTTTTAATGTCTTTTATTTCTTCCTGTACCCCATCAACCTCTTTTTTGATCTTTAAGATGTCCTCTTTTAATTCCTGCTTCAACTTTCTCATTTCTCCATGGAACATCCTTTGCATATTTTGTTGCATTTTTTCTTGATTTTCCTCTATTTTTCTTCTATTCCTTGTATTTTTTCTTGTATTTTTTGCATTTCCTGCATCAAGTCTTATAGTGATGGTTCTCCTTGCATAGAGTGTCTTCTTGCTGCTGTTGTTGTCGACATTTTGTTCATTTTTGTTGTGGTGGTGTATTTCTCCATCTTATCGTTTCTTTTTTCCCCTTTTTATTATAGGTTTGTAGCCTTAATATTGCAGATTTATTAGTAATTGAGGGTGATGGAGAGTAGCTACCTTTTTGTTTCCCTTTGGTTGTAGCTGAGATTTTCTATTCAGGCTGTCCTCTTTTGTAATTAATTTGTTATCTTTAATGTTAGAATTATGGCTCTTTTTCCTTTTAAGCTCTCTTGATTATATAATTCTTAGTACTTTCCTTACCAACTTTCTTCTTGCCTTCTTATCTTTCAATCAGTAGATCCTTATAAACTCTCTTAATAGCCCAGCTTTCCTTCCTTGTCTCTTTTTATTGGTCTTGTTAATTTATTTTCTTTATTAAATATTGATATTGTTGTTGTTATTGCCTCCTTGTCTCCCTCTTTGATCATTGCCACGTTGCTCCTCCTGTCAGCTGTTTGTGCTTCTCGCTTTCCCTTTCTGGCCCTCTTCCACCCTTTATGTCCCTTTACGTCCCTTGCTTCAGTTGCTTCAGTTGCCCTTCTTTGCCATTCTGTCCTTCTTCCTTTCCACTTCTGCCCTGCCTTCGTCTCCCATCCCTTGCTTCAGTTGCCCTTCTTTGCCTTTCTGACCTTCTTCCGTTCTGCTTCCATCCTTCCTTCGTAACCCACCCACAGTCCTGTGCGTCTTCCTCCTCACTCTCCTTCTTTCTTTCTGTCCTGTTTCTTAAAGGCACCATTCATCCCACTGGCAAGGTGGTGGTAAGTTAAGTTTTTGGTTTTCTTGCTTTATGTATATATGTTTGTGTATTTTTATGGGTTTGTGGGTTCTTGTTTACTTCTCCCAGTGCTCTTTCTCTCTTTTTCCCTTGCTTTGTTTGACCCACTCCCCCCTTCTGTTTCTTCCTTTGCGGGTAGGCTTACCTCAGCACTGGCAATATTCCCCATCTTGTCCTCTCTTTCTGTTTCTCTGTCTCTTTTGGATCTCTCCTTCTGTCAAAGATGATTTCTGTAGTCCCTGCTTCCTTTTTTTTCTTTTCACCATGGTTTCCCTCTCTCTTAGATAGATTCTTTTTTTTCTTTTTAGTGAGGGCAGTCGGCATTTGTGGTTCCTCTGTACCGTGCTCTCCTCCCTGGGCACTGGCTCTATGAGGTTGCCAGGCAGGTTTGGCAGCCACCCTTGAGAGGAGACTGCTCTTTCCTGCCCCCGCAGAGCCTCTCTGAGCTTTGCTCCAAACCGACCTCATTACCGTTGTTTTGGGGAGTCCCTTGGGCCCCCTGCCCTTTCAGGAGCGGCTCGGGTCTATCCTAGCTCCAGGAGCTTCACAGAGCTTCACAGATCTGCAGCTGCCACCATGTTGCCTTCACCGGAACTCCCACATGCACAAATATTATTGAACGAACACTCAAGCAATTGTGTACAAAACTTTTAATTTAAGAAGATCAGATGCAAGCATGTTTCAGGAGAAATGCTATATAGTAAAATAATTTTCATTCAGTTTTTTTTAAAGAAGAATGTATAGACTTTTTTTTCTTTTTTCCCTCTTTCTTCACCTCTTTTTCATTTTTATACTTCACTCCTCCTCTCTGTCATTGTTTATTACCCTTTGGCTACTCTTTGGTGGTCTCTTTCATCAATGTAATCACTAGAAAAAAACTGCACAATAAAAATTATTAATAAAAAAAGAATGTATAGACATTCAAAACATAAGACAGAGATATGATTGAACCTATGTGATACTGAGATAGGCAAGAAATAAATTGATTTGTCCAGCTTACTCTAGAGGGGTAAAAACCTAATATACAATATCCGGCATGTTCCATTATTTGTAATAGCTCCACACCTGGGAGGCCTATTAGACTAGCTCTTCAAAATAATAATAATAAAATGCTCTGGGATGGCATACGAAAGATTGAGTGCATTAACTGGGTCAAGGACTTTGCTATTAACAACGAAAATGGAATGTGTTGAAACTGTGTGCGTTAAAGGGTCTATGGAATGAAGAATTACTGTGCCACTTCCTTGAAATGGGCAGTGATGGACTACTAAAATATTGCTGTAAGAAAAGGTTAGGTGCAAAATATAGCACATGCATCAAGGGAAGCCAGAAAGAAGAATGGAAAACTTCCTTTCCACTTCTCATTAAAGTGATGTCAAGTTGGAAATGTGTATATATAGATAGGAGGGAGGGGGGAGAGAGAGTTTGTCATCGATTCTTTCCCAATGTATACCAACAATAAGGCAAATCTTACATGACTTTTTTCGGGTAATATTTGTTGCTGCCTCCAAGGCTAAGAGAGAGTGCAATGCCTTTGGGCACCCAATGGATTTCAATGGCTGTTCAAGGATTTAAACCATAGTCTCCCAGATTCCTAATTCAGCTCTCAAACTAATACACTACATTTGATTTTAATCCCTGTACAGCTGACTCCATGTTCATCAAAGGGGGTATTTTCATTATTTTCATTTTCATTTTTAAATGGAAGATGTGTTCAATTAAAGATGGTTCATCGGACAATTTACACATACAATTGATGAAGATAATTCAGTTTGCACCTTATGGAAATGTCACATTATTGATACAAAATGGGTAGGAGGGGAAAATAATATGGTTTGAAAGCACATGGCCTCAGCATTACAGATTATTTGAAGAACCACATATTCCTATACAAGTTTGTCCAAACACATAATCAATCACTTCATCCTTTCCTTGCAACAACTGAATTAACTCCATAAGTTGTTCTTCTGGAATTCTACTTTAAGATTTTTAGGGACATCAAGTATTAGATGTTTCTTCTCTCTGTGGGCCCTTCTACACTTATCTAAAACCCAGGAGGAAGCAGGTTACTTTAGCTCACATCTTCCTAGGTTTCAGTCTTACCCACTTTCACAACCACAGTCTTTCCCTTAGGGCATGGCTAGATGCTAACCCCCAACCCCCGATTTCTCACCAAAGAATTACTAGAAGGGCCTGCTGGTAGCACATCTCCTGATGGGAGAAAATTGTGTGTTGAAAGGGGAGGAACAAGTGGAAGGATTTCCATGATGTTTGGGGGGAAAATGGGGAACTGGAGAGAGGTGGTGAGTGTCCTCCCACTCCTTTGGGCTCCAAGAGCCCAAAAAAACTGTGATGGCTGTGGGGATTGACCCCTGGAACTGCAGAAGCTGTGGGGATGGACTCCCAGGGGTCAATCCTTACAGGTCCCACACTTGAAAAGGTTCAGACCTGAGCTTAAAATCTGGACTTTTCCAGTTGTTTCATCAATTGGGGGGGGGGGGTAAACTGGGAAAACCCAGTTTTTGCCATATTAATCTACTTTTACCTGATGTGTTCTTTAGAGGCCTCAGGTAAAAGTGAGATAGGTCCCACATTTTGGGCCTGTCTGAAAGGGCCCTGTCAGACATGGCTGATCATTCCATCACATTAGGGTTGGCAATTCTGCTTTTGATTTTATAACTGTTCCTTCTACAGCTTCTATTAATTTTTGAGAGCTCTACTAGTGATAATCCTCTGAAGGAATACTGTCCAATACTGGAAGATGTCCTGCTAGTCAGAAAGCTGTGGGCAGCATAGAGATAATATCCCTGATTCTACTTTTCTGGATCCACCAACTGCTTTTCATTTCAAACAATTAGTTCCTTTATTTATATTTCCCCTCAAAAAATTATAAAGACCTTTCAACACTAGCAGCACCACAGGGGCTCCCTCAGCTGCTGTGGAAAGTGGAAGGGATTTCCTACCACTCAGTGACATTGAATGTGGTTTGACACCACTGGGAAGCTACCATAAGTGCTTCCCATCACACACCCATGGTTTAGCAGACTTGCTGTGATTGCCATTCTTTGTCCCCAGGTGACCTAAGTCAGGGAAATGCTGGAGGGCAATGAAGACATTTGAGGCAGAATTCAGACTTTCCATCTGACTTTGACATGAGGTAAGACTGCACTACTGCAGATCAGCCCTGTGTAATATTAAGCCATCATGGGGTTGATCATAATCTACGCCAGAGGTTCTCAATCTGTGGGTCCCCGGGTGTTTGGGTCTACAACTCCCAGATATCCCAGCTAGTTTACCAGCTGTTAGGATTTCTGGGAGTTGAAGGCCAAAACATCTGGGGACCCACAGGTTGAGAACCACTGATCTACACCAAACTAAGAGCCAAGTGTAGATGTGTCCAGATTTACCTTTTTCTTTTTACAAAAAAAAAACCAAAAACATAATTATTTACTAAATTTGTTCTCAAATTTTAAGGTTTCTTCCCAATATTCAGTTTGGGATCAATTCTGCACAAAACCTACATTTGCCTTTTTTGCATAGAAAATGGCATTGTATGTACATCAGAAACCTTGTCTACACAAAAATAATATTTCTGTACAGAAATGCCTTCCACCTAAAACAATTCCTCCTCTTTTTGTGCAGAATGTACTGTAATTGGGGACTTAGTCTGAGCAAAATTCACATGTATATTTTGCACAGAAAATAGTAATTCTGCAGAAAAAAAATCTCTATTTCAAGGTTGGTAAAACTATAGAGCACACTTTTGTGGCCACAAAGCCCCCATCAATCCTCTCTATATACTATTTAAAATATGTAACAAATGCTTCCCCACACTGAAAACATACCCCACAGAGAATATCTTCATATTTTTCATCAATGTTATTTCCGAAATAGTGAACAGGAGTTAGGCAACATCACTTCCAGTTGCCAATTTGGAAAAAAAACAGAGGTGAAAAATATTTTAGAAATTCATTGACATCCTACCTTATTGTGTCCTGTTCTAGCAAAATGAACCCAATGTCATGGCATTTTAAAAACACTTATAAATGTACTTGGAAAACATGTAGGTGCATTCATATGTTAGGACGAAGTAGGAGGAGTGAACTGGGATGCACTGGAAATTGTTTTCCTGGTTAGGAGTGTTAATTTAAACAAAAGGATTTGTTTCCTGTTCATGCCTCCCAGTGGCTTTTTTCCTATTTCCAACATAGATAGATTATGCTGTGTGGCTCTGTGTTGTGTCTTATCTCACAGGGATAGAATACAGAGAACTGATAACTCCTGCTTTAGCTGAAATGGAGCTGGCACAAGAAAGGCCACATAAAAGTTATGCTCATTTCCCTAATAAAACACACACTTCCAGATATGGGGTTACCTTGCTCATTAAGTAGAAATAATCAATTAAATTAGCATTGTGGGGTCTGTCTACATGGCCTACAAAGTACGAATGTGGCAAAAATGTAATCTACTAATTAGTGTTATACCTTTTTATATTAGGGTATGCTTTGTAATTGACATGCAAAAACATTTAAATAGTTAGCCGTCCGTCTTTCTTATGCTGTCCATTTATTTTATGATCTTGAAACCCCAAACACCTTTTCATTACAACTAAAAGGAATGTTTGGGATCTTCCACTTTGTGATCTTATCTGCCTGAAGTGCACTGAGAAGCAAACTGTGCATGTACATAATTTGCTACATATTCTAATCAATTGGAAAACCTACATTTCATGGTGTATTCTCAGCATAAATCTCTCACAGGTCCCAGACGTTGCCACCAATTATTTAAATATAGCAGCAAGCTACCAATCCAACTGAGGCAATGAAGAGATGGACATTACTTGCTGAAAGCAACAAACATTTTAACTAAACTAGGACCTGTGAGACATGCTGGGGACAAACATGACAAGCTGGCTAAACTGCAGAGTTCAAACGGACATCCTGAAGGGAACTACAAAAAATAGGCAGCTGTTACTAAACTATCTGCTGTTACTGCTGGCACTTCTGCAGTGATTGCTCCTCCTATTAAACAGCCCTCGAGGGCAGGGTAACATGATTATGCCTCTCTCTGTGTGTGTCTCTCAAGCCAGGGGAAAAATGAAGTCCATTTTTGTAGTGAGAAAACTGAAAATTCTAGTGAGAAGACGATGACTGATAAACCACCTCCATATTCAGTCATACTGAATCAAGAAGACTTTGATGAACCAATGTTTGGTGCTGTAAGAATCTCCATGTACTCTTAAAACATGAGCATCTTCCTACATCAAGCACACTTATTTTAAGCTTATTTGCACAATTTTCTAGATAGTATTTTGAAATGGCTCATTTCATTCTTGAAATGTATTGTCTCTATATAAGCCCAGGAAAAACTGTCCAGATGTTGCATTTTGCCTCGTTTTCTCTCTGCATAAAATGTCCTGCTGTCTGGGGATGGTTGTTGAAATGGCCTTTTCAACTCATTTGCAATTATCATTGCAGTCTCTTTAAAAGCTCTTCAAGTACAGGGAATAATGCAGAATGTACAATGTCACCCTTTTACAAAGGGTGCAAAGTGAACAACTTTCACTTTGTTTGCTATTGGTAACAAATGTGTTTACTATCAACTTAAAGAGCATTGATGACAGTCAACTATTCTAGGATGCTTGCTTATTGGGGATCCTGTAGTTTTTACAAACAAGTTCAGATGCCGCAAGGCAGATAGGAAATAAAAGACCAATCCATTGCAACAATAAAATATGAATGGTTGATGGTCCCTTCTACACTGCTATATAATCCATATTATCAAATCAGATAATCTGTACTTCATACGGCAGTGTAGAAGGGGCCTCAGGCAGGATCTACAATGCCATATAAAATCCAGATCATGTGCTCTGAAGTAGATTGTATTGCAATGTAGACTCATATAATTTAATTTAAAGCAGACAATCTGGATTATCTGCTTTGATAATCTGGATTATATAGCAGTGTAGATCCATTTTTAGGTCTGTTCTACACCACCAGATAATCCAGATTATGAAAACAGACAATCCACATTATCTGCTTTGAACTGGATTATATGAGTCTACTAGAAGTGTGCAAAAATATTGTTACTCCTCATAAATCATATCAAATGTGTTAAATTTGAGCTTACAAATTGATATTAGAAACATGCAGGAAAAGTGGGGGGGGGGGTTAAGAATCAAAACACTCAGCAATCATTTTTGTTACGATTCTGTAACATTCAGATGCTTCCCAAGGTCAATATAATTTTCAGTATAAGCATTCAGAATTTTGGTAAAGCCAAGATGACATTAAGTGTTTTTTTGTTTTTCAAAGCAAGGCTGGTTTTTGTTTTTTTGTTTTTTTGGCCTGGTTACCATAAGGAAAGGTAGTTGGGGATGGGACTAGCAGAGCTGGGCAGGAGACTGAGAACACAGCATTCAGGGAAATGTGTTTGGTAAGGCAATGCCCCATATGGCAGAGAATGTTAAAGGTCCCACCCTAAACTACATTTCCCAGAATGTAGTGCTCGGCACCAGAAAGTCTCAATGACACCAACCAACTGGTGGGATCACAAGCCTGAAAAAGTTGCACAAAATGAACACGTCAAACTACTCTGGGACTTCCTAATTCAAACGGACAGAGCTTTAAAGCACAATAATCCTGACCCCACAATTATATGGATCTTCGATGTTGCAATCCCAGGTGACAGCAGAATTGATAAGAAGCAACTGGGAAAGCTTACACGATATGAGGATTTAAAGATAGAACTGCAAAGACTCTGGCACAAGCCAGTAAAGGTGGTCCCAGTGGTGATCAGCACGCTAGGTGCAGTGCCTAAAGACCTTGGTCTACACTTAAAAACAATTGGCACTGACAAAACTACCATCTGTCGGCCGCAAAAGGTCACCCTACTTGGATCTGTATGCATTTTGTATTTGATCACATGTCCCAAGTGTCTAGGACATCACACAATCCTAGACACTTGGGACATGTGATCAAATACAAAAGCCAGTTTAGTTATCTTGTTTGCTGTGTACTAATCTTGTTGTGTATCAGATAACAACAACAACAACAGAAACATGTAGACAAGGAATAAAAGGTACTCTTAGCTCATAGACTTGAAGGAAATGGACACAAATATAGCAGGGTTTTCATATTAAGGGACAATGCAAGTCTCCTTGTTTTCAAGGAGGCCATAAAACATCTAAGATAACTGGGCAAGGCATGTTTATGCCTTGTTAAAGATAAAAAGCACATTTTGCATGTTAAATTTTTGAGGCATGCTATTAGTGCCTGACAAGCACTATGTACATGTTGTCATTATCCAGGGACTTATTTGACTGCTATGAAGCTGAATGGAAGAAAATAAAAATAGGAGAATGTTTTTGTTTCCATTGGGAATCATACCAACATATTTTTGTCTTTTTTATTTTAACTGAATTCTTGATGGTGTGAAGGTCTTGAAATTCTATTATTAAAACACCCACTGTCCTAAGGGAAGACTGAGCAAGCTGGTGTTACAGATGGGAACAATGTGGACAGAATGAGCTATCAGCATACCTTCAGCACCAAAGGAACTTTGTGTATAGCTGTAAAATGTATATACCTGCCTGCCTTTCTTCTATTATGTTTGTAAGGGTATATTTTTGCAGATCCAACTAGCATTTATCTCCTGTGCACTATAACTCACTGTAGCATTTTGACATTTCCACACAACAATTTTAAGGAAATAGTTATTCATTGTATTCATATTTTAGTCAAGGTTTTTCATGCCCTTCCACTGATACTTAAAAGAAAAAAATAACCCTAAAATACAGGGGTGGCATCTATTTCCTCCTACTGTCACTATTGCTATTGTGCCTTAAGGGAAGCTGTGGGGTTAAAGAAATTGCCACTTCTAAAAAATCCTGTTTCTCCGTGTGCTTCAAAAAAGATAAATCAGATTATAAATATAACATAATGCATTTTTTAAAAGCAACAGCACAAAAAATGCAAACAACAGTATCAGGCATAATTAGGTGGTATATAATTTCATTAACCAAAACTCTAGCAGAGTAAGTAGGCTTGATATTCCTTTCTAAAAGCAAGACACGTATTCCCTGGGAGATTATCCCAAAACAGTAGTGATAGATAGCATGAAGATTGTATCCATGCAGAAAAAATTACACAAACTGTTAGTGTTTTACGAGAATAGGGTTGAATAGCCCATAGCTGTGCAATCTAGACAGCTCCCTGATCTCCCTTTGTTGAATTTCTCTATTCACTCCAATTAGTACTACTGCTAAAAGTTACCCAATCTGGTTTCCTGGAATGGGGAGAAGACTTCCCACTTCCTCTCTCTCATGTTAACAAATCAGCCAACATCATGGCCTTCGGACTGCTAAAAGCAATATGGAAGCATTGTTTACAGTTGGGACAACACATTTGAGAGGAACTAAAAAGCCTCTTCTTTCCCACAGGGAACTGAAATGAGCCCATGACTCAAGCTTCTCTACCATTAATAGAAAGACAGAAGAAGAAAACCCTCTTCAGGGTATCTGAGGACAGAAAGTTTCAGTCAGCTGTTTCTTTAGAGACTCTAAAGGAACCACTGATCTTGTACCGACTCAGAATTCTACACTGGGTCTGTACAATTCTACACTGATCCATAATGTGGGTCAGAATTGGTGCTGAAAATGTGGCCTAACAGTTGCACACCAAGGTGCCTTGGCAGTGGGAGGATGTACACACTGTCCAGCTTCCTGCTACAATAACAGTGAGTCCCCCATCTCTCCTCTCAAGCTACTTTGCAATAAGAAAGAGAGGCTGCCAACCATGTGGTAGGTCCCCTGTTGTCATCGTAGCCATATGAGAGCCACAGGGTGAGGAATGGTAGGTGCGGACAGACATCTCATATCCCTGGGCAGCCTGAATTCAAATTGCTGTTCATAGAATAATAGAGTTCATAAAGTTGGAGGAGACCACAAGGGCCATCCAGTCCAACTCCCTGCAATGTAGGATTCCACAAAGTGGTGGGTGTCTGCACTGTCAAAAAACAGAGGAAAGTCTGAATTCTGGTGTGGGATTTGGGCTTTCCCGTGTTTTTTAACCTGGGTTACACCTGTGTCAAATACCTCTCTTGGCATGAATCAGACCCCGGTGTGTGTTTTGTAGATGCCCATAGGTCATCTCCACACCAATCTCAGTGATCAGTGTAAATTGAGCCATAATCTTTCTATTGTGCTTGGTCATATTTCAGCTAATGTTCACAAGCAGCTACTTCCCAACAATGACCAGCACAAGCAACAATGCTCTGTAAATCATTGGGCAGTAAACTTCCCAAGGGTGTTCTAATAGTAATCAACTCCTCTAGATCCCTTGGCCTGCTCTTATTCTCGCCCCTCCGCCCCCCCCCCCCAAGAAAGTAAGATCAAACCTATAGAAGCCTCCAAGAATGATATCAACGTTCTGAATAGACTGCAATGTCCAACCACATAATTCAACTTTTCCAAACCTAGAAATACTTCTAGCCATTTCTCAAACGCTTTTCTAGAGGGAATGTGGAATCCAGATAGTTCCAGAGGCCAAAAGAATGGTTCCTAGACCAACACAGTTGACCATGCTGGCTGGTCTGTATAGTGTTGTCAGGTATCCATTATGATAATGGACTTATTTGGGGGAGTAAAATCTTGTTCTTTTTAGGGATGACATGTATCCTTTGTTACAAGGGAGGTCTGGAAAGGTTTCCCTATTATTTAGCTTAAACAAGATGTTAAAACACATATCTTAGGATGTAGGCTCTTTAAAGATATTGCCTGCATCAAATAATTCACAGATGTGGATAATATGTATATTTTACAGAGAAGCAGGTTACTGAGGGCACATCTGCACAGGTCACATGAATGCAACCTTGTTCCATGTTACAAACAATTCTGATACCACTGAGCCCTGTGGACACTACCCTGTCATGGGATCTGCTGGTATGTGAAGTAATTTATTGTTGCTACAATGGTTGAACTCACCCGCTGACTGCTAATTACATGACGATATAACTTTGCTACAACCAATCTAAATTTATTGGTCATTCACTCTTTCCTGTCCCACTGACCACTGGAGTTGGTTCACAGAGCCACTCAAAAATGGAGTGAAACTTTAGCTTAAAGAGTGATGGCTATTATTCAGATAGACCCCCCTTATATTGAGGCACAGAAAGACACACTTAATACTTGTGGTGAAGTATAAACAGATTTGTGAAGTTTATTTGGACTAGAGCAAGAAGACTTCTCAGATATTAGGAGAGGTTCAGACACGTAGTGGTTTTGAAAGATTATCAAACTGTTTCCTTAAAAGAAAATGGTTCCTTAACTTGTCTTCTGCAGAACTATGTTCACTCACAGGTGAACTAACCGATCTTTTCAAAACCCCTCAGTCCTCCCTTCCAGATGCTCCTAATATATAAGCACTCTGTCCCTTAGAGAGTCTCTAAAAATGTAGCACTTCTCCCCGGAGGCTATTTTTAACTTCCCCCTTCTCACAGAGGTTTTTCCCTCTGACCACCAAACACCTCTCTTCTCCTCCTCAGACATCTCTCAGTTGCCCAGATTACCGCTCTCACTGGCGCCCCTATATTCTGTAGCTAGACAGCACTCTCTAACTCCCCCACTAATCAGGCATCACTACTATATACAGACTGGGCTGTTCCCTTCTCCATTAGCTTGGATTGGGACTTTTTCTCCCAGGGCCTAGAAATTTTCATACATACTAGCCTGCCATGGTAGGCCCATTCCGTTACAGTTTCCAAATCATGATCTCCCCAACCACTGCAAACTGGATAGCAATTATCTCAGAAGCGAGCAAAATACAGCAGAGTCCTTTCACAGAAAGAACATGTGCTTCAACCTGTCTATCAGCAGAGTCCACCCATCAGCATCTGACTTCATCTACTCAGTTTATTAGTAAACTCATGGATTCAGGTTTTCACCCAAAATATTTGGAGGCTTTAATATATACAAATGTACAAAAGTATGCACAGATCCATTTTCCTTGCACTTGGAAACAATCAGAGTTACCAGATAGTCACATACAACAGGCAGATAGTCACACTAAGTCACACGGGAAAGAAAAAGATGGATTCTTTCTTCTTCCTTATGTCATCACTTGCTGATAGGTCATCAGTAAAAGACACTGGCTGATGTAACCCCTTTGTAATAGACCTCACTTCACATAGTGACTCAGAGCCCTTCCAGACAGGTCCTATATCCCAGGATCTGATTCCAGGCTTTCTGCTTTAAACTGGATTATATGAGTCCCCACTGCCAGATAATCTATAATAAACAGAAAGCCTGGGATCAGCTCTTGAGATATAGAGCCTGTCTGAAAGGGTCCTCAGCCATTGCCACATTCCCTTAGGTATTGCATCACACCATTCACAGTCGTTAACCAGATGCTATTAATCAACCACATATTCATCAAATAGTATTTTATTTCATGATTTGAAATGCTATGCTATTTCTATCTAATATATCCAGCTACTGGAGCAGCTTGATGGCTTGCAGTGCAGACCAAGGTGATGCTGATCTAGGGTACCCCACTCTGGATCAGTATTGCCATTAGTGGCCCATATAGATAGCTCCCAAGTAAAGTGAAAGCAAGACTTTCCTTTGGTATTTAGCTGGAACAAATGTTAATAACCATTTCTTGCTTGTCAATTCTGCATGTCAAGATACTTAGTAGTCCTTGAGTAAAAACTGAGCAACACAACGTCTGAATGAAACTTGAAAGATTTGAAGAGTGGCTTTGCAAGCCCTTATTAAAAGCGAATCAAAGTAAAATGAGTGTATTTGCAAGTGCTAGTAAACTTACATTAGAAGAATGACATCACTGGATAGAAACTTTGGATTCCTGTAGTAAGAGTCCTGAGTTCATACATAGAGGTACATAGAACAGGACTCTAATTACCATATTCTTCTTAAAGACCAAAGAGAACGCACACATCCCAGATATATCTATAATTTAGAAAAATCTATTAGGACAGTGGAAAATCCTTTCACTCTGTTGGATACCTTCTGATGTTTCACAACAAAGAATTGGCTTGAGTGAGGCTTTGTAACTTATGATCCATTGCATTCTCACAGAACTTAATGTGACAAAGGATTTCTACTGCATCTTTTTTCAAAGCCAGAGCTAAGCCCAAAAATATGTGAAAGATCAGGATCTCTGTGAGTGTGGAGATTGCTAAATAATTAAAACTAACTGAGCCTACATCTTAAAACAGGAAAAGCCTTGGAAAAAAGCAGGTCTTTTTCTTCTTCAAGCAGAAATACCTGAAGCTCCTTCAAACATGAACAGCTAATGATTTACTAACCTTCACATTTCCCTTCTCACCAGTTCTCAATTATGCAGCCCCAGGGCAGAAGAAGATAAAGAGAAGATCATGCTAAGACTGTCTCTGTGTCACTGTGGCAATTAATGAGCTGCAATTAGATGCAACCATAGAAATGCAGCAGTTGACTGTTTATCTGTACAATGAGCAGAAGCTTCTGGTGTGAACGGAAAGAACCCATTGCTATACAATGTGCACTAGATTTTATTTTATTTAGAAAAGTGAGACACGATAAGAGGGGGAAATCATGACCCTTCCAAAGCTGCTGAATGCCTCATGACTAGCCAAATTGCCTACCGTTACAGAAGTGAAAAACATGAACAAAATGAGCTATTTAATAAACATTTCTCAAACCAAGATTATCTGATTTGTTTCAAACCTGTGACAAACTTTTATATTTTTTTACACTCAAATCAATTACAGTGGGCCTTCTTTATCCTTCCTTCCCATCTGTGGTGTGTGGCTTGATATCTATTTCTATATTTCTCTATATAGCTCTCCCTCCCTCTCTCCCTCTCCAAAAAAGTTTGATTTTGTCATTTTATGCAAGGACCATCGTTTTACTATACCACTGCATATATTGGGACTGGCGCGTGCATTGATTTTTTTTATCTGTGGACATATCCTGCAATCTTACAGTATTTTTTTGGGAATATTTTGCATTTCACACTCTTTAATATCATTCAAAATCTGAACAGGATGCTAGTTTTAAAAATTAAACCACATTAAGGACATCAAGAAATCATTATAACAAGCTTAGAAAGGTTCAGTAGTGATCATGGAATAGGTAGACAGAAGAATAATGTCAAAGTAGGTTGAGAACTAAGTTCACCTCCCACCCAATTTTATTTTTAGATTTTACAAAACAAATGGATACGGTCATGCTGATAAAAATAGTGGCATGGCATTGGGAATGCAAGTGCTACTCTTTCTCTAAAAGGGCCTTATAAAAACCATAATAGAAAGGTCTGTGCTGTAAGCAATCCAATACTTTGCACTGTAACCGCAAGGCTTACTTTGCTCAAAGGCTAATTTGATTAGTTGATATTTCCCATTGGATTTAACAACACATCATTTTATAGTTGCTTTTCACATCTTTCTTGGTCTTCTGCATTTCTGTGCTTTTCGGGAGATGGTGGTGGAGGTGGCGGCAGCAGCAGCTCTGAAGTTCCTTCTTCTTGCTCAGAGTCAGAGTCACTTTCTGAGTCCTTTGAGGTTTCTGGCTCCAGGGAGTCTCTTGTATCCTCTTGTTCTTCTTTATCTTCTTTATCTTCATCCAGCTCACTGAAACCAAGTCCACAATGCCGCTGGTTCCTTCCTGACATGGTGCTGTCCATGCTTTGCTGTTCTAAAATGAGAAGTTGATTTGTGGTCTCCAAATAACAAGGTGCCAAGTATGATCTTTCTTTCCAGCACCCATATGCCTTAAGAACTTTTGCTTTCTCTCTTCATTACCTAAGTCAGCTGCCTCCCATCTGGTTGAATCAAGCTCAGGAGAGGCCCCTTGCTTGAAGCCATGGTCACCACGTTCAGCCTGGGACTCCTTGGTGGCACTCACCTCACTCCGGAGGCCCCATCAAAGGGCCCCACACTTTGCAGCCTTCCTGCTTCTTCTCCTGTGGTTCCTGCTCACTCCTCATTTTGCATTTCAAACTTTAAACTTTGGAGGCATGATCCACATCGAGTAGCTTGCTAACCCAGCAAGTGAACCAACATTGTCCACTTCAGCTGAATAAAAGCTTGTGTAAAAGTTTTCTGGAATCTTGGCTGGGCCTTTTGTCAAGGATAGGTTAGTTACCTAATGAAAATGCCTGCAACAGTTGTGTAGGGTAAGCTTTGCATTAACAGCACCACAAAACTGTGTAACTGACCTTTCCTGATCACCCCTCTCCCCGTTGACAAGATATGATCTAGTCAAAATCAGTGTCAGCTATTGCTATCATTCCAAAACATATGAGAATACAAAGTCTCAATTTTGCCATCTTTTGTGCAGGATGTGGGCAGAAGAAGATTGTACTGTGCATTTATATGTTAGGCAGAATTCCTTGATCTCTCTAATATTTAACATTTTTTTGTTCTGTATTAACAGTGTTAGCCTGATCAATCAGCATAGAAGCAGTTTCTATTAAGACAAATTCCTAAGAGCATAACTGATAAGAGGACAGAAGGGAATGTAGGAAAGGTTTAAATGGTACAAAGAGGTAAATAACTTCAAAGGTTAGGCTGCTAAACTTGTAAGGCTTAATCCTCCACCATCCTACACAAGTCAAATTTTCCCCACCATGTCTGTAATAGACTTGTGCACTAATCTGTTTTCCTTCGGTACCTCTGGGAGCATGCAACAGTTAGGGTCCTTCCTGCATAAAATCCTGCCCACAACGAAAACAAGTGGGAGCTGATCTCAGCTCCTCCTCTGCTTTTTGGCATCACAGTTTAAGCCCAGGGAGGATAGCTCCAGGGCATCATCGGTCTTCCTTACCAGGAAGTGGGGAAGCCTCCTTAAAATGCCATGGAGAGGGTGTGGCATAGTACAGGGAGAGCATGTGTGCCTGCATGCAGCATCTCTAGAGTAGCAACAACTTTAAAGCCTTCTTAAGGTGTGTGCACCTGCCTGCAACATCTCTCCTCTAGAGTAGAAACTGGTAAGAAGCCTCCCTAAAGCAAGCACAGCTGCCTGTGGAACTTCTCCTCTGCAGTAGAGACAGCTTTAAAGCCTCCTTAAAGCACGCATGCCTGCCTCCTCTAGAGTAGCAGTTTTAAAGCCTCCTTAAAGCATCCATGCCTGCCTGCAGCACCTCTCCTCTATAGTAGAAACAGGTAAGAAACCTCCTTACAGTGTGCACCCCTGCCTGAAGCACTTCAGCTCTAGAGTAGAAACAGCTTTTAAGCCTCCATCCTCCACCATCCTACACACCTGCCTACAGAGTTTCTCCTCTAAAGTAGACAGCTTTAAGAAGCCTCCTTTAAATGCTTTGGAAAGAGTGTGTGACATGGTGCAGGCCCGTGAGAGAAAGTGTGCAAACCTGCTTGCAGTGCCTCTAGAGTAGAAACAGCTCAAATGATTAAAATGATGGGAAGGGGAGCCTGGGAACCCCCCCCCCCAACAATGGGCTGAATAGAAAATGACTTTTTTTTTGGCACTCTAAAATAATCTTTTGGCAAAAACAGATATCTGCCCTCCCAAATTCGGGAGATTCCCAAAAAAACAGATCAGTCTAGTCCCTAAAGGGTGTGCGGGACAATATTGCATGATATTATTCTGGTCTAGGTTAGTTTAATACCAGAATAGAGTTTTATTTTTCCTCACTAAAAAATAACTCTCCTCTGCCAAAAGCAGCACGGGGAGGGTTGAATGTGCCTTGATAATTTCCCACTGATTTGAATACCTACATTTTGAATTATCATGGAAGAATCACAAAAAAAAAAAAAAAACAGACTTGGGATGCCCAATCCAGCTGTCCATACCTCTGAAGTTTTGGGAAAAATCCAGTGTTCACTGCATTATGAGCTGGATACAGTGATTCTACTCTAAATCCAGGCATGTTTTGTGTGTACTCCCAACAACTGATGTGCAATTAATCCACTTTATTTTGACCATGTAGACCAGGGGTCCTTAAACTTTTTAAACAGAGGTTACAGTCCCTCAAACTGTTGGAGGGCCGGATTATAATTTGAAAACAAAAACAAAACATGAATGAATTCCTATGCACACTGCACATATCTTATTTGTAGTGCAAAAACCACTTAAAAACAATACAATAATTAAAATGAAGAACAATTTTAATAAATTTATTAGTATTTCAGTGGGAAGTGTGGGTCTGCTTTTGGCTGATGAGATAGGATTGTTGTTGTTGTGTGCTTTCAAGTCGTTACAGACTTAGGTTGACCCTAAGTGAGGGCCGAGTAAATGACCTTGGAGGGCCACATTCGGCCCCCGGGCCTTAGTTTGAGGACCCCTGATGTAGACCATTAGCATGGATGTTTTATACTAACAAGGGGGGAAACAGATGCACAGATTATCTTGTCTAACATTTTGCAGCTAACCAGTGTAACAGAAGTTTACTAACAGGACACAAATGAAATTGCTTTCATCTTGTTCTCACCAGCAAGTGATGCACAAAGGTATATTGCCTCTGGTACTGGACATGATATATTACCATCTTGACTAATGTTTGTGGACAAACCCATCCTCCATGACTTTACCCAGCAGAATCTTCTTTGGAGAGGTGTTGAGCAGAACAGTATGCTCATTTCAGATAGGGTTATGCCATACATTTCTATAAGGGTCTTATGATATCAGCAGTTTTATTTCTCAAACTTGGGAAATTCTTTTCAATGTTCAGGTGGAATCCCTTTTTCATTCTTTGATTCCACTGACTCATGTTCCAGTGTCTAAAGCAGCTGAAAACAAACTCACTCTATGTTATATAATATATCCGTTAAATTATTACAAGTGTATGTTTGTCATTCATCTTTCAATCTTCTCCAAGCTAAGTATGCCCAACTTCCTAAGTTGTTCTAATTATTCTCTATGCAATGACCTTAGTGATCCCAGTAACTAAACACAGCATTATTACAGTCATGCTTCTTAACAGGTACAGTGCAATATTAAATCAAGGATGTCGTCCTGTTATTGATTAGCAACCCTCAAAACATATCTTGTGGTGGTTTATACTGACCTTCTCTTGAGAAATTAAGCAGCTAACTCAATATGCTTGATGTTTGTTTTTCTTGAAAAAAAAATACTACAAATGATTGCAAAGTGGATCAAAACTGGTGGGATTAAGACAGGTTTTTCTCATTCACTTTCAAAGGGGTGGTTGGAATGTTACAAAACAATGTCATTTTCATTGCAAACACTGGTATACTTCTTAAGCCAATCATAATGTGCTTTTTGGATGTTTATTCCAAACCCCAAATTTCTAGGATCTCAGTTAAGGGGATGTTTCAAAATTTGGGGATTTTGTTGCAAACTAATTGAAAAACATTGGCACAGGCATGGAGCAAATTGGAAAAAAATGGCATTTTGTGCTTCACTGGGAACCTTGGCTCGAGACATTACTTTGTTTTTATGTCAGTGCAAAATATGGGAGTTTTATGCAAAAATTGTAAAACAATTACAAGATTTTACATAGATTTTGAGTAAATTGGGCAATGCTTGGTTTGGGGGGGGGGGTCTCTATTAGGAACACCAAATTGTTGTAACTTAAGGGGTTCTGCAAAATGTAGGGTTTTGCTGAAAAAATAATTGCAAAAACTTTGGCACAGGTTTGGAGGATATTCCAGATTTTGGGGTTCATTGTTTTAAAAAGCTATAGTATCTCACCTTGTCTTGAATCCAACTAATTTTAATATTTATAAGTAGAGAAGAGATATAGTGGCCCCTTAAAACCTGACTGGAGAAAACTAGCACCTTGAAGGTGTTGCTTCCAATTGTTTTGATCTTTGGGAAACATTTCAGAAATTGTCATGCATTGTTTCCCTTTCAAAGGCTCATAAATCTTCATTGAAGTGCCAGCAGAGGCAGTTCTTTTAGATCTTCCTCATTAGGCAGGAAGGCTTCAAAGACTTGTACTTACATTAATCACCTCCCTTCCCCATTTCTACTTTAATGACTGGACTCTGGTATAATCACAGCTCATATATTGGACACATTTCAAGCTGGAATGCATTGGCACACTCTTGTTTCTGTTGCTGAATGTTTTGCTTTCTTCAAATTATGAGGCTATTTTGGAGAAGGGGGGGGGGAGTTTTTGAATCTGACTCAATGCCATCTTTTGGAAAATCAGTGTATAGGCTGAAGAGTTCTGGAAGAGCTGCCAGTAAATCTCAGCTCAAATTAAGGAGGAAATATTAGAATAACTTTATTATCATTGTACATTGTACAATGAAATTAAATGCTTTTCCCAGCACACATCACAAAAAAAACGCACTCATCCCTCCACACTCTAACCACTGCCACACATCCCCTAATGCCACATCAGTGCAAAACTATGGAGTTCAATTTAGTTACAGCTCTCAGTCTGTTTGTTCTTGTCTTTGTCATCTTGTATCATCCAGCAGATGGTAATATTAAAAAAAATATGCTGGATAAGATGGGCCCTTAAGAATGTTCTGAGCTTTCTTAAGGCTGTGGGGCTTATAAAGTTCTTCCAGAAAGGGAAAAGATCAACTAATGATTCTCTATGCAGTATTGGTGACTTTTTGGAGTGCCTTCCTATTTGTCACTGTGCAGTTACCAAAACATGTGCAGATGCAGTAGGTTAGGCCACTCTCTATAGCACAGTGGTAGAAAGTCACTAGCAGGTATTCAAATATTCAAAATATTAGGGAATATACTTGGAAAACTGGCTGGTTTGCATTAAAACTTCCATATTGCTTGACTTTGAGCCATATTGTCCAATAGTACTGTTTCAGTTGTTTTGGGCAGCTGCCACCACCATTTTTTCCAGTCGCAACAGACCATGTTGGCTACTTGTGGAGCATAGAGAAGCACCCACATGCCAGTACTGGTTTCCCTGGGAGGCTTAAAGCTCTGTGCCTGCCTGAGCCAATCAGAAGGACAAAGCTGCTCACATGCTAGCTAGCTCCGTTTTCTGTTATGCCTTTGCTGCTCTTAGGATTGCTTTGCTTGCTTTTGGACTCAATTCCAATCTTTTCCTTTGGCAACTTCGTTTATTTTTCTTAGTTTAATATCTTTCATTCCCTTTTTTTACAATTTTGCTAAGAAAAAGAGCATGGGCATGTGTTTGCGGGGGCTTGTGAATTCTCTGCCATGGGGCTCCTCAGCTTTCCAAACTACATTTCCTAGAATCCTGTGCTCTCTGTTTCTTTTCCAGCTCACTCATCTTTGCTCTGCCTTGCTGCTTTTCTCTCCTCATGGTGAGAGGCCATTAATTTAAAGAGGAATGGCATCTTTTCACTTTCTCCTCACTCATGCTGAAAATGAAGCTTACTTTCAATCATTATAGAATTCAAAGGAAAAAGCATTGGGTGAGTTTTGATTCTTAATTTTCTGTGTGGGCACTCCCTGTTTCTTAATATCTGTTTTTATGTTCAAAACTTGTGAACTAGATACAACTTGCTAAATAAAAACAAAGTTTTGCACATCCCTACTGCCTATACAAGTAATTGTGATACCTCTATTATGCTGTTTTGAGCTTAATGATAGTGTGTGTATGATAGATAATATCATCACTTTTTGGGTGATGTTTTCACTTTGTTTTCATTTTGTTTCACTTTAAAAATACTATAGGAATCATTTGGAGGGATTGGAGGATTTCAGATAAGTTTCTTAAAAGCTGATTTTTTTTCAGCAGCAGTCTCTGACAAGTCATGAGTACAATAGAAGATGGGATATGGTAAATATATTGTTCGGGTTGTTATATATTATTCCTCTAAGCAGTTTCGGCCTTTAACCTGACTCTCCATTGTGGATGAGGATGGAGTGGATGTCTTTCCCTCTTTGTAGATACTCTTTCTGTTGTTTACTTATTTGCATACCTAATTTATATCTCACTTTTCATCCATGTGGAACTCAAAGCACCTTACACCATTCATTAAAACAAAACAGCAAAACAATCTTGAAATACAAGAAATAAGAAAAATAATAAATACATTTATCTTAAATAAAACATGTTAAGTAAAACAATTTTTTGATAACACAGAGAGAAAAAAGTTTCCTGGGAAGATCCTTAACTGGAAGATAGAGGTTCTTTTGGGGATTAATGATGACTGGTAAGATAGCAAGGAATATTAAGTTTGAAAAGAATTTGGAATTCATAATACTTGTTCTTTTTTTCAGGAAAGCTGAATAAGTACCTAAAGTCCATTATCTGAGCCTAGATTAATTGAACTTCACTGGCATCTCTAGTTCTCAGCATAATCAGACTTATTTGCTTCCTTATATAAGATAATTTAACACTATAATTTTATCTGTATTTTCTATTCTGTTCTGCACACCTCAAATCTTGATTGATCAACACAAAGTGAATTTATTTAGAAAAGCGTGCATAATTCCAGGTGCTATCTGAGTAGCAGCACTCTCTTCCCTCACTTAGGAACAAGCTTGGGGACTCATGGAAGGAAGAGCACTTTTCAGGGTGACTAACAAGTTAAACTGGTCCATGAGAGCCATTAAGGCTATTATTGGACTCTAGAGTCATACACATTATGTTCATGGTACATATATGCCATTACCCAGGGCTAAATGAACCAGAGTAGACTGATTTTATTAACTTCTTTGAATCTAAATTGGAACAGATAAAAGGCAGAAGAATCTTAATCATCATGTGTTTTTTTTCATAACAGAAAATTATATTTGCTTAAGAAAGACAGCCAAACAACCAAAATTGAGTCTTTATGTGCACAAAGAAATTGTCCCCATTGATATGAAGGCATCCTTGTGCTCTGAGGAGATGCTCATTGAGCAAAAATTCATCACTGTGCCTTCATTGGGAGGAAGCTGCACCAGAGAAAATGCAATGGTTATGAAAGGACTAGACAAGAAAAAAGGCAGCTACCATGATCTTGCCAGATATGAATCTGTCCATAATTCAAGTAAAAAAAGAACACTCTAAATATATCAATAATAAAAGTGCTCATATAGACAAGTGAAGATGGCTTTAATTTGGTGGGAGTGGACATGTATGATATTTGTTGATCTTGTCCTTGCATCAAGGGAAATTAAATGAATTGTGTAGAATATGGCCAATGAAAGCAATCCAGGGCAGAAGGCACTATAACTGCAATATTTTGTTGGAGGCCCCTATTGCCCCAGGCTCTATTTGTACCTTATAACTAAAATAGGTAGAGGACTAACACAAACTGTACTAAATCAAGTAAGTATTTGTGCTAGATGTCTACAACTTTTCTCTCTTTCCTCAAAACTCTCCAAAACCATCAGTTGATATTTCAGTCTGGAACTAGTTCAGCAACAAACTAAAAAAAATAATAATATTCAGAGTGAAACTTCACAAGCTTTTGTCCTCCAGGTGTTTTGGACTTCAGCTCCCAGACATTCCAATCAGTATGAGAAATTGTTGGAAGCAAGTATGGAAACTACTCCTTCAGAAAGATTTTTCACCTACCAGAGTGTCTTAGTCAAGGGAAGACCACCAGCCATTTTTAGGCTGGGAGGTCACAGCAGCAGGACAAATGGACAGGGGAAAGTAAGGGCAACCATCCAGTGATATTGAACTGGTGCTGCTGGACAGCTGGGATTCCCTGCAATGGCCTAGGGCAGTGTTTCTCAGCCTTCCTAATGCTGCAACCCCTTAATACAGTTCCTCATGTTGTGGTGACCCCAACCATAAAATTATTTTCATTGCTACTTCACAACTGTAATTTTGCTACTGCTATGAATCGTAATGTAAATATCTGATATGCAGGATGTATTTTCATTCACGACCAAATTTGGCACAAATGGCCAGGTTGCCTAAATCTGAATACTGGTGGGGTTGGGGGGGGGGGGTTATTTTGTTATTTTGGAGTTGTAGTTTCTGGGATTTATAGTCAACTTACAGTCAAAGAGCATTCTGAACCCCACCAACAATGGAATTGAACCAAACTTGACACACAGAACTCCCATGACCAACAGAAAACACTGGACGATTTTGGTGAGCACTGACCTTGAGTTTTGGAGTTGTAATTCACCTACATCCAGAGAGCACTGTGGACTCAAACAGTGATAGATCTGGACTAAACTGGGCACGAATACTCAATATGCCCAAATATGAACACTGGTGGAGTTTGGGGACAATATACCTTGTAGTTGTAGTTGCTGGTATTTATAGTTCACCTACAATCAAAGAGCCCCTTGAACCCCAACAACAATAGAATTGGGCCAAACTTCCCACACAGAACCCCCCCCCCCAGCCTCACAAGCTCTGCCTCGCTCACACATGTGCACCACGCTGCCATGTGCCAAGCACATTTGCTCTCCACTCCCTGCTTGAAGTCTCAGAAACAGCCCTCCTCTTGGCTGAGAGGCCAGCTGAGATGCTGTCCAATTACAGCGGAGGAGGGCTTTTGGTGGGAGTATTTGCCATCTCTTTCCAAAAAGGAAGAAAAGGACAGGTGGAAAGATCTTCAGCCTTCTCTGCCAAAGGAGTTCTTAAGACCATCAGAAAAATATGTTTTCTGATTATTTTTGGCGACCCCTCTAAAAACCCGTCATGATGCCATCAGGGTCCTGACCCCCACGTTGAGAAACGCTGGCCTAGAAGCTGATAGTAAGAAGCTTCTGAAGGGTTGATCCAGAGCTTGGCACTTCAGATAAGTCCTAGGGTGTTGTAACCATGTAGAATTGCCCCTAGTCTTTCTTTAAGATTCACCACACTTCTTTTCTATCAAGGATTGTTTGTTTTACCCATCAAAGGAACATATAAGAAAGAGAATATAGAGAAATTTAATTGCTAGATATTTAATCCCCTGGATATTCTTCCAGTAGACTTTCCTCTTTCATAACTGAGATTTGAAATCTGAATAAACTGATATCTTTCAGCCATTGCTATCCAGATGGATACTTTATTTAATGTGTTCTCAAATCATGTCAGATGGAATAAGCAGAATCTGATGAAATTCTTGGAGTTCTTGGAGAACGGGAGAAGTTCCAGCAGATTGGAGGAGGGCCAATGTGGTCCCAATCTTCAAGAAGGGAAAAAAAGGATGACCCAAACAACTACCGTCCGGTCAGCCTCACGTCGATACCGGGCAAGATTCTGGAAAAGATTGTTAAGGAAGCAGTCTGCAAACACTTAGAAACAAATGCAGTCATCGCTAATAGTCAACATGGATTTATCAAAAACAAGTCATGCCAGACTAATCTGATCTCTTTTTTCGATAGAGTTACAAGCTGGGTAGATGCGGGGAATGCCGTGGATTTCAGTAAGGCCTTCGACAAGGTCCCCCATGATCTTCTGGCAAGCAAACTAGTCCAATGTGAGCTAGGCAAAACTACGGTGAGGTGGATCAGTAATTGGTTAAATGGACGAACCCAGAGGGTGCTCACCAATGCTTCCTCTTCATCCTGGAAAGAAGTGACGAGCGGAGTGCCGCAGGGTTCCATCCTGGGCCCGGTCCTGTTCAACATCTTTATTAATGACTTAGATGAAGGGTCAGAAGGCAGGATCATCAAGTTTGCAGATGACACCAAATTGGGAGGGATAGCCAATACTCCAGAGGACAGGAGCAGGATTCAAAATGATTTGACAGATTAGAGAGATGGGCCAAAACTAACAAAATGAAGTTCAACAGTGACAAATGCAAGATACTCCACTTTGGCAGAAACAATAAAATGCAAAGATACAGAATGGGGGACGCCTGGCTCAAGAGCAGTACGTGTGAAAAAGATCTTGGAGTCCTCGTGGACAACAAGTTAAACATGAGCCAACAATGTGATGTGGCGGCAAAAAAAGCCAATGGGATTTTGGCCTGCATCAATAGGAGCATAGTGTCTAGATCTAAGGAAGTAATGCTACCCCTCTATTCTGCTTTGGTTAGACCACATCTGGAATATTGTGTCCAATTCTGGGCACCACAATTCAAGAGAGATATTGACAAGCTGGAATGTGTCCAGAGGAGGGCGACTAAAATGATCAAGGGTCTGGAGAACAAGCCCTATGAGGAGCGGCTTAGGGAACTGGGCATGTTTAGCCTGAAGAAGAGAAGGCTGAGAGGAGATATGATAACCATGTATAAATATGTGAGAGGAAGCCACAGGGAGGAGGGAGCAAGCTTGTTTTCTGCTTCCTTGGAGACTAGGACGCGGAACAATGGCTTCAAACTACAAGAGAGGAGATTCCATCTGAACATTAGGAAGAACTTCCTGACTGTGAGAGCCGTTCAGCAGTGGAACTCTCTGCCCCGGAGTGTGGTGGAGGCTCCTTCTTTGGAAGCTTTTAAGCAGAGGCTGGATGGCCATTTGTCAGGGGTGATTTGAATGCAATATTCCTGCTTCTTGGCAGGGGGTTGGACTGGATGGCCCATGAGGTCTCTTCCAACTTTTTGATTCTATGATTCTATGATTCTATGAAATGATAGGGTGTGAACATGATCCAGCTTACAAACCAAGCTTCATTGATTTCTATGTGCCTCATTGAAATCAAAGAGTTTAAGTGCCCTTGGATTATGCCTATACTCATTAATTCTGATTTGTATATGAAATTGCACCTTTTCATATTTGTGCTAACCCTCCATATAGGGATATGAGGTG
This sequence comes from Anolis sagrei, assembly GCF_037176765.1. Lineage (NCBI taxonomy): Eukaryota > Metazoa > Chordata > Lepidosauria > Squamata > Anolidae > Anolis > Anolis sagrei. The sequence continues at coordinate 93,275,409 of NC_090024.1, forward strand.
TGATGGGGATCTCCTTTTTTGTTTTTCATTTGAGTATATTATGACAGATGTTGACTCTTGCAATGCGGTTAAAAATCTGTATACACATTTCATTTCTCCTAGCGTATGGTTTGGAGCATCATTCTATCTAAATTCCATTAACACGTTTGGAAATGTGAGCATTTTCCCCATCTGGTGGAAGGATTACAAAATTCATTGCATTGATTTAGCAGATTTGGAAACAGCTGGAAAGTTGTATATATTTTTGTTAAAGTTCTCCAGATTCATATTTGGAAGAGATTGTGATTAGTAATCTATATTAGGGCCCATAATATTATCTCCATATCTTAAATGTATTGTTTCTTTTTAAATGCTAATAAACCAGGTGGTGAACCATTTAGTTATCACTCTGCCCATTAACCCCTTTTGGTTTAAACAGTTATAGCTTGATGATTCAAACGGTTTTCCTAAGCTTGTGGGATTTTTGTATAAGCCTATCTTTAAAATACCACAGGCTCCCGTATCATGCATACAATTAAATGGCTCAATATTAAGATTGCGGCAATCATATGACTAAAGTTCAAGCACAAGATGTATCTAGGGATGCACGGTAAACCAGGAATTCAACATAGCAGGCTTTTCTAACAGCACAGTCCTGCTGTGACTAAGCCTTCTGCATGTACCAAAAAAAGGAGATGCTTCCCTTTGGCTTCTTTCCATTGCTATGGTAACATCTGGACTTCAGAACCATGTAGGAAGAACAATCAGACTGAACCATGCTACCTATTTGTCATCGGAGTAGCTGAGAAGTTGGTTAAAAAGGAAAGGCCTATACAGCACACAGTTTCATGTTTCCAAAGATTAAATTAGCTTGGAAAACATTGTTTTACTAGCATAGGAAAAGCAACACTGGCACTTTTTTATTTATGAATTATTTTGCACCTTTCCTCCCATGAGCTCAAGGTGGCTTACATGGTTTTCTTTCTCCTAATTTCAGACTCTTAACCATCTTGTGAGATAGGTAGAAATACAGACTGCTCTCCATTTCTGTTTTTATAGTTACTCTTCCCTCTCCCCCCTTGCAGTATTCCTTCATGTAGGACATATTAGATATATTTTTCACTACAGTAATACCTTGACATAAGAGTTTAATTCATTCTGTGACCAAGCTCATAACTTAATTTGCTCATATGTCAAATCAAATTTCCCTTTAAAAATTAATTTAAAAGCTATTACCAGTAATCTATTCCATCTCCAGTCTCCCACCTCCAAAATCACACCAATTTTTAAAATATAGCTTTTTTTACTCAGTTTGTCTCCTTCACAGATGTCCCATCCTCAGCAAATGTGGAGGACTGACAGTAGCCACCGCCCATAGTATTGAGCCATGGATCCCTCTCTCCCACTGCCTCCCACAGCAGCAATCTCAGTGCCAGGCTCAATGTGGCCCCAAGGCTGCAGGTGCCGTTGGGATTGGCAGGTGACATGTTGGCTGTACATGAGGAATTGGCAGATGCCATGGTAGTGGATGGGGCATGGGCACAGGGATCAGCATCAGCATCACCTGTCACTGCTGCCTCTATTCCCATTGTCCCACGCACCCTCACAGAGAGAATGAGAGAGATGGAGGGAGAGGGAACATCTCCCTGAGGAGGAGACATTATCCCACCCACAACATTTCCTCAGACAGAAGCAGGAAAAGGAGGGACTACCACCACCATCTTGGGAAGGAGGGAGACCATCCAAGTGTTTCCCATTGTCCCACCCACCCTCACAGAGAGAATGAGAGAGATGGAGGGAGAGGGAACAGCTCCCTGAGGAGGAGACATTATCCCACCCACAACATTTCCTCAGACAGAAGCAGGAAAAGGAGGGACTACCACCACCATCTTGGGAAGGAGGGAGACCATCCCAAGTGTTTCCCCAGTGAGGGAAGCATTAGAACTTGTATCTAAAATTAAAAAACCTAACTGGTGATGGCTCATAACTAAAAAAAACCCTGCAAGTTGGGTCCCTCTTAAGTATCACTGTTTCCCCTCTTTTCTTACTTCTGGGTATCCATCTACATCCTTTTGCACAGATTTCAATCCTTGACTATTTTGTCCTAACATAAAAAATATGAATAATTAAACTGCAAAAGAAAACATATATTCCTATACAATTGATCCTCCATATCCATGCATTTTGTATCCACAGATTCAATCCTCCATACACACATACACCTATTCAAAATCACACCTTAATTTTGCTGTTTCATTGTATATCCAGTGTATATAATTGCACTTAAGCATTTACAGATATTGGTATCCATATCACTGAAATGATTCAACATGGGCAAATCTGTCAGATCCCATCACACATTTTTATGACATTAGTTATGGTTCTTGTGTGTGCCGGGAAGCTCAGAACACAATTACTCGCCCATGGTCTGAGATCCCTCCTTTCAGCATGTTTCATCTCCATTTCAAGGACGAAGGGCAATGGATGACAGCCAGAAGTAGACAAATGTTATGTGATGCGCTCCATGCCTCTTCGTCTTTGAAATTGAGATAAAATGTCCTATGACTGGGAAAACGCTCCATCTGATTAGGGCATTTGAGATGAAGTAACTGGTAACCTAAGGCCATTCATACTTACATTAAGGAATTTAAAACGCATTTCCCAAATAGCCCAGCTTCCCAAATGATACACCACACTGACTTTTACTTAACAATTTGAGAGCTTTCATTGCACTGCCATCTCAAGGACTGCATGCATTCACTTCAAAGAACATATAAAGGTATTGAAAGTATTTGGCATAGAATAGATGAAGAAATTGACTACTGTATATACCCATGTACAAGTTGATCTCATGTATAAGACAAGGGCAGGTTTTGAGGCCAAAAGTATGAATGTTGATATGAGCTGTGGGTCATTCTGCAGAGAAGGGAGAGAACACATACTGCCTCAGGGGGGAAGCTACCCCATGACACCTGCCATTTTCCCCAATTATACTTTCAAACATTCCAGAAGCAGCAGTGTGGCAGAAAGAGTAGACAAGGTTGTTTCTTGATTTAGGTTCTACTGGAATGGAGTAAGATTTTGCCTTTTGCCACCCTAATCAGAGAATGGAATGGTTCCTTATTTCATTATAGTTAAAGCATAGTACTGACATAGGCCCACATTTTGGGGTTGATTATTTGACTAAAATTTCAAGACTGTACATAAGAATATACAATGATTTATATAGAGAGAAATCAATTGATAATTTTCTGAAAGAGTTGAAAATTTCTGCAATTTACATGATAGAAAGGGGGGGAAAGATAATTGCGGGCTTTTGAAAATTGATGGTTTATTTTATATGGGAGGGGGTGTCTTTTGTATTACAGTAATACCAAAGATGAGAAAGGATGAAATCAAAATCTCTGTTTTCTTTTAAAATGTTTAGTCCTATTATATCTCATAGACTGTTTGGTTTATGTGTGTGTTGGAGTTATGCTATTTTTTTTTACTCTTGGTTTGGATAAATGGTCAATTGATAAAACTTGTTTTCAAAAAATGAAGAAGAGTTAAAGAAATTTAGAAGTTTTATTGGAATTTATTTCCTTGAGCTCAAACCCAACAATACTTTTTGGTGGACGGAGCTAAACAGATCAGATAAGTAAAGTTCGAAAGACATAAGCAGGAGTGAGAAGGACTTGTAACTCCTTATGGTGCTTTTTTAAAAACCAGAATTGTTCTTGTTCAGAATATTTTTTCCCATTTAACATGAAGACCTATATCTATCTATCTATGCATTTTATTTGCTTTGACAAAAATTAAGAGGCTTCCTTTTACCCTTCCCCCAAAATAAATATTCTTATACTGAATTATGTACATGTGAACTGTTTTAGGTGTTGGTCTGATATAGTGGGATATCTTGACTATGGCTATATGTGGCTCGCAGGTGATTAGAATTCCTTGAGCATTATTTAATGCAATTAGGTGCATACTGACTCCTCTCATTTTCTTCTTCACTTCACTTTTATCCCCCCCCCCCCAATCCACATACTTGAAAGTCCCACTGAGATAATATAATAAATAGCCTGGTGTTAGCATTGTGTTCATACTTTAAATTGTGTTGCGTTAGTACTTTTTTCTTTTCAGATTATGCAAGTATTGAATTTATATTGGCCATAGGCAATTAGCATGCAGACACAGACAGCATATTTTACCTAGCTTTCACTAATGGTGTATGTCAACTGAAATCCTTATAGTTGCTTTGTGTTTTTAAAGAGGAATAGAGAGATGTAGCAATTAAAATTTCATTTGTGTAAAGCTGTATGCTGCAAAAAATTAATACACTTCTGGGTATTATCATTTTTATGGATGCACTATATCAAAAAGTACATTTATTATAAGAGATACGTTTAGGTCATTTGGGAAAGTATTCAACATATGCCACCTTCTTGGATTTCTCAATGGTATTCATGTAATCTGATTTTGCGTGGCTAATGAGTTGAGATTCAATATGAATGTGTTATCTGTGATGGCCTATATGTTTGCTTACATTCACTTGAAGTGACAACAATATAGTAATGAACTTCTTCATGAAGAAACATTGTTGGAATGACCTTCCTGAGGAGGTCTTGATGAGTTTGAGATGAGCATGATCATTTTTATAGGGAGTAATTACAGGTTGCCACATTTGAGGCTAGCAACACTAGCTTTGTTTTTCTTTTACATGCCAAGTGTGTGGGATTCTGATATCCATATAGATTACAGCACATGGGGAGGGGATAAACTCTCCCTTCCTAGCCAAAATCCCAGTAAAACAAATCTCATAGATTAATATTTTAGCAGAGTAATGAAATAAGAAATCTGCTATTCTGATCTTCTTCCAAAAGAGTTTAAAGGACATAAATCATTGCTCGGGATGAGTTCAAATGATTACATATTTGCGTTTTAGTCTGCAAAGGTCCTGTGCTTATACAGAGTCTCTTGCTGATTATTGTGCATACACTTCTCTTATGCATAGATCTACTTACCTATTTTTTCCTCTCATCTGTGCATAAATATTTGATCTTTGTACTTCAATCCTTCTTCTCAATCCTACCTACTGGTGTGTTGAAATCAATACTATTCAGGAACTGCAGGAATGAACAACTGCCAGGGTTTCAGAAATCACATTGATTCTCCATGTAACCTAGAAGGGCCACATATACCATCCATGTAACCATCCATCCCTTTATTCATATCTTACCTCTGTCCCAGACTGGGTATCAAGGGAGATTGCAGTAGGGAGAAGATTAGAATTTAAGCACATATAGTTGAAACATGCAAAAGTTGGGATAGATGGCATTGAACTAACAACAGAATTGCAATAATGTGAAATATTTTTGCTAGTTTAGACAAGCCCTGAGTCTTCAGAAGAGATGTCAGATTTCTTTAAGGGTTGTAACCGTTCATTTTTGTTCATTTTTTTAATGTTCATGCTTAATCAGCATTTACAGGGCTTGCTTTACAGGTTGGTTTTCCTTTTTGTGGAGTACATCTGAAGCATTTTCTGCAGAATCCACATCATTGCACATTGTTGCTAACAAGTTTGCTATTGCCAAATCTTTCATAACCCCAATATTGAGTTAAGGAGGCATTCATTAGAGGTTGGCACCCATTGTTTGAGAAACAGTGGTCTAGACATAAGGATTAAATCTGATTTGGATAACCAGCACCATGTACTCATAACTGCGGCAAAAGGGATGGATCATATCCATATCCTTGCTACCACCACTCTGTCTGAACTTCTGGTTCTGGAATTTCTGGAACTTCTGGTTCTGCTTCTGCTGACATCAGAATGGCATTCTACGGGTGGCTAGGAATGGTGGCAGCACTGACAAGGAGGAGATTAAATTCTGACCATCACGGTAGAGTGAAGGTGCCCCTCAGGCATGTAGCTGGGGGGGGAGGCTTGGGGGGCTTCAGCCCCCCCCCAAATTCTCATGGTGGTCCATGAGACGGCCTTACTGGTACATTATTTAAACTGTTATGTTTATTCATATCATGATCTGATCACCATACTCAATATATCCCATATGCATGGGGGTATTAGGCTAACGATATAAAAGGTTTGCTAAGGTAGACCCTCTTTCACACAGATTCAGCCCCCCCCCCAATCAAACTGAGCTGCCCCCGAAACAAAATCCTGGCTACGGGCCTGGTGCCCCCAGAATATCTGAAAAATGACCCTCCAGATTCAGTATGAATGTATCAGATCCAGGGCTCCTTTGGATCATACACCAGACTAACCTGCCAACTGTAGGTGATCCCCATGGCAATAAATAGAGAAATATTTAGGGGACACTGGTCATTCCAGGTGTAATCCCATCATCTGAATGTTTATTTTCAAAAGGGATAAAACTTAACACAAATCAACCTCATTTATTGAAATGTAAAATAATTAACTGAGCTGTCTAGTTCACCAATTTATTAATTTCGTCTAGAATAAGAAAGAAAGAACATACAACATCACCTCTATAATAGAGGTTTTAAAGGAAGTTGTATATGTTAGCCAAACAGTATTCAACCAAAAGTATAAAATATGCTGAATTAGCCATTTCCTTAAAAGTTCCCAAATTAATATTAAGTTATGAAAGCCAATGCATTTGAAGTGGTCTATTAATTTTCATTCTGCAGTTTACATAGCTGGTGGAAAAGAACTCATACTGAAAGAAGAATGCAGAAAAATATAATATGCAATCAAACTAACTCTAATGTATTTTTGGGCAAAAAAATATCATCAGCATTGTAGAAATATGTTGTGATCTCCAGCTAAAGTACTCATGTCATGTATTTTCTAATTATCCTCTAGGTGCAATAGATGAAACAGTATTTCTGGTGGAAAGTTTTATTGAATTTTTAAAAAAATCTGTGCAAGGCAATTTGGAGGAAAGTTTAATATAGTTCATGCTGTAAAACCTAACTTCATCAAGGTATGCAATGCAAATATCTTTTATTTGAAAGTAGATGGAAAATAAAATGGCCAGATTTCTTTTATATGAATATATTGCTAATCCCATAGGCTCCCAAAACAAGGCACTGTAAAATACATTTATGATACAATTTTAGATTTTGTGCCCAAAAAGGAATAAATGAAGCCATTGCTACCTATGTTGCTGGAATGTGTGTGTGTGTGTATATATATATATATATATAGAGAGAGAGAGAGAGAGAGAGAGAGAGAGAGAGAGAGAGAGAGTGCAGTTTTACAGTCTATTTGATCACTGACGAGGAGGAGCATTCAGTTTCGATAGGGCAAAAGCAAATGTTCAATTGAAACACTTCCCATTTCTTCTTTTAGTGCTCTGCAGCTTATGTTCAGAAAAGTATTGTTTGTAATAGTGTATCTATAATGAACCAGCATAACTGGGAGTGCATCTACTCTGTAGAATTGATGGTTTGACACCACTTTAACTGATATGGCTCAATGTTGTTGAATCCTAGGATTTGTAGCTTGTTGAGGCACCTTTGGCAGAGAAGGCTAAAGATTTTATGAAACTATAACACCCATGCTTCCATATCTGTTAAAGTGGTGTCAAGCTGCATTAATTCTGCAGTATAGATGCACTCCCACTAGATATGTACAAGTACATATGCACAGACTAGTATCTGAAAAACATATCCTTTCACAATGATAATTGGATGAGCTCCAGTTTCCCTCGGACAGTAGCAATACATTTCACGCAAACACAATATGCTTTGTGGGGTAGATTGATTCCCCTATAGTGCACGTTATCAGATTTTACACATGCACACAATTTGTGCACCTTTTGATAAAAACATAGTATTTGGCACAGAGCTTGCATATTAAATACTAAACAGATTTGGCTACTAGAGCTTTCTTCACTTGCCTTCCAAAGAGCACGCCAGTCTATTTAAATATAAAACACTGTCATGCATACAAGTACATTGTAAGAGAAAATGAGATTGAACCTATTTGCATGAACACAATGTGTTATGTTCAAGTTTTACCCAATATCAACATTGTGCTCAAAAATAGGTTATCCAGAAGGATTTAAAACCTTCATAATAATGTAGCAGCATTTTCATCTGCTTTCATTTTACTTATACTCAGCTCTGACTACATGTCAATAGTGGTTTGCATTTGGTTTAAAGTAATAAATGTTTCTTCTGTTTTATATTGTAAGTGCTTTCTACCAATATACATATCTGTATATTGTATGTCAGCCCTTGTACCAGAGGGACTGGAAAATACCAAGCTAAAATAAAACTATACAATAATAATAATAATAATAGTAATAATAATAATAATAATAATAATAATAATCCTTTATTTATACCCCGCTACCATCTCCTGCAGGACTCGAAGCGGCTTACAAAAGGCTGAGCCCAAATACATAATAAAAACATAACAACAACAATACAACAATAATAACTCATAACAAAGCAAAAACAATACAGTAATGACACGACGCATTTAAAAACCTGTGGCAGGGCAAAATACAAGAAGCTTTTGCCAGCTTTATCAACACTAGAGGTTTGCTTTAAATTCTTTTCCAAGAAAATTATTCAAATGTCATCTAGATGGCACTATGATGTTCAATTCAAAGTAAGTCTACATAGGCATGAAAACCTAGATTGATTTTGAGTTGATTCTTGGCTGTCCTCATTATAGTCTTGCACTTCCATTGAGTACCACCATTGATGTTGGATTAAGTCTGAGTTGCCTCACTTTCAGCAATGTCGAGACATGCTTCAGAGTTTTCTTGAAAACTGGAGGATTCCATGGTTTCTGGGCCATCTGGAAAATTGAATCAGGTCTAATCCGGAACATCACAACCTCAACCTTTTTCTGGTTCCAAATTGGCCCCAGATTTAGCAGCCAGCATAGACATGTCCTCAGAGAGATCCGGTGTGGTATAATAGTTGTGTATTGAGCAGTGACTTTGTGAGACTAAAGTTTGAGTCTCCACTCCACCATGGAAACCCACTGCATCTCCTTAGCAATGTCACGCTATCTAAGCCTCAGAGGAAAGTTCAATTCAGGGTCACCTTTCTCTTTCTTAACCATATACACAATAATACAGTATCAGGAGCAGTTACAAACATCAGTACAACCTGGACCTCTCAAAGAAAAAGCTTCTAAAATTTCATAATTCTGCGTTATTACTGAAGTTGAAAGAACTGTTCCTAATCATATCTATCTAGCTGATCTTATTAAAACAGTCTGATTGAGATTTCTTCCCCTGTGGCTTTGCTCAGTCCATATATTTTCCTTGCCTGCAGGGCTCTGTAATTCAAGGCTCCTTACCTTCCATCATCTTCTGCTTTCTAGAGTTAGTTTATAAGAAGGATTTAAAAGTCAAAGATTCTCTTATCTTTTGAGAACTGGAGTTGGTTTTATTATGCCACTCACTGAGGCTGCACACACACCAGCGGTGCCTTTTGCCAACAATAGCTAAGCAAATATAATTTACGCAAACCTAGCTCTTGTGTATGTCAAGGAGAGAGAGAAAGAGTGGCAGAGCGAGTGTATACTATATACATGTTTTAAATGACAGCATAAAATGTATCTTGTGTATATAAAAACAGAGCACAGAAGACTATCATATTGATGTGCTTCTCAGCCTAATGCATTTATTCAAAAGTAAGACTCATGGCTATGCATTTTTCCAAGTGCAATAAAGTCATTTGATTTTTTTTATGTAAGGGTGTTTGTTTGCTGTTCATTTTGCCCTTTGCATACTCTCTCCTGCTTCTGTCAATAGTGACTAATCCCTTTCCTCTTAAAGAATTGTTACTCCCAACCCACCAACATGCATAACACATTTGTTAGGATTTGTCCCTTAGTATTCTAAATATACTCAGACTGTAAGAATTGTACAATAATTCTGCAAATATTTGGCTACATATTGTATGCATAGGGAGAGATTTGGAGAAAGATTTAACCCTCAGTCCTTAATATAATATATAATTGTGCATAAGTCAATCTTATGCATAAATCAAGTGCAGGCTTTGTGATCAAAATTATGGATTTTGAAATGACCCATGGTTATGTAAAGGGTCATTCTGTCAAGAGAGAAAAACACCAAACACTAAGTTTGGTCATAGCCATTTTCTCACACAGGCATTAAAAAAGTCCTTTGCCTCTTTCTCCAGAGAAAGGGCTGATTTTTTTTTTTTTTGAGAAATAGGTACAGTGTTAGCTCTTTTTTAAAGGAACAATCCCCATATCTGAGTAAAATCTTGGAAGACAAGACCTTAGTCCATCCCAGGAAAAAATTAAAAACACAGTACACGAGAGGCTAAGACCAATGGCATTGTGTTCATGAGACTGGCAAGGCTCAACAAGGCTGAAATGGAAGAACTACTCTGTGGTTTGATAGTCTTATGGAACTAGGTGAAAACTATTACTGTAATTCGTCACATGTGATCTAATGACTTGGTAGCTGGAGAGGGCCACCTTCTGACCTGCTCTAGTGATGTCTTTGCAATGCATCAGAGTGAAAGACAGTAAACCTCACTACCTCTGAGGATGCTTGCCATAGATGCAGGCGAAACGTCAGGAGAAATGCCTCTAGAACATGGCCCTATAGCCTGAAAAAACCCACAAGAACCTAGTAAATCTGTTCTTCAGCAAGCTGCCATGCTGGTGTGGAACAGAGCCAAAGAGCTTTGGACCTGGACCTGGACCTGTTTTAGAGGGAAAATGTTACTTCAAAACCAGATTGTAGTTTCCAGCTCTACATGGAAGCCATACTACTTCTTCTTCTTCTTCTTATTATTATTATTATTATTATTATTATTATTATTATTATTATTATTATTCATATACTGCCCTATCTCTCCAAAGGGACTCAGGGCAGTTTACAACAAAAGTAACAGAGTGGCAAACATTCAAATGCCAAAAAAAAACAAAACAAAAAAAAAACAAATCAACTGGAGGAGGGTGATGATGAGGCCCTCCTGAGCCCAACTTGGTGGAGGGCAATGACAAGGCAATATATACATCTCTAAAGCAGCTCTTTAAAAGAATGGTGCAAAATGGCAAATTGTGTCCAATAAAATAATTGTGTGAGGAACTTGGAGATTAGGTTCATCTGGGGCCAAAAGTAGATTGTTCATATGTAGCATAGAGAGTAAATCACTTATATCATCCAGATGGTCCATCTAGCATGACCAAAAGTAAGGGTTTAAAAAAAGATATAGTACAAAATATATGGTGGTCCCAAGGTCCCTCAGTCATTGTACAGGTAGTTCCAAAGTTATTAACAAGAAAGGTTATATGGGCTTGTTCTTAAGTTGAATTTTTATGCAAATTGGACAGGTACATTGTTAAAGTGGGTAGCATAGGGAAGGGCGAACATCCATGTGGTGTTTGTTTTGCTGTCTGTGCCCCTGTTTAGTAGATTTCATCTCATTTTCTGTTTCTGTGATAATTGGATTTTGAAAAAAAAAATGCCTTGTTGTGGAAACAAGGATTGGTGAGAAAGCTTAAGTGAAGGCACCCCCCCCCCATGATAACTCTTTAAGGAGATTTTTTTTCTTCCTAGAGGTAGATTTCTCTCACTTCCTGTTGTCTCATCCCCGTTCTTAACTATGACTCATCTATAAGTCAGATGTTTGTAACTTGGGAACTGCCTGTATATAAAATAAAGTTTTACTCTTTTTTGTCACATTCTCAATTCAAGAATGTAGATTGATTCTCAACCTTTTAGACAGCTTGACCAACTTTCAGGAATTCTGAGTGCTGAATTCTTGGAAGACCAGAAGGTGGGAACTACTCATCTAGATGAATAAAAAGAATTGAATTTTGAGTAAACATGATTCAAGATGTCCCTATTTAGAGCGGATTTTTTTTATTGTAATGGGGTCCTCGTTCGTGACAATTTTTTAAATTGGGGAATTTTTACAGAAAGAAGAATGTCTCTTTTCAGTGTGGCAAATTTCAATAACATTGTATCAAAATAATAATCTTCAGAACTCGTGCCTGAAAAGCACAAGTAACATTTAAAGCAGCAAGGTTGTACTTCCTGCTTTCTCATCATTTCTTTTTTTCTTTATGCCAGAAACATGCACACTTCTAATAGTACTGAATTCCTTCTATGCAGCACTGTGAGGTATCCTAAACAAAGATCCTACAGGAAATTAATAACTGACATTTTCCCCTTTGCACGTGAAGGAAGTGCTAAGATATAATTGCAACTGTAGTTCAAGTTTCATGTCTGCATTTCTGCAGAGCACATCACTGCCTTTAGCAATTTATGGCAGAGAATAACAACAAATGCTAAAACAAGGCCATGGCATAAGAAGTCAACTTTTACCTATTATTCACAGAGATGAGGCATTGGATAATGTCTTCTCCCTAACACAGAGAGATGTGGATGGTATAATGAAATATTCAGTGTGCATCTGAAATGTCAAGGAGTGTGGCATTTCAACAAGTGAAAGGTAGCAGGCAGTGGAAATTTGGTATATTCAGACAGTGTCATATCTTTTCAGAAGGAATTATGACAGAAAGATGTTGTTTATTGGTATGCAACTTCTATCTGTTTGCACTTGGCAAAATTTTGCAGAACAAAATAAAAACAGCTTGTTATTGATTTGTTTTACTGTGGTCTTAAAATGCAGTTTGATAATATTAATGGATCAAAATGACTTAAAAAATTTAATACATGTGAAACTGATAACTGAAACATTTTGATTGTCATGGCTCCATCGGATGGAATATTGAGATTTTTCTTTTTTAGTCTGGGTAGGTATAAAGAATTCTCTTCTATAGAGTTCTAATTCAGTCTCCTGGAGTACAGAACAAGAATCTTTGAGCAGTAAATTCTAATCAGGTGGTTCATGGGATCTTCAAATTGAATTAAAGTCAGATTCAGCAAACCAGATCTGAGTTCAATAGAATCTGACAGATCTGGAAACAATTCATTCTCATTTGGATCAAACACTCTTCAAAGGCAGTTCCATGTAAAGACATTATAATAACCCAACCAGGATATAACTAAGACCCCATCTACAATGTCATTTGATACAGATTGAATTGGATTATATGGCAGTGTAGACTCATATAACCCAGTTCAATGCAGTTCTATCTGCAATATATGATTTTACATTGAACATATATTCTATTTGCAACTTCATTGTATGCCAGTGTAGATGGGGCCTCCGACATTTGCCAAGCTAATCAGTGGCCAGTAAAGTTGTCTGCACCCCAGAAAAGAAAGGGCCCTGGCTTACCTTCTTTCAAAGTTCATTTAGGGCCTCATCATAAAGGCCAGGTGTAGTGTCCCACTTCGTCTAGCATCCAGGAGGAAAGAGAGGGGTGGTGGGGCATCCAGGAGGAAAGAGAAGGGTGATGAGGCTTCATGCTGCCTCCATTAGAGCCAGCATAACACAGGAAGCATCCTGTGTTTGGGGAAAAGCATTTGGTGACACTTTCACCATGGTTGGGAGCAGGACCTCTACCAGATGTCACACGATGTTGTGTAATGTCCGGAGTGAGACTTCATCCATTAGATGAGGTGAAATCATCCTAGGACCCTAAATTCACCCTGTCTGATCAGTTCCTTAATTAGAAGGCCCAAGTTCTTGTTGATTTCTTGTTCCTTTCACTCAAGTGCCATTTGTTGTCTTGCGCAAAACTCTGACAACTTTTTCACCCTTGTGTGGTGATTCCCCTCTGAATGAAGTCTGATATGAATAGAGTATAACTTGCCAACAATGACAGCTCTTGAGAAATAATTGATAGTCATTACTTGTTCAGAAATCTCAGTGCCAGATAAGACTGCTGAAATAATTATCCATGTTGGTCATGCTGATTCATCAGTAGAGAGAAAATACAAATAGCAACTGAAGAAATTCAGTTCCTTCGCTCCATTCCATATTATAATTTAGTGTGTACTTATATTTTTTAGAATAGTTTCTTCATTGTTTCACTTTTTTGGTAATATCTCCATTCCATTTTTTTGTCTTCCACTATTATGATAGCATAAGACTGCTTAACTGCATCACAACCCATTGAGCGTTCATGTCAAGTGTGATCCAGATCAATAGTTGTTTGGGTTCACATTGCTCCTTGGATGTGTGAACTACATCTCCCATTAATAACTATCAATTCCTCCTAAATCCTTCCAGGATTTTCTGTTGTTCATGGGGATTCTTTGTGCCAAGTTTGGTCCAGGTCTGTAATTTGTGAAGGTCTCAATGGTATGTGGAAGTCATAGCTGAATCAGTTGAAGGTACTGCAAATCCCATCATCTGTTGTCCATCGTCCCCCAAACATTGTTTTTGTGATTTATGTTCCATTTGTAACAATGAAAGTACATCGTGCATATCATATATTTACATTATGATTTATAAGAGTAGCAAAATTACAGGTTTGGTTTGTGTGATTTTAATAATGGATGTAATTGTTTTTAGATATTTTTAATTCTTTAGTTTGGATCGCCCTCCTTCTCTCCCTCCCTTCATGGGGTGGGAAGAGGAGATGGAAGAGGGGTGGTCTTATACGGTGAGTATATCCCAAACTCTATATTTTAATTGGAAAAGTTGGGGGTTGTCTTATACACCCAGTCGTCTTATAGGCCAGCATATATGGTATATGAATAATGTTGTTTTTTGGTGGAAAAGAAGAGGAGGGAAGAAGCAGGAGGGAGGAGGAGGAAGAGAAGGAGTAGCGAAAAATGGCTTTCCTAGGGGTAAGACAAGACCAAATGAATTAATGAGTATGTTCCTTTTTATATCTTCATTTAATGGGTTGAGAAAATCATCAGAATCTCCTCTATATGTGACTGACTGTGTAACTGAATGGGATTTTTTTCTCTCTTCCCTGACTTTCTAATCACTATACCACACTAGTTCTCAGGTAATGCTGCCTATTTCATATCCAATCAAGGGCTAGGAATTGGCAGTCACTCATCAGAGTCAGCTCAGCATTTCCTTTCACCCGTTAAGTACTGAGGTCTCCAAATGTTTGATTACCAGCTGATTACTGATCATATTTGCAAGTAGTGGAATGGTGAGCAATCCGATCAGCCTGGACCAGCAAAAAGTCTTTTGTGTTCATTTTATTGTAAAGCTTTTTGCTACAAACTAGCTCACTGAATGGGAAAAGCTTTTTTTTTTTGCACATGTTCAGATATCATTTCTTAATATGCTTAGTGAAACCAGATTTTGATGCAAGCTTGCCTATTAAAATATGTAGAGATGGAACAGTGATATAAGATTCACACCCAATATGCCATTATGGAAACCGCAGTAAGATAGAAATTGCCATACACTAGAATCCCAGAAGGCTATTGTTTTTGAAATGGTCAGACCTAGCTACTTCTGCCACATACATACTTGACAAGAAAAGAAATATACAAACCCACACACTCATACCTGAGAATAAATCCATGCCCTTTTAATACATGCTTTCTTTGTTTAATAGAGAATTCAGAGGTTAAAAGGGGCATTTTTTCTTATTATTTCCTCTCTTTTCTTGCAAAAAGCAATGGAAAGGCAGCTCTAAACACATGCCACAATATTCCGGTCAAAGGACAGACCACAAAACTTTTTACACTAAATTAATAGTCAATCAATAGTCAGTTGGGTGGTTTTCAATTCCAACTTCCTTTTGAGATGGATGGAGGTAAAATAAATGCTTATTTTTACAGTGACATCTAACATAATGAGAGAAAGACAAGACTGTCTCATGTGATATTCATGCTGCTCTGATTAATGGGAAAAAGTCCAACATAAAGGGGGGAAATGCTAGGTGGTATTAGAGTGATCAAAACTTCTTTTAGAAACAGAGACTTAAGTGCATATGTCTGTTAAAGCTGCTGCTAGGAAGAGATATATGTGTTTCCACAAATTAAACCTGTCACACATTTTTGGAGGTATCATAGAATTGTCTGAGATTTAAGGAGAATGTGTGCAGGCTTGCGGAGTTTGGCTCAGCCTATTTACCACATGGGGCTAAATCCAATTGTTAGGGCTCTTCCACACATATCCAAAACCCATGATGAATATTGGATTAATCTAAGGTATTCAAATGATGCCTATGTTAATCCAGAATAAACCAGGATTTTCCAATTTATTCTGGATCTTAAAAAAGGAACCTGAGAAGATCTTGACCTTACTGCAAGATCTGGATCTTTTCAGGTGTTGGTTCTATAGGGACTGAATTTTGGAACCACCCTCCATGATCCTGGGGGTCAATCCCCATTCCCTAAGAAGCTGAAAGGGCAGGATGGTATCCTCACCCCAGGAGCTTTCTCCAAAGGACCCAAGGATGCAACCAGGCCCCTCTGATAAGTTTTAAGGAGAAATTGAGGGATGGCAGCTGGAAACCATTAAATCCCCCCTGCAAAATCTTGAAATTTGGGGGGTTTGTGTGGCCTCAATCTTGAGAGGAATTTTGGCCTGTCTGGAAAGGTCCTTAGTCACAACCGATGAATCAAGGGAGCTTACATAAATTTTAACCTATCGTTTCTATTGTGCAATGGGTCAGTTCTAGTAGGGATTAACAATTTGGGTAATGGTCAGATGTTTTGTCTTTGCAGTAATTCTATAGAAAGGTGTTCCATTAAGCAATAGAATCATCAGTCAGAAGAGGAGATTTTTTTTTAAATGGCTCCATGGAGGTTGGCCACAACACCCACAAAACTCCTCTCTCTTTTGCTCTCATTCCCTTCTGTCCTATTAATCAATGTATCAATGTATCTGGACTAATTTTTCAGCTTTCACAACCACAACTGGAAGCAGTTTATTCTAGTTAATTCAGCTAAACTAACTATGCTGACCAAAAAACAAACAAACAAAAACATTAAAAGGTAGGACAAAAAGTGGTTCCAGAAAACTTGAGTTTTCCAGCTACAGGGACACAAAAATGAACACCTTTTTAGCTTTGCTACTCTCAGACCGTACTCAGTTAAATGTGGAATTGTTTTCCTTGTTGAAGAGGGAGAAAACTGACCCCAAAAAGCCAGCAAAATACTCTATAAACTCTTTCAGTAAAACTCTAAAGAAATCCAAAGGAAATGAGACTTCACAGTTCAGATTGTAAATGAGCTTTTCTACAACTGGAGCTGCCCTTCCTTTTGACATCCCTTTAAACTGTTAAAACAAACTCTGCAACCTTGTAAATTACTGGAAATATATAAGTGCAAAGCATGCTGTTTATAAACTGGAGTTGTTGTAATATTTGACTCTTTGTGCTATCAAGGAATTTTTTATTCCAAGCAAGTACTATTCTGGATGCATTGTTTTCCCTAATCACATCATTTCTCTTATCACATAAGTTGCTCTATTGATGAAGTAGAATGTCTAATCAAAAACATAGGAAGTCTATGTGAACGATCAAAGGGTTTGAGGTTGTTTTCTACACAGAAACACTATAAGCCTTGGAGGCAAAGAGTCCCCAAGCAAGCCTTTTCAGGGCCCTACATTTCAGTTTTTTAGGCATATTCCTGTAGGATTCACCAAAGAATCCATGGCTTTTTCAGCTAGCCTGCACAGCTTCCTTGGCTTATTGCTTTAAGACTGCTGGAGGAATCTCTGCTCCTTCAAAATTTAATGAACATTTTCTAGAGGCATGTTGAAAAATCTATGAAAAATAGAACTTACATTTACAAGCCTGCACAAAACTAAAACTGAAATCATGCAAGTTTGCTGGATTCATACTTTAATAATATACTTTACTGACATTTCTGGTAACATGAAAAATATTAGAATGTCTTATTTCTAATTGGAAGCTGTATTTACAAAAGACTTTAAAATGTTGATTTGGAGTATAAATCCCAACAAGCTTAAATGACTTATGTTCACATAATAGACACAAGCTAGAGCTAATATACTGAAGACCAAGAAGTATTAAAAGAGGTTTTTCAGAAATGTGTGTTTAGATGCAGATTAGCTTTCTCTTTTAAGAGTGGATACAGCCAGCTCGACAGAAAAAAAATTTTTTTCGATAATTATTAAGGATTTAAACAAAAAAATGCAATTGTATTTACATACAAATTTATCCACTTCCTAGCATTGGCAATGGGACAAAGTACAGTATGTCTTGCATTGAAAATCTAAACAGTTAGATTTCCACCCTTTGATTTCCACCCTTTGTGCCAAAAGATGCTCGAAACATAATGTGTATTTAACTAAAATGCAACAGTGGATTAAAATATTTAAAATAATTTGATAAAACAAGAGTGTCATGTTTTGATTACTCATCAGATGTTCAGCATCCTGACGGCCAAGAAGTCTCTGTCAGATACTCACCAACATAATCTCAAGTGATGGGGTTTCTGCAGAATATTTTATATTCTAGGAAGGCTCATAATGGAAGAGACATTCTTTCAGATAACCTGATCCAACCCATACATTAGTTCAGGAGGTTAAGATCAGGTCAATTCTTTTAAAATTGAAAGTGATTCGGTTTCTCAAGCATCATGTGTATTAGATTTGTACATTTCAACTGAGCTTCGAGCCATTTCTTCTGGTGGGGGTCCTTTTTTGCATGCCTCCCCCCCCCCAAAAAAAGGGCCACAATAGCTACCTCATTGAATGTCTATAGGCAACAGAATTTCAATTTAGGGATTTCTTCCCAGCCCAGCACAGATTTAGTTCTCTCTCCTGAGGAATCTGTACGAGGACCAAATAGCAACAGTCAGAACTGACCATGGAACAACAGACTGGTTCAAGATTGGGAAAGGCGTACGGCAAGGCTGCATCCTCTCACCCCACCTTTTTAACTTGTATGCAGAACACATCATGCGATGTGCGGGGCTTGATGAATGCAAAGCTGGGGTGAAAATTGCTCGAAGAAACATTAACAACCTCAGATATGCAGATGACACCACTCTGATGGCCGAAAGCGAGGAGGAGCTGAGGAGCCTTCTAATCAAGGCGAAAGAAGAAAGCGCAAAAGCCGGGTTGCAGCTAAACGTCAAAAAAACCAAGATTATGGCAACAAGAATGATTGACAACTGGAAAATAGAGGGAGAAACCGTGGAGGTCGTGACAGACTTTGTATTTCTAGGTGCAAAGATTACTGCAGATGCAGACTGTAGCCAGGAAATCAGAAGACGCTTACTTCTTGGGAGGAGAGCAATGTCCAATCTCGATAAAATAGTAAAGAGTAGAGACATCAGACTGGCAACAAAGATCCGCCTAGTCAAAGCCATGGTATTCCCTGTAGTAACCTACGGATGTGAGAGCTGGACCTTAGGGAAGGCTGAGCGAAGGAAGATCGATGCTTTTGAGCTGTGGTGCTGTAGGAAAGTGCTGAGAGTGACTTGGACTGCGAGAAGATCCAACCAGTCCATCCTCCAGGAAATAAAGCCTGACTGCTCAATGGAGGGAAAGATACTAGAGACAAAGTTGAAGTACTTTGGCCACATCATGAGGAGACAGGAAAGCCTAGAGAAGACAATTATGCTGGGGAAAGTGGAAGGCAAAAGGAAGAGGGGCCGACCAATGGCAAGATGGATGGATGGCATCCTTGAAGTGACTGGACTGACCTTGAGGGAGCTGGGGGTGGTAACGGCCGACAGGGAGCTCTGGCGTGGGCTGGTCCATGAGGTCACGAAGAGTCAGAGACGACTGAACGAATGAACAACAACATTGAAGTATCAGTCAGTCCTCATATTTGGAGATACAACAATGTATTGGCACTCTGGCTGCTGCCTGGAGGAACAAATCTCTCCCCTATCCTAATTGGGGCTTTCGGATAATGAGCAGAATTCTGATAAATGTAATTTACGGCAGGACCTTTTGAGTTCTCTGCTATGGTGCTCATCACCTTCCCAAACTAAATTTCTCAGAATTCTATGCTTTCTCAGTCCCTTTCCCAGCTCACTCAGCTCATCTCATCCTGCTGCTTTCTTCTCCTCGTGGCAAGAAACAGTCTATCTCTTCTTAATTTAAATAGGAATTGCAGCCTTTTCGGCTTTACTTCTCTTGTACTGAAAATGAAACCGATTTCTGAGCATTACATAAAGCCCTAAATGGCCCTGGCCCAATTTACCTGTCCAAATGCATCTCCCCCTATGTGGAGATTAAGATCCTCTGAGGAGGCCCTGCTCTCTGTCCTGCCATTGTCACAAACACAACTGGCAGAGACGAGAGAGAGGGCCTTCTCAGTGATTGCCCCGGTTATGGAACTCCCTTCCTGGTGAGATTAGATCAGCCCCCTCCCTGTGTCCTTCTGAAAGATGGCAAAAACTTAGCTGTGGGACCAAGCTTTTAAAGCAGTGATAGGGCACCTTATCCCGCCAATTAGATTTGATGTGGATGATCGAGACAGTTTTAAGCAGTGTGTTTTAAAGTTGAGGCAAATGTTTTTAATGTTTATGTATGCATATAATTTATTCATGTCCTGGCATTGAATGTTTGCCATTTATATGTTGTACTTCACCCTGAGTCCCCTTCGGAGTGAGAAGGGTGGAATATAAATATTTAGAATATATAAATAAATAAAATTACAGAATTCAAATGAAAAAGGTATTGGGTGAGTTTTGATTCTTACGTTTTTGCGCCCCCCCCATGTTTCGTTATATCTGTTGGTATATACAAAACTAACAAATTATATATGACTTACCATTTTAAA
The DNA here is from genome assembly GCF_037176765.1 of Anolis sagrei. Lineage (NCBI taxonomy): Eukaryota > Metazoa > Chordata > Lepidosauria > Squamata > Anolidae > Anolis > Anolis sagrei. Next base: position 93,295,957 of record NC_090024.1, read on the forward strand.
ACCAAGATTTGCACACACCTAATATATAATGAGATATTTTGGAGCTCAGACCCAAATGTAAACATTGCATGTATTTATGCTTGATATATAACTTACACACTTGGCCTGAATATAATTGTAATGCCCTTTATCTGATCCAAGAGCAGCTGGAGAAGATAAAGGCCTTTGCCTCCTCACCCCAGAGAAGGAAACTGCCCAAAGTAGTTCCTACCGGAACTACTTTGGGGGCGGAGCCTGGAGGGCAGTAGCCTCCCTCCAGCTCAGTCTTTGCCTGACGGCGAGGAGGACAGATGCACAGTGCAGGTCTGGGGCAGTTAAGCCTGGGCCTCCTGCCCCAGTGGTCCGGATCCCTGCAGGACAGTCTTCTTCTCCAGGCTGCTGGGCAAGCCTTTTGGCTTCTATGCCCAGCCTCTACAACAATGGGACTGTGTCATGATACAGGGTAAGGGGCCTAGTGGGTGTGGGGAGGCCTTTGGCCTCCTTCCCCCCGAGGCCCATTCACGGAGCTCTTAGTGCGCACGCGCGCGCACGCTAATGCCTGGGGTTGCTTACCATTGCTGGTAAGCCCCTGGCTGGCAGCCTGTTGGGATAACTTTGGTGAGGCACTCCATGCCCCAATTTTCAAGCCCCCATGGTGGGAGAAGCCATCGCTCCTCAGCGCCGTTAGGGATACTGCGTTATTACAATGCTCAGGGACTGCTTATAATGGCAGATGCCTTTCAGGTTAGTTATGGGGTGGCGTTGGCCCCATTTCCCCTGCCTGCTTTTGTTTGGGCCCAATTTGACCTGCATTATATACATTACATTTTCTCATTCACAGCAATGTCCCTTGTTTTAATAAAGGCATTAGATTTAGCCTTTACACTGTTATTTTCCTCTCCCTCCTGAGATAAAAGGTAGAAGGGCGGGGGGGGGGTGAGCCATTTCACACACCTTCTGCTTGCTTGACTGTGGGGTCTCCCCCCCCCCAGTAGAGCTCCATTGGGCTTAAGTTTGACCTTCAATATACATTGAGACTTTATATATACATATATGTGTGGGTGTGCTTATGTGTGTGTATATATATATAATACGTCTATCTATATATGTATTTATATAGGTGTGTGTGCATTTGCATGGATATATCTATATCTATGCTTATAATACAAAACAGAAACTAGGCCTCCCTCATGGCCGTCAGCCATTTTAACACTACCTCATGGCCGGCAGCCATTTTGGGGGTGGTTGGTGCCCATATGGCCCAACTGAGTGGCGGCCATCTTGGACCCTTACACAGACAATTGGGGCCAAGTTGCTACTTACAATTATAGAATCAGTGAGTTCTGAGAGACCTCAGGGGGCATCCAGTCCAACCCCCTGCCAAAACCAAAAATATTACATTCACTGCACCCCTTATAGATGGTCATCCAGCCTCTGTTTATAGGCTTTCAAAGAAGGAGCCTCCACCATACCAAGGGACAGAGAGTTCCACTGTTGAACAGCTCTCACAGTCAGAGAGTTCTTCCTCATGTTCAGATTGAATCTCTTTTCAGTAGTTTGAAGCCATTGTTCCATGGCATCCTGGTCTCCAGGGCAGCGGAGGGCTTGCTCCCTCTTCCCTGTGACTTCCCCTCATATATTATACAGGGCTATCATGTCCCCTCCAGCCTTCTCTTCTTCTGAATTGAGGTTGTTTCGCCATCGAATGCTGTCAACAACCCACTACTAAATTACAGGATATTACTGTTTCATAATCATCCTGTTTTACCTCCATGCAGCGTTTACAATAATAATAATAATAATAATAATAATAATAATAATAATAATAACAACAACAACAACAACAACAACAAAGTTATTATATACCTGGCCAGTCACGATAAGATTGTTAATCAACACAAGATATGTGGATATACATATATATAATGATATGCACATATCTAGCTATATAGTCATATAATCACATCTATCGATCAGCTATTATAATTCAAATTATATCAGTTGATGAGCCCTCAGGGCCATCCAGTCCACCCAAAAGACGGCTATGCAGCCTTGGTTAAAAGTTCCATACAAGGCCATCCAGTACTCACGAGATGGAGAGTTCCTCAGTTAAACGGCCTTTACAATAAAAATAAGGAATAATAACAATTATAATAATAATGTTTTTGACTGTTTTCCCCAAATTAACACATAATCGGCTATACTGTTGATGGCAATGACGAGACGGCTATGCAAGAGATAAGGTTATATAGAAAGACCCTAACTATAGTTCGCCTAACAGCTACATTTATACTGGCCAGATCACAATAGCTAACTTAATAAGCAATATATTATATAACAACCAAACATGATTTTAATCACGAGACACAACGGTTCCATGGCTCCACAGATACTTATACAATAACGTTAACTGTATACTAATATGTTGTTACAGGATTTTACCCACAAAATATGAGAGGACTGAAGGCCAGGGCCCGGTTGATAAAAGGCCGACAAAATGCAGTCAGCACCCCCGGAGCTCGGTGTCAGATGACGGAACATCGATGCAGGATTCAACATTTTTCTAGCTTTCATTGAGGGGGTTGGAAAGGATATTGACTATTTACCGCCTGAACTATTCCTATAACTTAATAGGGCTCCCTTTACCTAAACCACCTTTTTCTTCCAATTTTACATTAGTGCCTGATGCTGAGGGGGAACCCGATCAAACTTTGACCATCACATCCCTCGGCGGTCCAGTGACCAAAATCAGAGCATTCAGCACCACCGGCTTTACCTGCATTGGCTTTCTCAACGATAACAGCTGCCAACGCAGTCTCGGATGCTGACTGGACGCCTAATCAGTACTTTGTCCCAACACATCTTTCGGAGGCCCAGCAGTTGACCATGGAGCATTCAGCGTTGCAGTACTCACCCACTTGCCTGCCCCAACAGTCCTAGCTGCCAAGCGAGCCAGACACAGTCGATGCCCCTGGATGTTTCAATAGAGTTATCAGGTAGTATTGGCTTGCCTTTACAATCAGTGGGTGTTATAGCTGCACACAAAATTAAACTGGATGCTTAACTTACAAAATATTACACACTGAAAATAGTCCCCCAGTGGCTCCCAGTTTTAGCACCCAGATGTTAACATTATCCGGCGTTGACACATTCTCCTTTCAAATATCGGGACATCAATCATAAGGCATACTTCATGTCCTTGGAGACGCTTGGCTCTGATACGTCGGGCTGTTTCAATAAAATGAGACAGTGATCCCTCACTTTGGGGATATGTTAAAATAACAAGCTATGGAGACTTGTGGTACCCTTCCCCATTGGGGGACAAGATGATGTTAATTCCAGTAACATATAGATGAGTCACCCGCTCAGGCTGGGCCTGGCGCTCTTCCTGCGCTCATTCAACTTGGCCTGTGACAAGGGACTCCTTACTACACTTATTCAGTGGGGGGCTTCAACTCTCCTACGACAGAGGCGTTCAACAAGGCTGTATACCATTGAGGGGTGGCTCGGGTCAATAGGTCACCCTATGACTCCAGTCCATGGCTACGCCATACACAAATTAACTATCGGTGTTAAGCTTTGTTCAGCTGAGAACTAATTAAACTTTTCCCCTAAGAAGTTTGCTCATAATAGCGGCTACCACCTATTTAACCAACGTGCTCTATACTAATGCAATTAGGTCCCGGAGTTGTGATGCCCGGACAGCCTATTTGACCACTATAGCCTTCACACATCACAAGATAGGTGTCGTTTTTCGCCAGTGGTCACTGGAATGTTGAGATAAACGCAAGATAAAGGGATAGTTGGAGAATTAGGTCTTTAGAATATATAAAAGTTGGTTGGTTACAAGTTACCATCCATTGTTGAAAGACCCAACAGGGGGTCCACAGTTTCTGGGGGCAAGGCTAGGCCAACCCACCAGGTAAAGAAAAATTATAAATTATTACCCAAGATGATTTTGGTGATTCATACAGAAATAATATATTCACAGTCATTAAGCATTGGCTCAGTCAGGCTCGATCATCGGGATCAAGGTGTTATGCTAAACGCTAATAATAACCCATTAACAAGGTCAACACACTAAATGTCTCTTCCGGAAATTTTGGATTACAATTCGGCTGAGATTTAGATAGGCATAGTCAAGGCCTTCGCTGAGAACCGGACTGACAAAGGTGCTCTTTTCATATAAAATTGCTGAGTTATTCCAGCATTACAAGTTGATTTAGTCCATTCACCGGAATAATCATTCTACATAGTTACTGAGGCATAGGAGTTTAGCCAGAGGTTCAATCTCGAGCCTACGGCGAGATAGACTTTAGGCCTACCTATTAAGTTGGACCTCTCTGGTTTAAACAAGGCTAGGCAACAGTTTCCTTATAATGACAGCCTCATGTCAGTGGATAGAAGGATCAATGATGTACTACTCCAACTAATGCCAATGCAACCATTACCACGATGGTCAGCCAATAAATAAATAAATTAAAATAAATAAATAAATAAACACTTATAAATCAACTAAAGCTGATTTAGGACGAGTCATGACCACAGTATAAATTACGGGTTACATTTGTGACAACGACTCCCAATACTGTTACTATTTCCCTTGGCTACAAAACGTTTCAGATAATCACTGAAGCGGACATACCATCGTCGTGACACAATTTATATAGTTACAATAATTCTACTAATAATTACTAATAATAATAATATTGAAAATAAAAAGTAAGAGCTAAGTCATTAAATAGACAAATACCTTAAAACACACAATTCTTTTAGTTGTTAAATGTCACAAATTCTGCAAGAGTTCAGGATAAGGTTCAACGGCAGATTATATATATAGACAGACATGGACAGATATATATATACATCGACACACTCGCACACGCTTGTGATACTTGGCATTAGGTCAACAAAATTGCTACTAAACTTTACCACAATAGGCTGGGCCACACAATTCTAATTACAAAGATACTACAGGGGACAAGTTGGTTACAACATTGTATGTACCACTAGTCTCTCATATCTATGGCTAATACTTGGCCTAACAACCAACACGATTATTAGTTGCCGCGTGATCATGATCAAGGTTAGCGATATCTGAGTTGACCGAATAGGGTCATTTATACAATATACCCAAATAATAATAATAATAATAATAATAATAATAATAATAAAAGTATTGGTTAAATCAACCGTAGCGAAAGCGAGTTATTACAGAATGCACAAACATGGCGATGGGACTTGATTCCAATTAGTGAAGCGCTGACAACGCACACTGAACTTGAGATATCGCTTCACCATGGTGCTGGACAAACCATGTCCTGTGTGAGGTTCGGCTGAGCCTCGATAATGATACTTTGATCCTGGGAAGCTTGGTTGATCTAGACCTTGAGGATGCATTGTCAGGAGATCAACACGGGGCTATAACTTGTTTGTGGGGGAGAGTGGTACGACACCCCCTCCCCCTGGTTTCTGATTTTCTTTTGAGTTTTGCAGCTGCAGTTTGGCTGACAAGTGGAGGACTGACCTGATGAACCATAAGGTCGGGGAGGCACAGGCGTGTCTCGGAGAATTGGTCCAGTGAACAGCACTGGAGACCAGCCACCACAGATTTCAGCAACGCTGTGCCGATGAACTTTTGGGATGACAATCCCCCATTTGGGTGGAGAAAAGGTTTCTCCTAATTGTGATTTACTGTTTTATGGCTTACGAATTGTTCCTTATGAACACGAATGCATGATGGCATTGCAAAGCTGGGTGGAGAAAAGGTTTCTCCTAATTGTGATTTACTGTTTTATGGCTTACGAATTGTTCCTTATGAACACAAATGCACGGTGGCATTACAAAGCTGGAGGTACCCCCAGCCGCAAACATACCACTATCATCACACACGTTGACAATATCTTATTACAGACACAGTATTAAATCCATTTGGGTGGTTACAGGTTTAACACATCTGATATGGCGCACGTCACCACATCACTATAACTATTAACATAGAAACAATGCGTCAATCTTAGTTTATTTATTCAATACCTGGGCAGCTTTTGTTACAAATTAGGCTAGCAATTTGCAAGAGCTGTTTCAAGGGGTGGGGGGATGGAGCTAAGTAGACACTTGCCCTCATCCTGTGGCGGAAAACAGCTAGGAAGAAATACATTTGGTGTTCACCCGAAGCATCCCCTTTTGGGAAAAGCCATTAACATAAACATCACCGGTCGTTACCCTAACCGAGGTGACTACTGGATAAATGGCTTTCAAATGGGGAGGGTCTTACCTCAATATCCTTGAGGAAGATTCCTTCAACATTGGCTAAAAGGTTACCCTGGTTTAGGTCACACGGGAACCGGGTGCTTCGCCCTTGTTGAGCCGAGGGGTAGGCCGGGAAGGGACACTACCTCGGCTTTAGTCACCACACGTTCATGCTAGTCTGATTAAGAGATTTGTTGCTGAGTTAATTAGGTAACAATAAAGTTGCCCAGTTTTAAATCCATAACTTGTGTCTGGTGTCTTCTTTTGGGGGGTTGGCAGGCAATGCCCTTTATCTGATCCAAGAGCAGCTGGAGAAGATAAAGGCCTTTGCCTCCTCACCCCAGAGAAGGAAACTGCCCAAAGTAGTTCCTACCGGAACTACTTTGGGGGCGGAGCCTGGAGGGCAGTAGCCTCCCTCCAGCTCAGTCTTTGCCTGACGGCGACCCACCTCACCCGCCCATCAACAGTATAATTATTGGTTGCTTTAGAGAGCCGGGTAGGGATTTTTTCCCCTTCTATGTTCTAGAAGGGTTTTTTCGCCTACCCTATACTGTTGCCAGGAGGCAGATTGGGTTTTGGTGGTTAATGAATAGGTTTAGCGGAAAACAGCTAGGAAGAAATACATTTGGTGTTCACCCGAAGCATCCCCTTTTGGGAAAAGCCATTAACATAAACATCACCGGTCGTTACCCTAACCGAGGTGACTACTGGATAAATGGCTTTCAAATGGGGAGGGTCTTACCTCAATATCCTTGAGGAAGATTCCTTCAACATTGGCTAAAAGGTTACCCTGGTTTAGGTCACACGGGAACCGGGTGCTTCGCCCTTGTTGAGCCGAGGGGTAGGCCGGGAAGGGACACTACCTCGGCTTTAGTCACCACACGTTCATGCTAGTCTGATTAAGAGATTTGTTGCTGAGTTAATTAGGTAACAATAAAGTTGCCCAGTTTTAAATCCATAACTTGTGTCTGGTGTCTTCTTTTGGGGGGTTGGCAGGCAAACATTGTTAAATAATGTTGTGTATGAAACAAAGTTTGTATGCACTGAACTATCACAAAACAAAGGTGTCAATATTTCAGATACCTTTATGGACAATGACAAATTTTGGAGTATTTTGGAATTGTGGATAAGGGATGCACAAGATGTACAGCATATGAAAGTACACAGAATACTGTTTCCCACTTTTTCTCTTTGCATGAGACAGTCAGCACAAGCACACAAATGTTATGAAACACCTTTCTTAGTGCTTTCCTAATATTACTGTGGTGACAAATTAATTTCTCATCCATTAATTTCTCTACTTCCTCCGCTGGTCCTTTGAGGGGTATTAACAATACCTTATATTCCTTTGCCTCCTCTCTTTATGTTATGATTGCACATCCAGCTGTTCTCTTAATTATCCATGCTGCAGGGAAGGATCTGCCATTATATACCTAAAGAAAAACCTGTTGTAACTTTCCTGTGACTAGCTATAGCTTGAAGAAATGATTCACAAACTAATAGAAACGGGAGCTCACTTCAAGAGAGTTCTGAAACTGTCAATTTACAGTTGAGAGATTTCTCTCTTGTTAATATTTTGCCACCACAAATTATATGTGTTTAGTACTGTTGTTTAAAATTTTGCCACCTGACAAATAGTGTTAAGGCAACCAATTTACATCCAAGTACTTTCTGGGAGTGGAATTATTGAAATTTTGACATTTCTGTGTCTGGGGGTCCATGAAAAGCCAACACTGGAGAATAGCTCATTATTTTCAGAGGAGAGGGTACCATGTATTCGAGAAACTACATTATCTTGGGTTGTTTGCAGGGTTTCTTTTGTCAACTGCATGACACTTTTCACAGCTAAGGAGAAGGGAGAATCCTTTATATATTCTTACATACCAAATTATTTTAGACAGTATAAAAGCAAGTCAACTCAACAGAGCAGAACACATTCAGAATAGAATTGCTGCCTTATTTTGTCAAGAGAGTTTTCTTTTTTATAAAAAAAGACAAATCTGCGGGTGGGGGGGTTTTTTCTTAAGCAAGACAGCTAGAGTATACCAAGAAAAGAAGTATTTTGATGAGGAAAGTGACAGTTTGCAGGAAGATGAAGGTCTACGCCTTCTCACGTAGACCTATCAAAAACATTAATTTTGGTTGTCACTCAGATTGTGCTCTGTCATTTTCCTGTTACCATCAGTGGCTGTCCTTGTATGTGCGCATGCATGTGTGTGTGTGTGTGAGAGTGAGTGAGAGGGGGGGGTCCCCTCTACACTGCATTTCAAAGTCCAGATTATCTTCTTTAAACTGGATTATATAGCTGTGTAGACACATATAATCCAGTTCAAAGCAGACAATGTGGAATATTTGCTTTGATAAACTAGCTAATATGGCAATGTAGAAGGGTTCTGAGGGAGACAGAGAGAAATGGAGGCTTACAACATCAAGGTAGGCAAGCTTTGGTCTTTCAGATATTGCATTATAGCTCCCATGATTTATCACAATTGACTATGCTGGTTTCATTGTGATTGAGGTGCAGTTCAGTAATATCTGGAGAACAAAAGATTGCCCATCTTTGGTCTGCATGGTGGTTAAATTGAATAAGACCAATATCTAAGCTGTCATCAAATATTTTCAGTGAAATGCATGTTTCCAATAAGCAAAAAATTATCAGGACTTTTGAAGAAAATAGAAAAAAATAGTAATATGATTCATGAATTTTCTGAAGAATTTCTAAATTGTCCTTCCTAAGTCATGCCGGCCACATGACCTTGGAGGTGTCTACGGACAACGCTGGCTCTTCGGCTTAGAAATGGAGATGAGCACCACACCCCAGAGTCAGACATGACTGGACTTAATGTCAGGGGACTACCTTTACCTTTACCTTAAGGAGTGAGGTTTTAACCAGATATTGAAAGACCAGCTACATGCACAATTAGTCCTAGTTGTATTAAACCCTTGGAAATGAACTAATGCATTGTCTAATTGAATTCAGAAGTTCTATGTTGAATTCAAAAGTTCTATATTAGAAAGAATTTGCATAGATTTAGATGGAATGGGGATGATATGAAATCCTCCATTAGATATCAATAATTTCCTCCTTGATGTAAGGCTTTGATAACCATCACCTTGAACTAGATATAGAAACACATAACCATCAAGTACTTGATATTCCCTATAAGAACATACATTTGCTTCTTGAAAGATTAAAAATGAAAGAACTGAACAATATTTAGTTTAATATTACCTCTGAGGATGCTTGCCATAGATACAGGTGAAACGTCAGGAGAGAATGCCTCTAGAACATGGCCATATAGCCCGAAAAAAACCTACAACAACCCAATATTTAGTTTAATATTCATTTATTCCCAATTAAATACCATGTGCAACAAATGGGTTTGACGGTGGCTATTTATGCAACCTATAGTCAGTATTTATTGACTTGAAGTCAAGGAGTTACTATTCTTTGATAGTGGCAGTTTGTCTTGTCAGCTTCATTTTGGTGACCACCACACACACACACACCATATTCGATCACAACCAATTCATTAACTATTTTAAATTAGGAAAGATACAGATCCAATCATAGACATATCCATTATATTCTTTAAAATAAACAAAGTGAGCCAATGGAAAGGAATAGGGAGAAAACAATGTATAAATAGATAATGAAGCGGTACTGTACTAATACATTAGTATAATCTACAAATAAAGACCAAATATTGTAAAATCTGAATTTTGGCTATATGAGTCTTCAGTCATTGGTCTTTTTGATAGAGCAAATGTTCATAGTTTCTTTCTCCAATACTGTCCAACATATGTTTTGGTGCCTTAAATATTAGACTTGTTTCTGGGTATATATGAACTGAAGATTCTAAAAATGGCACCAATTTCTCCCTATCAGTGCTAGTTTCTGAGATACAGAATATATGCCATATACCATTTATCATCTGCTCACCTATTGAAAATGATGATAATCTTATCTAAGAAACCAGAGCTGATATGGTTTATCCAATACAATTTCCTGAATCAGTGCCCCAATTAACCCCTGGAATATCTTAAAAACCAAGGCAAAATACCAAGTAAAAAACTGTTTTGTTGGGTTGTGTTATCTATGAAGAGATTTACCCAACTTTCCAAATCATGCCACTACTCAGAGAAATTTATATATTAGGTGTTTAGTAAAGTAAACCTACCACTGGAGAGAAGTTGAATTTAAAATGGTAATTCTACTTATTTTACCATAACGATTTTTCTCCAAACTCCGGCATCTTGACAATTCTCCCCATATTCTGATAAGTATCCAAATTATCACAATTCCTTCAATACTTCTATTTATTTGCTCATTAATAGAATTTGGTAGGAGGCATTTGGATATATAATTCAAGATGGATTCATCTATACCTAACTGCAAATGTTTTGTTCACATGTGTCTTTGGGTGCATCTATACTGTAGAATCAATGCACTATAACAGCTATGACTCATTGCCATAGCTCAATGCTATGGAAACATGGGATTTGTAATTTGGCGTGGCACCAGCACTCTTTGTCAGAGAAAGCTGAAGACCTTGTAAAACTACACCTCTTGTGATTCCATAGTATATTTATTTTATTAAACTTATATGCCGCCACTCCCCTGGGGCTCGGAGCGGCTTACAAGTATTGAGCTATGCCAATTAAAGTAGTGCCAAACTGCAGGAGTTCCAGTGTATATGGATCCTTACTGACCAATAAGAATATTCCTTGTATATATTTTCATTCTAGGGCAATGGGAAAATGGTTATTTTCATTCCTCCAAGTCAGTATCATAGAATCAAAGAGTTGGAAGAGACCTCATGGGCCATCCAGTCCAGCCCCCTGCCAAGAAGCAGGAATGTTGCATTCAAAGCACCACCACCCCCCCCCCCCCAAACAGGTGGCAATCCAGCCTCTGTTTAAAAACCTCCAAAGAAAGAGCCTCCACCACACTCCGGGGCTAAGAGCTCCACTGCTGAACAGCTGTCACAGTCAGGAAGTTCTTCCTAATGTTCAGGTGGAATCTCCTTTCCTGTAGCTTGAAGCCATTGTTCTGCGTCCTAGTCTCCAGGGCAGCAAAAAACAAGCTTGCTCCCTACTCCCTATGACTTCATCTCACATATTTATACATGGCTATCATCCAGTCCAACCCCCTGCCAAGAAGCAGGAATATTGCATTCAAAGCACCCCTGACAGATGGCCATCCAGCCTCTGTTTAAAAGCTTCCAAAGAAGGAGCCTCCACCACACTCCGGGGCAGAGAGTTCCACTGCTGAATGGCTCTCACAGTCAAGAAGTTCTTCCTCATGTTCAGATGGAATCTCCTTTCTTGTAGTTTGAAGCCATTGTTCTGTGTCCTAGTCTCCAGGGAAGCAGAGAACAAGCTTGCTCCCTCCTCCCTGTGACTTCCTCTCACATATTTATACATGGCTATCATATCTCCTCTCAGCCTTCTCTTCTTCAGGATAAACATGCCCAGCTCTTTAAGCTGCTCCTCATAGGACTTGTTCTCCAGACCCTTGATCGTTTTAGTTGCCCTGCTCTGGACACATTCCAGGTTGTCAACATCTCTCTTCAATTGTGGTGCCCAGAATTGGACACAGTATTCCAGATGTGGTCTCACCATATCAAAATAGAAGGGTAGCATGACTTCCCTGGATCTACACACTATACTCCTATTGATGATATATATATATATATATATATATATATATATATATATATATATATATTCTGCTAAAATTAAAACTTTCCAAAAGAGAGTTGCTGAAATAAGTTTTGCTGTTCCTGAAATAGGACCTCATCAGACATAGCCTTTTCTCCATTTCTCTGTGCTGCTGAAATGGAGTCTTACGGAGGCCATCACATGATGCAATTATATTTCTGGTGGTTGCCCGTGGAATTCTATTGTGGCAGCACAGAGAAATCGAGGGAAGATTACATGAAGTCATGTGCTACCCAACTCTCTGCTAGAGAAGCCAGGTAGAAGTGGGGAAAGGATGTCGGGTGGCTGCCTTCCCTGAACACAGAAAGACATGGGAATGAAAGAAAGATGGTGACCTCCACTTTTCCCTGCTTCCCCCTGCTTTCCTGTGATTAGGTCCACAGACAGTCACAAAAGAAGAAAGAGGAGAAGGTAATAAAATTTTGAATGATGTGGATTTAACTGATGGTTAGCAATTACATCATTAATAATAATGATGAATATGTCATTTTATGAAATGAATGTTCAAAAATTCTCATAAATTCCTAGTTCCTGTAGTCTATCACTGCTATTAATCTTGCAATTACTGATGCTTTTGGGTGGTTTTCAAAGACAGCTCCATACAGTGGATTTTGTTAGAAGTCAATGTATGGTCACCCGTGTATTATGACTGAGACCAAATGACATATCTAGGAGTAATCATATTGGTTATACAGAAAAATTCAACAAAATCCATAATGCACAACAGAATGAAAATTCCCACTCCTGGTGACATTTTAGAGACTGAACCCGCTGTGCTGAAGAACATTGTTGAGGATGCAGCTGCAACAGTAGGCCTGGAGAGAACTAGGTTTGAGGAGCAGAAGGCAGATGATAGGTTGGCAATCAAGGCTTTTGGGGGGTGGGGGGAGGTTGGGCCAAGAAATGCCAAACTTTGCTTGGCATGACATAGACAGTAAGTTAACAACTGAGTCTGCTGAACAGACTTTGGACACTCCTCAATATTGTCAACATCTCCTGACTTAGACTTAGCTATGGAAGTCTTGGACTCATTATGGAAGCGAGGGCTGGGTAAATGACCTTGGAGGGCTGTATCTGACCCCCGGGCCTTAGTATGAGGACCCCGGTCTACATGAATAACAGAAAAGTAACTTCCCTTGAGATCTTTTTGAGACCGATGAGAGAAATAAATGCAGCTGCGTCATCCAAATGGGTCCAGTGGAATTACTAGGCTGTGTATCTTGTCTCTGGAAGTACTTTCCCCATTTAATCTTGAACATATCTAAGTGAGTGTGTGTGTTGTGGGCAGGGGGGGAGAGAGATCCAGCCATTAAATGTTGAATCTAATTCCCCAAGACATACTTTAAAGAAATGAATTCAAAGTAGCTGCCTTATTTAAATGTAGGTACTCAGAGAATGTTTCACATCACTGGGCTGAGACACTTAGCATAAGGCTTTCAACCTTACACAAGAGTTTTTGTGGCCTCTATTTGGAGGCTGCAGTAATTCTGAGTGGTTCTGAATAATTTTTAAAAATGCATTACACTCTACCTTTATTTTATTTTCCTTACACAAAGTGAACATTTTACGTGGCGGATACATCTGCAATTCTATGTTGCTTTAACTCTCATACTGTTTTTCACATGTCATTTACTGATTTATTTTAAACAGTGCACCTGGTTGACAGTCATTTGTGCTTATAACAGCAAGCATTCCACTTGAATGTTTGAAGTGATTCTTGAGTGTCATTTAGATGAAGGAGGTGGCCATAAGAAATAATTGTGCTACAATTGCTTCTCTGCTAATTGTTCCCCTGAAGTTCTCCCACTGCTTCTCCCTCCATACACAGCCCTTTAAATATTTTTAAAAGTTTCCTTTGGGTATTATATCTTCATATTGTTATTTGCTTTCAAGAATTCCCATCATTTTGTACTAGCAGGCAGGAGCAAAATCTCTGTGCAAAAATAACCAGAAACTTAAGTTACATGATTTTTCATGTAATTTACATTAGACATATTTAGGAATTCTTTACATGCCAGTTATTAGAACAGTGAATTGCATTGGTATAGAAATAAAGAGAATAATATCACAATTGATGGTGCGCGAAATGACCTGCAAATATTTTCCATACGTGGAACAGTTTTTCTTAGAGTGTCTAATGACTTAAGTACAGTGTGAACATTTAACCCCATACATATGATCTACAATCCAGTGGCTAAAAAGTTTAACATTTCCAGTTAATTGGGGGCGGCTCTATATGAAAACAAACAAAACATACTTTGAATCTGACACTGGTAGTTTTCACTGCCAGTAAATATCTGGAGTTTTCAGCCCTCAACTTGACTTTGCCCCACTTACAGTGCCATAAAATGCATTTTGAAACTGGATTATATGGTTAGTACAGACCATACATTGACTATATAATTCAATTTCAAACTCCATAATACAGTAGTGTAGATGGACAGCCAAACTGAATCTGTTACATGGCTTCAGAATGGGGCCCATTGTAAACCGTCCTTAGTCTCCCTTTGGGAGTTGAGAAGAATGGAATAGAAATGTGAGAAATAAATAAATATGCTCTCAGTAGACATGACTGCAACGGAAAGGTACTTGCAGGAAGATTTGTGGACAGTGAGAAGTCAAGGCTATAAGACAGGTGACATTGGGATGACCCAATGAGGTTAATGTGAGCTCAGTGGACCAGCTGGACACCAACACAGCTCCATAGAGGATTTCTTTTAGTGTGCATGGTTGCCATTATTGTTGGTCTACATATATTAGACATGAGCAGATATATACCTAATTGTGGTCCAAGTCCATCTATTTTAAAATAAATAAATAAATACATACATACATAAATACATACATACATATTTCACATGAACAATCTAATTTACAAAAAGGAAAAAGGGAGAAAGAGCAAAAAATAAAAAGACAAGAAATGTTTTGATAAGAAAAAAGTGCTACCATTAGAGATCTAACTAATATATACCAGTACTAAAATTATGAACTAAAATTATAATAATAAATGCTGATTGTTTTCATATTAAATTTCTTATGGTTCAAAAAACCCATGAACCATTTCCAACTTTTCAAAAGGTTTTCAGCTGCTTTACCCTTTAGAACCCACATGTGCAATCGACATTGGAAGGGCCCAGTCCACGCACTTGAATAATGTGATTTTAATGTTTTATTAGGTGTTTAATTCTTATATTTTATGTTTAAAATGTCTTTTTTCTTATCTTATAGTGAATTATCTCTTTCTACATTGAAACAAACAATATATTTGCTGTTGTTATCATATACTGAAGAAGTAAACTATATTTATTTGCTAGTTCTTTATTAATAAAGCTCAACAAAAGCATTTGTGGTAACATTATAAAATATAAATTTACTGGTAATGTTTTTGGATTAACATATAAACCACAGACCAATAACTTTTTGCCTTCTACATATGAAAACCGAAGCCATTTATCTTGACATGTTTGGCATTTGTTTGAAACATGCTGGGACATTTTCTACAGCTTGCTGGGGTTAGATATCATCTATGCATTATCTTTTACAGACTTTCTTTCAAATTACAGCATAAAGTCAATGGTATATTTTTGAAACATTTTTCTTCCCATTCATCCAAATGCCCAGGTTTTGGGAGCCACTTTGTACTTGTATCATGTATTTTTTACAGGCTCTCTTTCTGTCATTAGTTTGAAAACCCATTTATACACTTTCTTAATTATATGATCATTGTCTTTACACAACTCTAAATAAAATTAATTTTCTCTAACCTCTGTGTCTGCATTTCTCTTATCTTGATTAAATCTACTATTAAGTTGTATGTGAACAAATTAGTTGAGATCTTTGTCTTTCTTAAGATTCATCTCTCTTGATTTAAAATTCCAACTAACTTGTTCAGAATACAAATGTTTATCATACAGCAACCACCTACAATTTTAACCCATCCCTTTCTGAAAGGTTTTGCTGTGGCAATGTGGCTTATTGTATTTATGCCAAAGTCATAGGAGAATCTAACACAGCAGTTTTAAATTTCAGCATTCATTTTACTGCATCGAATAGATCCATGCTAATGAAATCATAAAGTATAGCCTTCTGGTCTTTAACCATACAAAACAAGCCTCATAATAAAATTTGACATTAGGGATTCCAAAACTGCCCCTTTTCTTAGCCTTGTATAGTGTTTTTAATTTTATTTTGGGTTTCTTTGCCTGCCAGACAAATCTAGAAGATATTCCACTTTTTTATAATAGGAATTAAATTCTTACCAAATTGGCATAAAATATCATTATGGGGTCATAAATACCCTTTTAATGCATTATTTTATCACTCCAGTTGATTTTTCCAATTACACATCTTTGGCTGGCTCTACACTGCCATATAATGTAGTGTAGACCCATATAATGCAGTTCAAATGGCATTATTTGGCAATGTAGAGCCAGCTTATCATGTCAGTCTCCAAAAAATAATGTAGGTTGTCATATAAAAGATTGCTCTATTTCTTCCTTCTTGTTAGCAGAAAAAGGCTGTATCTACACTGACTTAAATGGTAAGCCTGTAGGTGTCTACAAAAGACATGCAAGTGGTACTAATTTGACCTGGGAAATACTGCTTATTGTGGCTTAACCCTGAGTTTAAAATAGACATGGAAAAGCATGAATCTTACACCAAGTTTTGGGTTTGGAAGTGCAGGCACCCATTGCTGATTCCTATACAAAATTGGTGGTGGGTGTCCTGATATCCATCTTGCACTCACTGGGACATTGCATGGCTGTCTCTTCTAGTCTTGTCCCATTCTCTTGTTGTCAGCTTGGTCTCCAGTTTCTCCTTCTGGTTCCATGTTGTGTGACTGGCAAAGGAACTTGAGAGGAGTGCATAAGTGGTTATCAAACTCTCTCAGATTATCCGGTGAAAGGGTCACATAAATCAACATAAAAATGGAGAATCAAAAGGATAGGCCAAATTGATGCCTTTGGAGCAGTGACACAGCTTTGGTGAAGTTGTGGAAGCAATTCCACCATCCCTTCATTGCAAGTAGCCTTTATAAAATAAAACTACACCTCTTTCACCGCTTACTCATTGTATAACAGTTCTTTGAAGACCTCCAAGAGGGTAAATCTAATATGGAGTGGTGATATTGAAAGTGTCAACTCAACAGGGATGAAGTGCACCCATTTACACCATTTGGGATGACTTGAAGGGCTAAGAGCCTTTTACAAGGTCACTGTGGGAATTTCTAAGCACAGTGGGGAACAAAAAAACCTATATCTCCTCCCTTCTTTTTATGCTACTACTACAGGAACTAATAGAACAACCAGGTAAGAAACTGGTAAAGAGAGCAGTCAAAGAAAAGTCAGCAGTCTTGGCATCAATAGACTGAAAGCAGCATAAGCCCAGAGATGTGATCTTTTTGGGAAAGATAAAAATAAGACAGGGAACTTAGAAGGTCAGAGAGTGGGAAGTAAAGATAGTCTGGATGAATTTCTGCAGCATTTTATGGGTCAAGATTACAACTCATCCTCATGAAGGCAGCAGAAAACAATCTTGCCTCAAACTGGGAATCAGATGTCACATAAAATTAACTGACTACCTTACCAAGAAGCTAAAAAGTTAAGTGCCTCCTGGAAGTTGCATGGGGAGACAGATGGCCTGCATAAACCTTCCATGGTTCTTCTTACCAGGAAAGCAATACTAGGGTCATCAAGATGTCCTTCTATAATGTATAATGGCTACCCAATGTGAATGCATAGTCCTGATCCCAGAGGTGTATGAAGTATGAAATGATAACTTACTCTGAGGCTGTTGACCATCATGACATCTAGTTTGCCTAAAGAAAACAACCTATTCAACTGGACAGGATCATCAAGTGGAATATATATATATATATATATATATATATATATATATATATATATATATATATATATATAAGTGAATACCAAAATCATGATTATCCATGCCATAATATTTGCAGTTTCTTCCTGTGGTAAAAGTTGGACAGTGAAAAAAGCTGATGGGAGGAAAATTAACTAATTTGAAATATGGTGCTGGAAAAGACTTCTCCTAGTACCATGGAATTTTTTTTAAAGACAATGGATTAAGCCCTAGAGTAAAACAAGCTTGAATTTTCCCTACAAGCAAAAATGATCAAACTGAAACTATTGCACTTTGGGTGTATTATGAGACTCACTTGAAAAAAAGGTGCAAAGAAGACAGCAGAGGGGTGGAGCAGCCTAATAGAGCTTGCAGCTTCTCCCTTGTTACGTAATTGGGTTTGATTTGATTAGGAAATCCACAGCCCTAACCCTACAAAACCATAAGAGATCTGCTAATCCCAGGGTGTCTTGGAGTCCATCTGCACTGTAGGATATATGTGGATTAACACTTCTAATGTTACAAGGTTTTTAGCCTTTTCTGCCAAAAATGTTGATGCCTCACCAAACTACAAATCTTAGGATTCCATAGCATTTAGCCTTGACAGTTAAAGTAGTGCCAAATTGCATTAATTCTATAGTATGTAGGTGCATCCTTGAGGTCTCTTATTCAATTAGCAATAAACATTGTTCAATACACATTTCTAGAGAAAAAAAATGAAAAACAGAGAACGGAAGAGGGAGAGAAGACGTCACTTAAGGAATATACCACTACTTGCTGCTCCTGGCATGATATAAGGTGCTCTCGACTCCCCTGAATATTTTAAATTTTCTCCAAGGCCATAATAATCAGTTTCCCCAGTCAAACCTTAGCCTAATAACCTTCCAAAAGCTGCAGAAAATTAGAGGCCTTGGACACTGAATTACACTAGCAATACAATACCTTTAGCCTTAAGAAGCACAAGGCCCTAATCATTTACTTGGCTGCAGTACAGAGAAACCTTTGGGTAACCACAGGACTAAAAAGTCAATGACCTCATTAGTGGTATCTGACTAAACAGGAAATAATAAGGAAAACATGCCTTCTGTAAGGCTGCAATGAATAAAATATATGGAGGCACAGGAGGTGTGAGGATTGCACTGTGGGTCAGCAGCAGGCCAAGGGGGACATTTTAAATAGCCTACCATTTTGCACTTTCTCCACTATTACTGGTCCTTTCATTCATTTTCCCTTCCACACTCACAACACAAAAAAAGAAGAATGTTTTCCCACTGTATATTAAATCAAAACTTTATTTATAGTTAGTGACCAGTATAGAATCCTACCTTATAATTATTGATTCACATCAGTGTCGTGTTTACATTAGATTAGGATATAAATTCAAATTTGACATCATTATAAAATATACTTAAATGACCCTTACATGACCAGAGGTTTCAAAAAGATAACATAGACCTTAAAATTATATCATGTTAAAAACATATCATTCCATACTATCCGATGGCTGGATGTCACTTTTTATTTTTACAAATTGATGAACAGAAGTAATTCTGAAGTCATTGCCTATTAACATATGAAAAAAGTTGTGTAAGTTGATCTCTATTTGTATCAAGTTGAATTCTGTCCTTTGTGTTACGTTTTCAATTTCCTTTGTTGCTGGCACAATAATACTGGATATGTCATTGTAGTATCTTTATCATTAGTGTGAAGATGTAGTGATATATTACATGTTTTGCATGCAAAATTCAAAGATACAGCATTTGAGATGTTTTGGCAGGGTTGGAATAAAATCACTCACGATCCCTTAGCAATCTGCTGCAAGTCAGTGCAGATAGCACTGGGTTAGATGAAACAATGTTCTGATTCTGAGGCGGTCTGATAACTTCAATGAAAGTCAATTTTAAATTCTATCATATTGTGTTGATAGAAAAGGGTGTGAGAAACCCTTTAGAAAGACAAAGGTTGCATCCACACTGGATAAGTAATTTTTACTTATTAAGGCTTTTTTTGAGGGGGACGGTGTTCTTGTCTGGTATCTGGACAACCCCCCCCCCCCCGAAAAGCTTTTCTGGGACATGTGTGAACTCTAATGTGGACCCAATCGGGTCCTGTCTGGAATGGCCCTGAGATTTTTCACTGCATTTACCAAAGCAACATCTGACAACAAGTCGAACAACAAACAATGCAAGGGTTTTATTATGATTAACAGGAGCCCCCGGTGGTGCAGTGGGTTAAACCCTTGTGCTGGCAGGACTGAAGACCGACAGGTCACAGGTTCAAATCTGGGGAGAAGTGGATGAGCTCCCTCTATCAGCTCCAGCTCCTCATGCGGGGACATGAGAGAAGCCTCCCACAAGGATCATAAAACATCAAATCATCCAGGCGTCCCCTGGACAACGTCCTTGCAGACGGTCAATTCTCTCACACCAGAAGTGACTTGCAGTTTCTCAAGTCGCTCCTGACACGACAAAAAAAAAAAAAAAGATTAACGACTGGTTTAGCTTCCGGTATGGTGCTGATGAGGGCTGTGCAGAGAAACTTCCCGGTCTGTTTTTACATTTTATCAACCTTTTATCAACCATTTTAATGACTTCTATCACTACTAATCATCATTTTATCAGCTACTGTTTTAAATTGTTTTAAATTGTAGCCGAGGACACAGTTAATTTGGTCAAGAGAGGAACTTTGAGAACAAATTTGTGTGCTGCTGAGTTGTTCTCCCACATACAATTGTGTAAACTGCTTTTATTATTATGATGATGATTAACAGCATTTCACATTAACATTGCAAGCTAGAGTACAACAAGTCAAACGTTCCTTCTGGCAAACAGGTCAAATGGTGGGTTTCTGACCAACCATCAAAGAAACAGAGAGTCACCAGCTCTGAGTACAGAGCTAAACTAAACCTCTATTTCGAATCTAATCAAAAACTGGCATATCTTTCAAGAGTTGTTGAAAAGTTGAATGACTGAAACTTTTAAATATAAAATCAATATATATCCAGCTATATTACTGAATACAACATATATTCAATCATACAAGTATCATCGAGGAAAGTTGTATATTGAACTGTAAGTAAAATACTATGGATATTGTAGAAATGCATTTTTAGTTTGGTAATTAGAATAAAACTTATGGAAAGTGATCATTGACATTAAGATATTTTCCCCAAGTCATAGAGTGTTTCCTTTCTGCAAGTGCATAGTGTGCTCTCCCTCCTCCCCCCAATGCCAAATTAGCTTAATTGCATGCTCTCTAAGACAGCAGTGCTATTTAAATGTGGTTTAAGTGGTAAGCTCATATATATATATATATATATAGAGAGAGAGAGAGAGAGAGAGAGAGAGAGAGGGAATGAGCTTTAAGTTTAGAGAAAAAGTATATGAGATAACTCAAATGGAAACTAATAAGAAATGAATAAAGGAATAAATAACAACCAGGCTTACATAAAACGATGTGACCTTATATTTCAAGTTTTTAAAGGGGCAAATTAGATATTTAGGCATACATTTGAAGGGGCCTTGATAAAAAATGCTCCTCATGTAGATCATGGCCTGACTCAGGTTTTTGGTGACAAATGCAAAATAAAACACCCAAATCCTGTTCTCTTCTGGGTTGAAAAGCCAGCTCAGTCATTGAACTATAGGGAGGACTAATAGTACTCTAGATAAGGATAGAAAAAGCCATGAGTTTTACTTTATCATAAATTTGAATTTGTCCGTTTGGAAAAATGTTGATCATTCTCAAAATGAAACCATATTTCCCCACGTCTTTTGAAGATGGGGGAATCCTAGTGGGTTTTTTTTCCTTCTCCCACACTGGCATTTTGGGATGTCCTTATAAAGCAAAATGAAATCAATTTCCAAAACCTGGGGACATTATTTCTGGGCTGCATCTATTTTTACAATAACCAGCCAGTATGTTCAGGGGAAGGGCCCCCTGATGGCATCAGTGGGTTAAACCGCTGAGCTGCTGAACTTGCTGACCAAAAAGGTTGGCAGTTTGAATCCAGGGAGTGGGGTGAGCTCCTGCTGTTAGGCCCAGCTTCTGCCAACCTAGCATTTTGAAAACATTGAAGTGTGAGTAGATCAATAGGTACCGCTTTGGCAGGAAGGTAACGACACTCCATTCAGTCACGCTGGCTACATGACATTGGAAGTGTCTATGGACAACGCTGGCTCTTCAGCTTAGAAATGGAGATGAGAACCACCCCCCAGATTTTGACACAACTAGACTTAATGTCAGGGGAAAATCTTTAGCTTTACCTATGTTCAGGGGCAATGCTACAAGGCTTTTCTGAAAGTTATAGTCTGAAAAGTATTTTCTTCATGTGCTGCCTATCCTAGAACAGTGGATATTTCTTTATGGAAACAAGGACTTGGTCTTTCTCCAGGTTTGGGAACATGTCACAATAGATTCATGGCTGCTATTCTACAAAACCTAACAAGGCACAAGTAACCATATGTCGCCAAATTAAGTCCTTTGTGATGAAGTCATCAGTCTCGTTAGAAAAATTGTCCTATTCTGTTTTGGCAGATGCCTAGGAGGGCTGGAGGACAGACTGAGACCCATCCACACAGCCATATAATCCAGATTATCAAAGTAGATAATCCAATTATTTGATTTAAATTGGATTATATTAGTTTACACTGCCATATAATTCAGTTCAAAGCAGATATATGGATTTTAGATGGCAGTGTAGAAGGGGCCTCAGTTGCTTTCTTGACCTTGGATGCACCAGATATTTTTTAATGCTGCATATATAATCCAGATTATCAAACCAGATAATTCACATTATCTGCTTTGAGTCTACACTGCCAGATAATCCAGTTCAAAGCAGATAATCTGGATTTTATATGGCAGTGTAGAAGGGGGCATAATTTGACACCGCTTTAACTGTCATGGACCATGACTCATGGCTAAATGCTGGGCTTTGTAGTTTGGTGAACTATCAGCACACTTTTGCAGAGGAGGTTAAATACCTTAGAAGATCACAAACCCCATGATTCTATAGTGTTGGGCCAAGACAGTTAAAAAGGTGTCAAACTGCATTAATTCTGCAGTGCGCAGCAAATTGTTTTTGACTTGAACATTCACACAGCTGCACTGAGTTGTAACTTAGAAGCAAAACATTTACAAATACTTGTGTTATTCCATGGGGAAAATCTGCATAGATTTGTCACTGTTTTGACATTAAACAGTTTTGAAATGCCAGGCATTTTGGATACCTTTTAAAGCATTTGGTTGTATACTGCTGTAGATTAGTCTAAAGTATTTATGTAATTTGTTAGAAGTTGTGCAAATTACAGGCTTCAAGAAATGCATACTTTATGTTCTCTCAGTATTTTTGTCAGATACGTTATTGGAACACTTCTCCTTTGCCTTATACTGTCTAAGCTTCTTGTGGGTATAGGCACTGAAATGTTCAAGTGCCTTCCTACAGCTATCTCCCAAAGCAAATGATGTATTTACATTTCAATTCTAATAAATAATGTCATGGATTTGTGTAAGCAAACCCATTTCTACTGCACCTTATCTTTAAGACAAGGAATGAGAAATGGATCATACATTTGCTTTTTAATATATTTAGCCACTTTTAAAACTGTTTGAACACTTTATTTGGTTAGCGAAATATTCTCAAGGACACACAACAAGAAACAAGGCAGATCAGATATGAGCTGAACAGTCCATGAAATCCCCTGTTGAAGGTTATCAACATATTTTGTAAAAAAATCTTGTTTTCTTAAGAGATTTACACAACCTAGTTCCTTATATCTGAAACACCTCTTCCTAATATTTAGAAACCAGCAGCTTTGTATTCCTTCAAAGCTCTAATTTGAAAAGTGAGAATTAATCGCTCAGCACTTTTTTTCCATTGAAAATAAAGACTTAGGCCCCTTCTACACTGCCCTATATCCCAAGATCTGATTCCATATTATCTGATTTAAACTGATTATATGAGTCTCCATTGCCAGATAATCGGGGATCAGATCCTGGGATATAGGGGCAGTGTGGAAGGGGCCTTAGTATATCTAATTGCATCCATGGATGCAATTGAGGAGAGGGTGGGATGTAACACTACTTGTAAATAAGTAGCTCAGTTTAGATATTTCTCAGACTGGTAGCCACCATTGGAACTTTTAGAGAGTGTCAAGGATGTCAGTGCAAAATGGCTGCTGTTGTGGATGTTGTTGTTCATTCGTTCAGTCGTCTCCGACTCTTCGTGACCTCATGGACCAGCCCACGCCAGAGCTCCCTGTCAGCCGTTACCACCCCCAGCTCCCTCAAGGTCAGTCCAGTCACTTCAAGGATGCCATCCATCCATCTTGCCCTTGGTCGGCCCCTCTTCCTTTTGCCTTCCACTTTCCCCAGCATAATTGTCTTCTCTAGGCTTTCCTGTCTCCTCATGATGTGGCTGTTGTGGATAGGATTGGCTAAAAAACTCCAAGGTCACAGAATGATTAAATGATGAGAATAAAAGCACAATGAATATCTCTTGATAGATTTTAACTGTGAATTTTTAATTTATGTTTATATTTAATTCTGTTTTAATGTTTGTATATTTCTATATTTTAAATTGTATACTAATGCTGTTATGTCAAGCCGCTTTGTGTCCCCTTTTGGTAGATAAAGTGGTGTATAAATAAACATAAACATAAACATAACAGCAACAACAACACAGCCAGGTCCATTGCCAAACACACAATTATTCATTTGCAAAGAATGGCAAAAACAATTTCAAAGAAATGGAAACTCATGACACTAAACATTAAATACTGAACACAAAGTTGTTGATACAGGAGTCCTGTAGATTCTGGAGTGCCACAGGATTTCTGGGGACCACAAGTAATGAACCTGAGACCTTTGTCATGCAAAACATATGATCCGTGTCCACTTTGTCAACATTACTCCATTTCACACCTATTATACTATATTGAAAAGAAATTACTGTTTGACTACAGTTGACATTTTTTCAGATATTTTTGAGTGAAACCATCACTTTGGGGAGTTAGCAGTTCAAGAGGACAGAATAAGAGATTGCTGAAACCTGAATCCATTCTGAACTAATGCTAGGGGAAAAGCCATGAATTGTTCCTGAGAGTTTCATTTGATTTATCTTTGGAGCAGTCCCACTTCTTTCAGAAGAGTGTATTGCGACTGAAATGATGTATGAATGAAGTCTATGTGAAAATTCAGAGAATATTTTGTGTCTGAGTGTCTGCATTCTTCCCTTCTCATTCCCTTATTGAAACCAATAGTGGCCAGTTGCTTTTATGGATCTGTTCTGAAGTGTACTCTACATCAGTGGTTCTCAACCTGTGGGTCCCCATGTGTTTTGGTCTACGACACCCAGAAATCCCTGCCAGTTTACCAGCTGTTAGAATTTCAGGGAGTTGAAGGCCAAAACATCTGGGGACCCACATGTTGGGAACCACTGCTCTAAGAACTATCAAGGCTTTGAACTCTAACTCAAAATAGGTTCAACACCTTAGAAAGCTCCTTTTGAGTCTGGATGAATCTGAAGATGATTGACCATCTTTTGACATAGAGGTTACTACTGAGTACACAATGTAGTCCATAGAGAAGACATTCTGGGCCTCTAGAGCAATCTCAGTAGCAGAGCTGATGTTCTAGTACAACAGTATAATATATCTGCTTAAGTAGAGTATAATAAACTAAATATATGTTTGTGAAGGTAAGGAAAGAGTAACAGTGACTCACATAATTTCTGCTGTGCTGTTGGTCAGAGGTTGCTGCTGTAGCTTCTAATCTAATGTGAACCAGCATAATTTTGCACTTTCATACCAATATGTGAACAAAATATCATTACTTTTTAAAAAAACATTACACTTCACTGAATTTTGTAATAGAGTTTTGTAATGAATTTAATTTATAGCCTGCTTTTCTCCCATGTTATCAATGGTTTTTTTTCTCTAATCAACAAATATGCACAAAGATGTGTACATCCTGACATCAATACTAGGAAAGATTCTGGAGCAGTGGAGCAGATTGTTAAACTGACAATGTGTAAGTCCTTAAGGGGGGAAAAACATGCTCACTAGAAGTCAACATGGGTTTCTAAAAAACAAGTCAAGCCAGATTAATAGTATCTGTTTGCTTTATAATGTTACAAGCTTGGTAGAGGAAGGGAATGCTGTGATTGTAGTTTATCTTGATTTCAGTAAAGGCTTTGACAAGATCCCCCATGCTATTCTTGCAAATGAGATAGCAATGGCATGTATAAAAATATGGATACACTTCTATGCTTTTTTTTAAAGCAAGTTTCAGATAAATTGGACATAAGATAGATAAACTTTAGCAGTGGTCTGGAGGAATCATATAATCAGTTCACATGAAAAGATGGAATAGTTCCTGGGCTGGCATAGCTCTTCCTGATATCCTCAATCTGTGGGAGTGGTGTAGAAAATGAGGACATTTTGGATAGGGTAAATCCAAATTTTCCCCCATTGTGCTCTTTCTAGAACTAGAAAACATCGTGGGGCAACCATAGTGATGAATCTTTATCTACCAGAAAAACATCAGCCTCCTGCAAATGTCTATATCTGGATCTTCATCTTTGGACATACATGGAAGTTGAGGTCTGAAGTATCCCTTGGGCTTTTGGAAATTTTCAGGTCCAAGATGCTGAATAGTAAGATCTTTCCCATTAATAGCATTATTAAAAATAATTATGTTTGAATTCTTTAATAATTTAATATACTTTTCTTTGTATTTAACTTCATGCAACTACTTATTTTAAATATACTGCATTCACCAATTAGAGAACAGTTTTTTAAAAAGCAGGATAGACTCCTTTCTCTTTCCAGGCAAGATTGATAGTCTGCCTTTATTCATTAACAGGAGACCACATTTACATATGAACAGTGCATTTCTTTCCTTAGGAAATTGTAATCATCAACAAAGAATACCTCATTAGCCACACTGATTGATTCCTTTTGACAGTAGCTCATCACAAATTAACCAAACATATAAGAAAAATAATGTTCTAAAGTGTGTATTAATTTCACTTATCGCTTCTGACTTTCCATGGTCTTTTAAAATCAAATCTCAAAAAATACGCAATTTCTGATGTTAAACTATATCCTTTATGCATGTCAACATTAATCTAGAAGTGGGTGCTTGAAAAGGGGAAAGGAAGATTATTCTATTACTATATATCATAGCAATTAAAACAACTATATTTAAAACATCCCATTATGAAGGTGTATCTTAACAACAAGGTCACTGTATATTTCCGCAAAATGGAACTTAAAGCAAAAGCACGCAGCTGTTTGCTTGAAGCTTCAGAATAAGAGCCATCAAGCTCATGTAAGAGGTTTCCTTAAGAAGTATTGACTGGTGGCTTCCATGCCAAGGGATCTGCTCCAGGTTTTGGTCTGAACTTTACAGCTTTCGAACCCTTTTCTCTCTTCTGGCTCCAAGGAGATCTTTAGAGATCTTCCAATTGTTTATAGTACCATCCAATACATTCTCTCTACATTCCACCTCATAATTTCAGATCTACTGGGGAGGCCCTGCTCTTGGTTCCACCAGCGTCTCAAACACGTCTGGTGGGATGAGGGACAGGGCCTTCTCAGTGGTGAACCCCTGCTTATGGAATTCGCTCCCCAGCAAGATTAGATTGGCATCCTCCTTTCTTACTTTTAGGAAAAAACTAAAGATGTGGTTTTGGAGCCAGGCCTTTGGCTAGTGGGCACAATAGCACTTTAGGCACTGAACTCGGACAATAGGATTGTTTGAAAATTGGAAATGGCTTTATGACCTTTGATTCTGTGATTATGTAATTTTAATTAATGTCACTGCTTAATTGTTATGTAATGGATTTTATATTGCTGTTTTATATTGTTTTAATACTGTTGGAATTGAATATTTGCCTGTGTTAGCTGCCCAGAGCCCCTCTCCCCCCTCGGGGGTGAGAAGGGCAGGGTAGAAATGGTCTAAATAAATAAATTTATTTATAGAGTAGGAAGAGACCTTAAAGATAATTGAATCCCACCCTTCTGTAAATCAATGACTGCAGTATTACAAAGAGTAGTGGATGACCCAAACATAAACTAGTCACGTGTATTTTAGCTGGTGAGATGCCCTTGTCTGCTCCTTTATTCTCATGGTTTTAGTGAATAATTCTCTTTTTTTCCTGTAAAATGTAAAGGTCCCTTACCTTTTTGCAGCCAGGATTGCAGGGCCTAGAGTAAGTCTGCCAGCTAGCTTGCAGCTTAGGTGGGCCTGGCGAAGCAGCAGTAGCCATTTTAGATCAGGGAAGGCACCATCTTAGAGAGAGTTTAGAGAGGGGGAGTGTCTTAGGCCTGAGTCAGCAGAGATTGACCAGGATTGGTTTAGAAAAGGGGGCCGGGTTTAGAGAGGCTTGGAGGGAAAAAGAGCCTTTTTAGTGACAGAAAGGGGGAGTTGAAGATTAGAGTTCGAAGAGAAAGGATGCTTTAGAAGTTCGTGGGTTTAAGAGTTAGGATAGGGCAAAGTTTGCCAGTGGTTTCCCAGCAAGTTAGCTGAAGCAAACTGAACAGCTATTAGGGATATAGCTGGGTTGTAGCTAGATAGGACTGGGTTAGTGTATCTAAGCTACAGAAGAAATCCTGACAGAGATTTAGTTCCTGTTAAGTTTTCATGTTGGTGAAGAGAAGATTTCTCTATTTGTAACAAAGATAGAACTAATATGGTAACCGCTACGCTTTCAAGACAAAATACTTTCTGTAACAGCCAAGATATTGAACTGCACTTACTTTCCTGTTTTCAATTAATAAACTTTCATTGATTATTTACATTTAAAAGCCTGACTCAAGTGTGCCTTTGTGGCTAAAGTTTCCTACACAACCTCAACTGTTTTAAAAAGAACAATAATAAGACCCAGTGTTTGGTGGTCTCAAATAGATATTTAATATTAGACAGCTAGGGAGTTCCTTTTACATTTTTGGTGGCAGCGGAAGAAACTTAAAAGATACCCCTCAGACATCATATTAGTTCCAGTGATGTGGGATTGATTTTTAATATATCCCCATCTTTATAACTGGTGTACAGCGGAGTGGGATCTGATATTGATTGATCTTCCTCGAACCAATTCTTTATATAAAACACATCAAGGACCTCTTCACACATGGGTTTTTGGTTGTTTTTTCTTCTTTTGGGCGAGGCCTGCCTAGCAGCATGAGACGAAATGGTAATGGGGAAACTGGGGGAAACTGGGGGAAATGGTAAAGGAGTAATATCAATACAATAGGCCTTTATTGGCATAACATGGCAGAGAGTATAAAACATAGTACACGTAATAAAAAGGGCTTCTCGTTTGCTACACATTCAGTTTGCAGACTTCATTCAGGAATCTTGCCACTGAAAGGCAGCAGCTAAAGTCCTGGCAATTTAAAAGCAAAATCACTTTGTCAGAATCACTGCGGTTCTTCAGTGAATCTATGGCTTGTGTTAGCAGGCTGGATCTTAGCTCCTGGTAGAGTGGACAGTGCAGGAGAATATGCGGTATGGAGTCTAGCTGTCCTGTGCCGCAGAGGCAGACCCTCTTGTCGCTCAGGAGGCCGTTGAGTCTTCCTCTATGGAGCGGCGATGGCATGATGTTAAATCTAGCCAGCATGTAGGCTCTTCTGTAAGAGGGGTTGGTGAGCTCTGTGATGTAAAAGGCTGGATTTCCCTGTGTGTATGGAATTGCCAAGTTAATAGGTGAGCAGGATTTGTTTGCCAAGCTCAACAATTGGTTGTGGTACCTTTCTAGCAGCCTCCTTTTGATGAGGGTAAAAATCTCGGAAAAAGATAGTAGGGTCAGGAAATCCCTGTCGTAGCCCAATTCCCCGATCTTTGCTAGGACAGTTGAGCACCATTTGGAGTGGTGGAGTTCGCTCAGGGTGAGTTGAGTCAGAGAGTCGCTGGGGCTTTGATAGTGTATAGATAGCCAACATTTAATGACGATTAGCCAGATAGTAGCCTCAATAGAATATTGCCTAGATTCAAGACAAAGAACTGCATACGGGACACAGTTGGGGGCACCATATAGTTTGTGGAGGAATTTCGAATGAAAAGATCTGATGGCGCTGTTATTGGGGGTTAACCAGATGGGTGCTCCATAGAGAAGTTGTGACATCGCCTTTTCTTTGAAGACTTGCAGAGCTAGGGGGATATATTGATTGCCCCTGGAGTGGAAGAACCTCCTGGTCGCACTGCCACTCGATTTGGCCCAGGCCAGTAAATATTTTAAGTGGGTGGACCATGACAAGTTGTTGCTAAACCAGAGACCTAGGTATTTGAAATGTTTTACTTGCTCAATATAATGGCCCTTTATCTTCCAGACTTGTCTTTTGTTGCTTTTCCCAAACGCCAAGATTTTAGTTTTATCGTAGTTCACCTGCAGTTCGTTCATCTCGCAAAAATCAACAAATAAAAAAGGGCTGAAAAACTAGGCTTATATTCATGTATATACAGTACCTATCCTTTTTTCCACTGAGGAAAGATATTTGATAACCTGATTGGCTGCATTAAGTTGTTTGTAGCAGGATATGTTATCTTAAATCTGTTTCGTTTTATTGCAATCAAACACCTAAAAAGAAACTGCCTAAATCATGTTTACAGTACACTGTTGCTTGGTGCTGATGAGAAGAAATTGAACTTTGCATTAACTTACTGGGAAAATTAGCACATAAATTAGACCTCAATCAGATCTTCTTGTGACTGGGTGATTAATACAGTCTTCTGTGTAAGAATGTTTATATATTGCATGACTCAGAATTGCTGGAATTACCATAATACCCTTGAATATAAAATAATCCTTAAAATGGATTATTTCGTTCCTTAAAATGGAGCTGGGTTTTTTTTTCTTTGCAACATTTCAACAAAGTTCTAATAGCATATTGTCACCCATGAAATGTGAATCCTCAACACATTAGCACAGTGCAGTACCTTGTGCATGCCTGAATTGTTACACCAGCCATTTGTATGAATACATTCACAGACTTCAAAAATAACTTTGATCTCTGTTCAGTTTAGTGAAAGCATTCTTCCAGGTTGCAAAATCCCATGGCTGGGGCACTGAGGACTTCCCAGTTGCCTCTGGTAGCTTCTCTGTCAGTGATCCACATTATCACACCAGGGCTTTCAAGAATACATCCCTGTATTTCTGCCACCTGGAAGGCAAGGACCTCTGTGGCTGAGAATTCAAAAGGCCTGACCCTAAACTACATTTCCCAGAATTCTGCAGGCTGCCTGCTTTAAAGCCCTGGTGTGATAATGTGGTTAGTGATGCAGTGAAATCCAGACTTTAATGGACCTTTCCAAGACTTATCTTTATTGGCGGTCACCACCAAACTATATACGTCCAGCAGTTGCAGTGTTGGCCATAAAGAAAAATATTAGTAAAGTGCACCAAAAACAAAACAAAAACAAACCTACCACAGAGCAGTGATACATTTATTATGTAACCAAGAGGGGGGAAAATACATTATGCAGGCTTTCAAAACTCCCTAGCCTAGACTTCTTCCTCAGGCATGGATGTTAAAATCATTTTAGAGGTAGGGATTTGATAGTGAACGGTCACAGAGCTTCATCTTCCTTGGGATGCTGAAGGTGAGTTGAAGATAAAGGTGGGGGATGTTTGATCCAGACAAAGGCCATACCCCTTATTGAGCAATGCAAGGCAATAAATACTTGTTCTCTGCTGTTAGAAAAAAATATGACAATTTCTTTATGATCTAGCCTATTTCTGGCCCGTGTCAGGCTAGAAGTCCATATAAAATCCTCATTATGTGCTTTGAACTGGCAGTGTAGACTTATATGGTCCACTTTAAAGATGATAGTGTGGATTACCTGATTTGATAATCTGGATTATATAGCAGTGTAGATCTAGCCTTAAATGCACTAAAAGACAAAACATATTGAGGATAGCCAATTTCAAGTTGTTTTATCGAAGTGTTTCACCACCAAGCATCAAGGTTAATTCCTGAAATTACTCACCAAAAGAACACAGGAGAAAATGAAAGCTTGACCCAGGGTCCTACCCGGACATGAATGTGGTGTGTTGACACATTTTAAAGCAATTGGATGTTTATTTCTTATCGTTAACACGCTTTCTGCTAACTTGAGCTATTACTAGCTTGGTTGTTTCTTGGTTACTGAAAGCAGAGCTAGGAGGTAGGGCTGGGCAACCACGGAAAAATTTGTTTCTAAACTCGATTCATTTTTTGGGGTTTTTTGTGTTTCGATATTTAAAAGAATTCCGAAATTTTTCTTTAATGATATTTATGAAATTTCGTAAAATTACGAAACAATACGAAACAAATACGAAACGAATACGAATCGATTCGTTAATGGCGGACGCGACCACGCAATACGCTAAAAAAACTCCATATGGGACAGGGGGAACTTTTGAAGCTTCCCTCTCCCTCTGTTGTTGACTGTTGGTGTGATATTTATAATTTTTTTTCACTGATTAAACAAACAACAGCTATAAAACTTGCCCCAGACATGCGGAAATAATAACGAAACGATTTCGAAACGATTTCGAAACAAATACGAAACTAACACGAAGCAATTACGAAACGAATTGAAAAATTCGTTTCGTTTTTTAGATGCTCCTGAATGGTTCAATATCGCTTCATTATAAAAAAATAACGAATTTTTAACGAATTACGAAATTATGAAATGAAACCGCCCAGCCCTACTAGGAGGTTCTATCACTATGAAACAAAGCTTTTCCATTTGGTTATCTTTTTGTATTTTTGTTTAATTAAAGAAGTATTAGCTTTAATAGAGTCCACTTACCTTTACTTTCTGACTAGCTAGCATCCATCATCCATTTATGTCAAGGACCAATTCCTGTGCTTCAATCAGGAGTTGTTGCTCTCTGATACAGATTTGCAAACTATATATGAATTCACTTAGTAGTGTCCTGAAAATTCATGGTGGAGGCAAATACCAAGAAAATTGGTATCATGAAGATAGTGGTTGTAAAGTTGATGACATTTGAATTCATATTCAGATTAAGTTGTGTTTACAGGAGTTTGACTGCAACAATTTGGACATTAAATTAGCCATTGATTGTGTGTTCCATTGATTTTAGTGTGCCAGTTCAAAGTGTGTCTGAAAGCCAGATAATCAAGACTCAACTCTAATTCATTTCTGCTGTTCCTACATTGTTCACCAATTATCATGGACATTTCAAGATTAAATTTAAAAAAATCTACTTTGGGAAAATGTTGGGGATAGCCTAAAGCTTGCTGGAGTATCCCGTGGTTTCAGGGCATTATACAATGGGATCAAGCCCAACAATGGACAATGGGATCAGGTCCAATTCTGACTAATCCATGGCTCAGATGGAATAATGGTGGCATTATTCTTTCCGTGCAATTACCAGGACAAGGAATGAGCATGGATCATGCATGTATCTCCACAATTGCTACTCCCAGATAGCAACAAATCTCTATTTGAGTTCCAAGGGTTACAAATGTGTCTTTTTTCCTAATCCATTTCTTTTTATTGGGTAGGCCTCTCTGCTGATGTCAGAGCAAGGTGCTCATGGTGCCCAGAAGATCAGATGAGTCTCTGTGATCAGCTGGGAATAGCAGCAGTATCACGGAGGGTGAGGTGACTGTCGTGAAACTTGTGGACACCAGCAGAGCACTGCAACAGAGCTCTGTGCGTGGCTGCTTCTGGGGCCAGTCCAGAGAACAAATATTTTTGTTTGACCGAAGATGTACTGACCAGTTTATACTCACTCTAGATCAAGATCCTCATAAGAAGGCAAAAGGCAGAACTCTTTTTCATGCATTACTTTCTTCCCTACCCCCCCATACAAGAATGACTGAAGTCATTTCAACCTTTGTTAAGATTTAGTGGAACTTCAGATGTGTCTTTTCAGTTCAGAAAAAAACTTGTCATTATTATCTGTTTAAAGTGACACAAATGGCTGGTAAACTGGGCCATGTGTGCTGGGAATTACTAGCCATCTATATTTGCAGCCATTGCAATGGCGTACTGCTGTGATTACAGAATTTGCTCTGTAAATGAGTCCAAGAGCTACATTTTAAAAAAAGACAAATTATAATAATGCAAATATCCCTGCTGTCCCTAACCCCTGTCACAGTGAAAGGGTTTTGGATCACTTCAAGAAGATCACTCAGGTTTATACATTGTTAGGTCTCTTTAACTTCTGCTTTCAGCAGATTGGGTCAGAAAGGACAGTACATCATAA
Source organism: Anolis sagrei (assembly GCF_037176765.1). Taxonomy (NCBI): domain Eukaryota; kingdom Metazoa; phylum Chordata; class Lepidosauria; order Squamata; family Anolidae; genus Anolis; species Anolis sagrei. The sequence goes on from NC_090024.1 coordinate 93,329,999, forward strand.
GCAGAACAAAAGCTGTGCAATTAGCTTCTTGACTGAACAAACCATTAGGAGCAGTTTAAAGATCACTTTTGAATACGCCCATCTGTTCTTCACTAAAAGATTGCCGTTCTTTCAGAATTTCTTTCAAACTGACATACTCTTTTGTGTGTGTATATATATATAGTTTCCAAAACCCAACTGAAGCACCATTGTGGGTCCTTGTGATTGACACATTGATTCATTCCCAGCAAGGGTCCTCTAATTAACATGACCTTTTGATAAGGTGGGAGATATGGGATGAGACAAGTACTCTCAGAAGAGCTATTAATAACTTCTTAGCAATTGCTAATGTTGGAGAGGTTCCTTCTGTATCATTTATTTTTTAAAAGAAATAAAAGTTTGGAAACTGACACACACATTCTAATACTCATACACGTGAACCAAAAAGAATGTTCAGAGGAACAGATATGTTAATTAATCTCTAAAAGGCAAACATTCCATGTTAGGTAAATTGCACATTTAATCACTCTAATAAAATGCAAGGATGAAATCATAAGTCTACATGGACCTAAAAACAACAGAAAGGCATAGCTTCATCTGTCTTAAGATGACTTAACATTGTTTTGCACACCCTAACAGGTGGCTTTATTTCTTCATGTCAGATGGTATTTGTACCAAGGGAATTTTCATTTCCCTCACCATCTGGTCCTCCCCACACTATAACTTTAGAATGAAATTCAGAGATGATAACATTTTGTTAATGGGACTTGACACTTTCTTTGCTAATTGGGCAGCCAAGTTGCTTTGGTACCTACACAAATGCATGGTTCATGTGTGTCAAAACTATTGGTGACATATAACATATTGGTGTAGCTTTCAAAAGACGATGTGTTGGATATGGAACAAAGTAATCCTTGACCGAGGAAAAGAGTGGTGATATTTTCTCCTTGTGAAATACAAAACTATTGCAACTGTTAGTTTTGAAAGTTATGCTTGTGATTTAGGGAAATAACACGCCATGGTAATATTCAGAAATTTATCAGCCAAGACTTAGAGCAACTAGATTCAAGAAAGCAGAAAATTACGGACTTGAAGACAATGTGCTTTGTGGCAAAAGGAACTAAGAGAAATCTAATCTGACATAGTTGAAATCTTGTCATTAATACTGGTCTCCCATTGAGTCCGCCAACTAGGCAGTCCAGGCTTCAGTGTGTACACCTTTTAGCCTGGTGACTTTTAAAAGATGAACTGCATTGACCCCCTTAAATCAATTGTAAATTGATAAGTCAGGCCAATCTCTAATTGAGTCTATAATTAGACTTATCCCTACAATAATAGAGGATTATCAGCCTCATATAAGAAATATTTGGGATATATGAGAATTTCATTTTGAATTTACCAAATTTTGTCCTAGAAACTAAAAAAAAACAAAGAGAAATTCTATTATTCTTGTAATTATTGTTCTGCATTCCTAAAAAGCAAAGAAGGAAGCACATATTCATATTAAGAAAAAGTGCACACCAAAATCCATGCATAACTGAAAATAAAAAATTAGCCGCTGACAACTGTACAGGAAATAAAGAGCACAATTAAAAGCCCAAATAACAATAAAGCTCCTGGAGAAGACTTCTTACCACCAGAGCTGTTTAAATCCAACCCTGACTAGTGCCCCCTCCCCCCAATAGCAGGTCTATGTAATAATATAAATAACACTGCCAATATACCTACAGGTTGGAAACTCGCAATAATTATCGTTATTTACAAAAAAAAAAGTGCAAAAAAGATCCAAAGAATTATTGACCCATCAGCCTCATCGATATAGTGGCCAAAATTTATTCTAAAGTACTTCTCTCCAAATTAGAGCTATGGGAATATGAAAACAAAATATTTTCAGAAGAACAAGCCGGCTTCAGATCAGGAAGATCCACCACGGATAACTGTTTTGTCCTAAATCACCTAATTAACATCTGAAAAGAAAGAGCAGGTTATATGTTGCTTTCATCAATTTAAAAGCAGCTTTTGGCAGCATCAATAGAGAGAGCCTCTGGAATAGACCACAGATTACTGTTTCTGATCAAAAGTCTATACTCCAACAACCATATTCAGGGTAGAACGGGAATCAGTAGAGCCCTGACAAAGAAAATAGTAAAGAGGCTATTTATTGGCCTCTTTACTTTTCAACCTTTATTATCAATGACCTGCCAGATTCCCTCAGGAGCCCTGATGTTCACATGCCAAAAATTGGTAACAGACACGTAAATACTCTTTTATACATGGTTGACATGATTTTGATGTCAAATACACAAATAGGATTATGAAGATTATTGAGTAAACCTAACACATACACCCACAAAAATGAGCTGACAATAAACAAACCCAAGTCAAAAATAACGTTCGGAAATTGCCCATCTAGACACAAATGGGTTCTAGATGCAGAGCATATAGAATAGGTTAGCTCTTTTACATACCTAGGTTTGGTATACTCAGAGACAGGCTCATGGCTTGCACACTTTCAATCTTTCAATCTTGTGCGATCAAAACTAGGGCACGCTCTAACACACTGGCAAGACTGCTATCGCATAGATATCCTGGATCTTTATCACCGATAATCAAAGTTTACAAAGCCAAAATTGTCCCCATGACATTATATGTAGCAGAAATTTGGAGCCTATGCAAATTACCAATACTGGAACAAGCACAATCAAAATGTCTAAGACAGATACTTGGTGTTGACATTAAGACCACCGCTGCTGCAGTCAGAGCAGAGTTAGAAATATATTCTATCAAAGGACTCACCAAAATCAGGGACTTTAATTACTAGTTTAAAATAAGAAATCTCAAAAATAATATACTTCCAAAATTGTCTTTTTTAGAACAATCTAATGGTCAAAACCAAGCTTCCTGGTCAGAACAATGAACAAGGTTCCTCTGCACCTGTGGATTACAAATTGCCTCCTTATGTCAGAATAGGGATGCTGAAAAAAGGACAGTAATTCAAAGGATCCTAAATACTGAAGCCCAGAAAGATATAGCCATCCTGTCAAACACAGGATCCTTTAAGTGGTTAGGACATTTTAAACATAATTTCCAGCGGGCACCGAACCTAAAAGCTGATATGCCAAGACACCTAAGAATTGCTTTTACCAGGGCAAGATTTGAACAAATTGAGTCCATGAAGAGACAGATTCAATCATATCCCACATGAAGAAAGACTATGTATCTGCGGCACCCCTGAAGTTGAAAATCTGAACCACACCTTACATAACTGCAATCTATATGAAAAAGAAAGTAAACAATACTTATGGCCTTTTATTTGCAATAAAACAAGCTGGGATACAGCAGCCTAAACCTCATTTTTGTTGGCCAGTTACAACCCCATTCTGACAACAAAAGTTGCCCTTTATTTGTTTAAAGCTGCTAAAAGGAGATCAGAGTACATAGATCAGATTGGAGTGCAGTGCAGGGGAGACGAGGATAGTTGATGCATATATCTATGGCTACCTGTATATTTGTATTTTATTTTAAGAGGACTAGATGTATGTTGTATTTTGTGTTTACACTGTCTGTTTTTGATAAGGCCAACTGGCTATTCAATAAAATTGTTCGATATCCAATGCCGCAAAACTACAAGAAAAGAAAAAAAAATAACTCAGTAACGAGCATGGAAGAGATGGATTAAAACTTCTTTGAAAATGTAGATGGTAATTTTGCTTTTAGACCCCATATTAATTCTGGGTCCTTCTTTGGAAGAAAGGCAATATAACACAACATAACATAAAAAGGATGGAATCATTCACATTTAGGCATGGCATAATCACCTCTTTTCCAACTATAATACAGCAACTAATTCTATGTAGAACTTGCAGTGTTTAGAAGTAACATCTACCAGGCAATTGAATCTTATCCTCTGTGTTCCCTGGGTGTTGTTGGGACTGCTGCATGCCTGATTTCTCCCTTCACCATATCTAAGAAGGCTTGCTTCACAATGTCTCCATTATGAGCAGGCTTTCTCTGCAACTCTTCCTTTCCTTGCTTGTTTTCCCTCATACACATGTCACCTCTCTTCCTTAGTGACATCACAAACAACAGCCAATCTTTCACCTAGCCAGAGTCAATCCAATGACATCATAAAGGGCCACTAGACTGTCACCTAGCAAAAGCTTTTGTGGTGTGTGTGTATGTAATCTTTGACCCACCTGTGTCGGCTTCCCATGAATGTTACAGACCAAAGATCAATAATTCATAGGTTCATTTCTCATTAAGTTAAAGATGCTCATTTTGACTCCTGAGTGACTCAGTTGGTGAGTATATAAGAAAGAGCTTTAGCTGCACCTTACTACTTTAGTTAGGGTAGGTCCATCCCAGTTCAACTTCTAGCAACTAGTCAAAATTATTCTGTCGTGTGTTTGTTTGTTTGTTTGTTTACATTAAATTTTCCCATAAAACTATTTCTTAAAAATTATATATTTACTTTCAAGTGACCTCTTGTGTTTTGGGGCTACAAAGTCTGGATATGAGAGAGAGATGTCTAATGGCACAGGAAAAGGACACTATACAATCTACAGTGAAGCAGTTTTTGCAAAATTCACTTGTTCTTTCATAAAGAAGAGCAGAACTTGAATGCATAAAACTGTGGGATGCATTTGTGAAAGTGGAATTGGGAGACAAGGATGAAAACGAGATGTCATGTTTAAACAGTTGACACATTGTGGTAACACTAGAGGTATCAGTGTAACATTATGCCATTTTTATGCATTCACTAGAAAAACTCTTTTTGGAGGTATTAAATTCTTAGATGTCACTTGTCAGTTCAGGATCTCCAATGAATGATTTTGGTTTGAAATGATTTGGCAGACAGTACAATATGTATCTTTTAAAGCTCTCCTCCCCCTTTCATAAAATAGAATTCATTCGTTCATCTTAAAAAGACAGTACAAAATGACAATGACATTTCAGAATGAAGTGTCATTTTCCTTCTCAGCCAGCTGTTTGAATCTCCCTGTATGTGTTCTAGGAGTGATTTAATACACCTTGTTATACTGCTAGGTAAATTTAATAGAATGCAAATGAACTATACGAAATGTCATGGGAGAAGGAAGGTCAAAGTTGGCAAAGGAAGTCGAAAAGCATAATCTGGCATATGAGGATATTTTTAAATAAACCGTGTGTGCTTGAGTGCCTAAGAGCCATGTCTTTCTACAAGAGGTATTCACTTATCCTGATTCCAATAAGAATAAAACATATCCAGTGGAAATTAAAAAAGCTATGCCCATCCTCTGGATTAATTCATATTCACATTATTTCTAAATACTGACAATCAGTAAGAACTAAAGGGGAAAAAAGCAGAATGTTTCTCACACAGTTTGTTAGTTACGTGGCCTTATTTAGGACTTCATCAGATGGGATGGAAAAAACATCTTACCCCATTCCCTACCTTTTTTTCCCATCTTCTGAAATGGCCAGCCTTTCCCTGTCTTTTACCCCCTTTCCCCCACTTTCTCAGGTTTGGAGTCAGGTAACACCAACTCCAGTGATTGATCCATTGTTCATGTGCAGACTATATCCAGTCCAATCTAGGTAACATCTCCAAAACTTTGGGATCACTCCAGAGTTCTTTGGAAGTTCCAGAATATATTCTGCTTCACCTTGTGCCAGGTCAATGACTGAAAGCAACACTCCAGCTGAAAACCCAGCCATATGCCCTGCAGACTTCCTTCAATAGTTGCAAGGTGAGTTCACTTTACTTGGCCCTTGTACACTGGGCCACAGAGTTCTGTTTGGTTAATTGACATGGAAAATGGCACAGAAGTCCAAATCCTAACTTGGTTGATTCTTGTGCAGGACATGAGAAAATGCAAACATCATTTTCCTTGTTGTGAGATGACAATGGCTTGAACATTTAAACAGTGATAATTATTATCTTGTTGCGTGGACTATGAAAAGGTAGCAGTGCTAGATGGCTTGTCCATCTGTTGTTTTCTGCTTGCTCTACAGTAGAAAAGATGCTATAAAATAGCAATAGTCCAAAATGCAAAGATCAAAAGTCCAAACTGGTAATGTCCATGAAAATCCAAGTTAT